>NC_067410.1:8683041-8986072 GCF_009764475.1 Pristis pectinata | reverse complement strand
GTGTTGCGTGGGATTCAATGTTTCAGTTCTGGGGAGAGACTGGATAGGCTGAGCTTGTTATCCTTGGAGCAGAGGAGGTTGATGGGGAACCTGAGAGAGGTGTACAAAATTATGAGAGGCATACGATGGAGAGTAAGAAACTATATCCCAAGGCAGAGATGTCTTAAGACCAGAGTGTTCAGGTTCAAAGCGAGGAGTAAGAGGGTCAACATTTAAAAGACACTTGGACGGGTACATGGATAAGAGGCATATGGGCCAAATGCAGGCAAAGAGGACTAGCTTTTAGATGGGCATCTTAGTTGGCCGAAGCACCCATTTCTGTGCTGTGTTATTCCCTGTCTCTGAAGGGAATCTGAGGAAGAATTTTTTCACCCAGAGCGTGATTGCGATCTGAAGCACACTACCTGAGAAAGGGGTGGAGGGAGAGACTCCCACAACATTTAAGAAACACCTGGACGAGTATTTGAATCGGCAAAGCATAGTAGGCTACGGAGCAAGTGTTGGTAGATGGGATTAACACAGATAGGTGTTTGGTGGTCAGCATAGACATGTGGGCCGAAGGGCCTGTTTTTTCTGAGTTGTATGACTATGGCAGGAGAGCAACCAAAGGACACAAAGGAAAGGCAAGACATGGAACTGAGGTACTCACCCGTTTCACAGAGATCTCCATTGATGTGATGGGATTCGAAATCTGTCAATGTTAAAACAGAAGCCATTAATGAACATAATTAATTCTTTTTCCTTTGGAGTCATCTTGAACTTGGCTTCGTCTCAGTAAGAAGGTTGGTGGGTGAGAGTTAGCAGCTTCAAATACCTGGGCAGTAACATATCGGGTGACCTGTCCTGGGTCCAGAACATAGATGCAATCGCAAGACCTTGAGCTGACCTACACAACCCTAGTCCTACCTTAGCAACGGTACACTACTGACCACCTCTTGCACTACCTTGGACTTCTCTCTGATTGTGTTTTGTTTTGCACTGATATCTTGTTTCGCAGTCTTTTTTTTCCTTGATGAAAAACACGATGATGCCGGAGGAACTCAGCAGGCCAGGCAGCATCCGTGGAGAAAAGCAGTTGGTCAATGTTTCGGGTCAGGACCCTTCTTCAGGACTGAAGATGGGAAAAGGGGAAGCCCAATATATAGGAGGGAAAAGCAGAGCAGTGATAGGTGGACAGAAGAGGGGAGGCGGGGTGGGCACAAGGTGGTGATAGGTAGATGCAGGTAAGAGATAGTGATAGGCAGGTGTGGGGGAGGAGGGGAGAGCAGATCCACTGGGGGATGGGTCAAAGGTGAGGAGAGAAAAAAAAGGGGCTTAGAAAAAAGAGAGAGAGGCTATGAAAGGGAGGAAGAGGAGAAGCATGGTGGGGGGGGGTGATGTGGGGAAGGGGGTGTGGGGATTACTTAAAGTGGGAGAATTCAATGTTCAATGCTCGCCCCACCTCCCTCGTACCTGCCTATCACTATCTCTTACCTGCATCTACCTTTCACCACCTTGTGCCCACCCCGCCTCCCCTCTTTTGTCCACCTATCACTGCTCTGCCTTTCCCTCCCATATATGGGCTTCCCCTTTTCCTATCTTCAGTCCTGAGGAAGGGTCCTGAGCTGAAACGTTGACCGTCTGCTTTTCTCCACGGATGCTGCCTGGCTACTGAGGTCCTCCAGCATCACAGTGTTTTTCATCTAGACTCCAGCATCTGAAGTCCTTTCTTTCTCTTTTTTTCCCTTCACTGTCTTGTATAATTTCCGTATAACTTATGTTTCGTGTGTTGTCTGTGCCTGTGATGCTGCTGCAAACACATTTTTCATTGTACCTGTACCTCACCGTACCTGTGTACATGACAATAAGTTCAATTTGACTTGACATCCCATTCCCCGACTTGAGACAAAAACCCAGGTAGTGATGAGGGTGCACTGCCCTGTTGGAGTGGCTGCCTTTCTGATGAGATGTTAAACCAAGGCCTTCATTGCCCTCCCAGATGGATGGACTGATCCCAAGCTATTTCAAAGTGTGGGAGAATTACCTCAAGAGAACTGGTCATTTAAAGGCCACACCTACACTGGGATGGACCCCAAGGGTCACAGACCAAGGCCCCTGGACCAGTATCTGACTCCAGAATATTAGGTGGTACGATGATCCTTTGGACTGACCATGTGGTAGAAGCCTTGTGTTAGGTAAGGGATGTCCAGAATCTATGGAAGTTATGGGGTGGGGTGGAGTGGCCATGTCGAGGTGTCTTGGGTTTCTTTTGTGGATTTTGAAGGAGCATTCCTGCAGTCTCAGTCCTAGAAAAACACATGTGGTCTCTGTTCAGGTGCTTCAGTAGCATAGATCACCCATCTGTCCAGCTGACTCTTTCAGCTGACTCCAACCCTACTTGTACTTTCACCTCCTCCCTCACTTCCAATCACTTCCTCCCTCCATTTTCTCCCTCCTCTTCCCTCCTGCACCTCCTACCCACTCCCTCATCTTCCACTAGATCCTGGGTATCCAACCCACTTCTGATAGGACTGTACTATCAGTGTTAAGCCAGGACGGTGGTGCTTCTAGTTGGACAAAGTGGTCAGGTCAGGTTAGGACTGCGTTTATATTTTCTACCCAAGTAGAACTTCACTTCCCACCTCCAGCCCCTAGGGGTGGTGGTGAGTCACCTCAATGAACCACCACAGTCCACCTACCACTGATCTGCCGGAGAAGGAGTTAGGATTAGTTCCTGGATGATCCATTATCACTAATTCTGGTTTAATAAGGCAATAGAATGATAGAGGGAATGTAGCAAAGACGATTCCTGGTATGTAGGGTTTGCCACATAAGGAGAGATTAAACAGACGGTCCTATCCTCTCGGAGTTTAGAAGAGCAAGAGGTGATGTCAGCGAAACATGCAAAATTCTTACAGGGCATGACAGGGTAGATGTGGGAATGATGATTCCCTGTGGCTGGGATACCTAGAACCAGGGATCACCAAATAAAGGGGTCAGCCATTTAACATCAAGATGAGAAGACATTTCTTCACCCGGAGAGTGGAGAATCTTTGGAATTCTCTACCCAACAGTGCTGTGGGGGCTCATGTGCCGAGTGTACTCCAGACAGATGTTTATGGATATTGAGGGAATCAAGGGGTGTGGAATTAGTGCAGGAAAGTGGGGCCAAGGTCAAATATCACCCACGACCTCACTGGATGGGGAGCAGGCACGTGGGGCTGAATAACTACTCCAGCTTCTATTTCTTGTATGTTATTATGGACTAATAATAATATAAATAGTACCTTAAACACCTGGAGCTCCTCAAGAATCACCTCCTCACTCTGCACAGCATTCCCCTTCCGCAGTGCAATTGTCTTCAATACCATTCCAGTATCTGCAGAGGAAGAGAACACCAGCTCCACTGACTCAGCTCTCCAGCTAATGCATTTCAGTCAAAAACAGAGAAAACACGTTCACCTGTCCGGCTGTCACACCCCGAGATTCTGCTGCGTCTCTACCTTCTGAATCCTACCTTGCCCAGCTTAACAGTCACCTCTGCAGGTCCACTGAAAAGGTCCCAGGTTAGAATTTTGAAGAGGGACACAGGATTTCTCCCTCGGAAACAATTACCCGTCAATTGACATCAGTAAAACCGAGCTAATTGTCCGGCCTTTACCAAATTGCTCTTTTGGGATCTTGTTGTGTACTTATTGGATGCTTTAGTTCTGACCTTACAACAGTGACTACACTTCAACTGGCTGTAAAGCACATTGGGGTGTTCTCGATGGTATGGTAGCACACCTGTAGTGGAGCTGTTCCTTCATACTTCCAGCGAGTCGGGTTCAATCCTGACCGTGTGGAGCCTGCAGGTTCTCTTCGTGTCTGCATGTGTTTCCTCTAGGTGCTCTGGTTTCCACCCACAACCCAAAAAGATTAATTGGCTGCTGTAAATTGTCCCTAGGGTCTAGGTGAGCGATGGAATCCAGAGGAGTTTGATGGGAATGTGGGGAGAATAAAATGGGATCAGTGTAAGTGGGTGGCTGATGGGCAGGAGCTTCTCCTTGGGCTGAGGAGCCTGTTTCTATGATGTATCTCTCAATGAGATTGTGATACAAATGCTCATTATTCCAGACATTAGCAGCAAAACCCTAATCACTGCAGTTTAACAACACCACGACCACTCTGATCACTTTGCACTAAAATGAAAGTTTTTGTCCTAGCTGTTTTTCTCTTCTCAAAATTGTGTATAATTTATATTTTTCTTGTGAATGCTGCTTACCTGATGCTATGTGCCTATGATGCTGCTGCAAGTAAGTGCATATGTGTACTTATGTATATGACAATAACTTTGACTTTGGACTTTGGGTATTAGTGATATCAAGTGATATCAAGAGTCAACCCTGTACCAGATTGATTAGCTGTGCCGTGGGGTGCTGGCACAATGTACAAGAAGACTTCCCAACTAACAGGCCATCTATGGATTGAGAAGGCCTCTTGATCCACTGTCCGTCTGTCCCTCCGGGAACAATGCACTGCATGTCCTCAAATGGAACAATATCAAGTTGCTGGAGGAACTCAGCGGGTCAGGCAGCATCTGTGGAGGCAAAGGGATGGTTGACGTTTCAGGTCAAGACCCTGCATCAGGACTGAGAATGTGGAAGGGAGGAAGCAGGTATAAAGAGGTGAGAGGGAGGGGCTGAGGCAGTGGCTGGTGATAGGTGGAAACAGGTGAGGAGGGAGATGACGAGCAGAAGGAACCAGGCAGGGGTGGGAGAAGGGTGGACTTGGGAGTCAGTGGCTGGTGGGTGAGAGGTAGAGACAGATAGGAGAGAAAAAAAGGAGCAGATGGAGCCAGGTGGGGGCAGAGAGGGTGGGGGTAGAGACAGGAGGATGGAAGCCGACGAGTGGAGACACTGGAGGCTGCAGATGTTGGAATCTGATAAGTAAGGAAGGTGATAAGTGGAACCAGTTAAGGGAAAGATAATGGCCAGATGAAACCTGGTGAGGGAGGGGAATGAAACTGGGTGATGGTGGGGTGGGGGGGGGGGGAGTGGAAAGTGAAGGAGGGAGAGAGAAGCACAAGGAAGGTGGGTTATCTGACACTGGAAGTTCAGCAATCATAGACTACCCAGCTGGAATATGAGGTCCTGTTCTTAAATGGAAGTTGGCCTCAGACAGGATACACCAACCTGCACCATTCCTGCTTTTCTCCTGCTAAATGCCTCAAGGATACCAAGAAAACAAACACACAACACTCTGTCACTGTGCAGTATTTATGAAATGGAGAGGAAGATATATTTATCAAGAAACTCTGGAACAAAATAAACCCTGAATGGATCCTGCCCTTGGTTTACTGAGCGGTGGGGTCATACCGAGCTCTGGTCTTGCACACTCACAGCATGAGTCCTTTAGTTTGTTAATTTTGACATTTTTGGAGCTAAGAAGACATTCCTTCACTGTGCGTGAACAAAGAGCACTCAATGAAGGAACAATCCAGGGGACTACAACAACATCAGCAGGAAGGCTCAGGCTTAGACTAATCGCAACAGAGGTTGCCCTGAAACAATACCCGGCCAAGGTTAAATATCCTACCAAGAGCTTGGGGGGGCGGGTGTGGGTTTGGTTGCAAGAAGGTAGCCAGCCACACACAACATCTGGGATTTGCCAACCCTTCACAGCTGGTGATGAGGGATGCTGGCTGGGTGACATTGGAAAATGATCCCACAAATGTCAAAGTTTAATGAAAAAGCAAACTTGGACAAGAGGCTTATGGAATTGCATTGTCCATTGATGGAATCTGAAAGGCTGTTCTCTGGTAGATAAACAAGCCACGACACAAGGAATTCTGCAGATGCTGGAACTGGGGCAATACACAAAAAGTGCTGGAGGAACTCAGCAGGTCAGGCAGCATCTGCCCGTCGATTCCACCCTTGGCTATCCCAAGCCATGCAGTCTATTCCATGCACTGAGCACTCTCTATATAAAAAAACTTGCTCTGCACATCTCCTTTAAACTTCCTCCCCCACTCACCTTAAATGCATGTCCTCTTGTATTAGACATTTCAACCTTGGGAAAAAGATACCAGCTCTCTAGCCTATCTACGCCTCTCATAACTTTACAAACTTCTATCAGGTCTCCCCTCAGCCTCTGACAACCCAAGTTTGTCCATTCTTCATCCTAATCCCATGCAGTTCCGGATCTCGTGGTCTAACAAGCCATGATGCGAGTGGCATGTAACGTACCAGTCCCAATGAACATGACATCATACTGCCCATCTTCTGCCTCCACCCGATCCACGACGATCTGGGTCATCTTGTACTGGACGTTGGTTTTGATGAGCACAGGGTGCTGGTTAATCGGGTGCACAGAATGGAACATCAGTGGGTGACTGCGGGCGAAATGCAGGACATCATCTGGGTAGTCCTTGGTGCTGGTGTATCGGCGACTGGGCTGGGTGGTGATCTTACTGGGGCACTGTTGGAGGAGAGAGTGGACAAAGGCAATTAAAGGAGAAGTGTTATAAAAATCCTAAACAGCAAGATGCAAAACTATAGGGTTGTGTTTGTTGGTGGCTTAATTTGTTGACAACTGATCGTGAGGCCCAGACTAATACAGATACGAGTTCAAATCCCACCAGGGGATCTGAGGAATGGAATTTCATTAACAGATAAATTCTGAAATTAGAAATCTTGCTTATCGACAGGATTGCTATTTTTAAACAAAAAGTGCATCTAATTACTGATTTCAGCATGTACCCGTTGACCGTCATCAATATTTATGGATGCACCATAGAAAGCATCCTATCAGGATGTATCACAGCTTGGTACAGCAACTGCTCTGCCCAGGACTGCAAGAAACTGCAGAGAGTTGTGGACACAGCTCAGTCCATCATGAAAACCAGCCTCCACTCCATGGACTCTGTCAGTACTTCTCACTGCCTCGGTAAAGCAGCCAGCGTAGACCCCCTCCCACCCTGGACATTCTCTCTTCTCCCCTCTCCCATCGGCCAGAAGATACAAAAGCTTGAGAACATGCACCACAGGCTCAAGGACAGCTTCTAACCCACTGTTATAAGACTATTAAACAGACCTCTTGTACAATAAAGATGAACTCTTTACCTCACATTCCACCTTATCATGGCCCTTGCACCTCATTGTCTACCTGCACTGCACTTTCTCTGTAACTGCATTCTCTTGTAACAAGAAATCTGCTGGAAGAACTCAACAGATCGAGCAGTATCTGCTTTCTGCATTCTCTTATTGCCTTTCCCTTGTACGACCTCAATGCACCGATGTGGTGAAATGATCTGTATGGATGGCACGCAAAACAAAGTTTTTCACTGCACCTCGGTACATGTGACAATAATAAACCAATAACCTTTCTGCTAAAGCAACACACGAAAGACAGATGTTCAGGTTAGTTGGAAAACTTGGTAATATTAAAACATATTCTTGAAAACTGAGGTTCATTGGCTAACTTTGGAAAGAACTGGCTGAATATCTGGGAGTGCAACTCATGGGAACAGGCATCAACCCATTGCCAAATGAAGTTCAGCACTGATAAATGCAAGGTAGGACAATTTGAAGGGAAGAATAGGAAGGTCACGTGTTACTTGCAAGGGGTGGGGTAGAAAATAAAAGGGATCCTGAGATACAAGTACAGTCAGTAAAAGTTTTGCCAAAGGTTGGCAAGGCCACCAAAACAAAAGTAAGTAGAGGGATTTGTTTCTGGAAGGATAGAATTGAAAAGTAGGATCATATGCTGAACCTGTGTTGAATCTTGCTTAGATTGCATGTGGGGTATTGGGAGTGTGCGGGGAAGATTTATAAGGATCACCTCATAAATCTGAGGGGATACATATTAGGGAAGGATGAATGGACTGGGTCCCCTTTCTCTTGAGGAAAGAAGGCTGAGGGGTAATATAATAGAGATCTTTAAATTGACAAAAGGTTTTGGTGGAGTGGATACAGGGAGAAAGTTTCCATTCATGAGGAAGAAGATAATTTGAGGACACCGTTATATGACGGTCACCAAGAAATCCAACAAGGAATTCAGAAGAAAACTCTTTGCTTAAAGAGTGGTGAGAATGTGGAGCCTTCTCCCAATGGGGTGGTTAAGGTGAACAGTGTAGATGTACTTAAGGGGGTTGGACAGGCATGTGAAGGAGAAGGGGATATCGAGTAACAAGATGGGAAGATAAAAGCTGATGTGAACTGGTTGGATTTCCAGCACCAACAGTACTTCCTCATTTTCACCAGCCTAGAAATGTCGTGTACACCGATTAAAAGATAGGCAGTAAACTAAAATGCACTAGTTTCTCTCTGTGGTACAATTAAATATTGGACTGCATGGAGATACGGAGCAGCAGTGAGTGACGTTTCCACGCAAGGATACTCACAGACCCAGGTCTTGGATAAGGCACCTTGCCCTCAAAAGCCGTCCATTGATAGTCAGGTCCTTCTCTATGTGCGTACGGTCCATTGAAGACCTCTCGGATGTCGGCCATACGATACACGCAAACAGCATAGCCTTGGAATACATTGCTGAAGTAACATTGACAGTGAGAATACAGTCAAATATTGGTGGGAGATCCTTGCCATAAAGGTTGTACCATTCTAGAGCACAGTAAATGATGCTGCTGCTCCAGTGCTTTACTGAGGGAGTGCTGCACTGCTGGAGGTGCTATCTCTCAGATGGGATGGTAAAGCAAGATCCCGTTTTAGGAAGATAAGAAATAGGAGTAGGCCATCTCGCCCTGCGATCCTCCTACCCCATTTGTCCAGACCACAGCTGATCTACCTCAGGACTCTTTTCCAGCACTATCCTCATATCTTTCAACATCCAGAAATCCATGGATCATGAATTCAATGACTCAACACCCCCACCCCTCTGGGGCAGAGAATTCCAGTGTCTCTCCACCCTTTGGTGGACACAAGAGACCCCATGGTTCTACTTAGAAGAACAGCAGAGAATTCCTCTATGGTCATAGAGAGATCACAAGAAGTCATAGAGCCATACAACATGGCAAGGTGATCCATTGTTAAGTCAATATGCATGCACCCACTTGGGCATAATACACACCAATTTCTCTCCTTGGGTATATGAAATTATGTCTCAGGACCCATTTATCTTTTGTTATCATTTAGCTGAACTAATGAATGTTTCAGGGCAAATGAGAACCCACATTTCCAGAGCAGACTTGTGAACCTGAGGTCATCCCAAGTACTCTGTTACCAATGCAGTAGGTTTTGAATATAGGCGTGTTGTAATGCAGGAAACATGGCAGCTAATTTAGGCACAGTAAACTCTCACAAACAGTAATGTGATAATGACCTGATAATCAGTTTTTGGTGATGTTGTCTGAAGGGCAAATGGAAGTCCAGACAACAGGGCAGTGGCAGCAATTTTAAAAAAGTGGCATCTTCCAGGCTGACTCTCCTATGTAATGCTGAGAGAGTGCTACACTGTAAGGGGTGCATCTTTCAGATGGGACCTTAAACCAAGGAGCTGACTGGCCTCTGGGAGTGTTTTCATGAAAATCAGAGCAGAAATGGGACATTCAGCCCTTTGAGTCGAATCCACCATTGTTTGCGACCATGTCTGATCACCTGGGACATACCCTCTTCACGTTACCACCGTCAGGGAGGAGGTACAGGAGCCTGAAGACCCACACTCAACAATTCTTCTTCCCCTCTGCCATCAGATTTCTGAATGGTCCATGAACCAATGAACACTACCTCGTTGTTCCTCTTTTTCACGAGTTAATTATTTTTGTAACTTGTAGTAATTTTTATATCTTTATGTCTTGCACTGTACTGCTGCTGCAAAACAACAAATTTCATGACATATGTCAGTGACAATAAACCTGAGAAACAAAGGACTGCAGATGCTGGAATCTAGATGAAAAACACTATGATGATGCTGGAGGAACTCAGCAGGCCTGGCAGCATCCATGAAGAAAAGCAGGCGGTCAATGTTTCCGGTCAGGACCCTTCTTCAGGACTGAAGATAGGAAAAGAGGAAGCCCAATATATGGGAGGGAAAAGCAGAGCAGCCCTCCTATATATTGGGCTTCCCCTCTTCCTATCTTCAGCCCTGAAGAAGGGTCCTGACCTGAAACATTGACCGCCTGCTTTTCTCCACGGATGCTGCCTGGCCTGCTGAGTTCCTCCAGCATCATCGTGTTTTTCATACTAAACCAGATTCTGATTTCAGCATCCTGTTCCTGCCTTCTCCCTAAATCTCTTGATCTCTTTAGCTTAAGGAACATACTTATAGTATCTCTTTCCCGAATATGACCTGGCCTCTATTGCCTTCTGTGGTAGAGAACTCCACACGTTCACCATCCTCTGGATGAAGAAATTTCTCCTGATCTTGGGTCTAGATGCCATCCCCCCCATATCCGAAGACTGTGGTACTTTGTTCTGGACTTTCTAGCCATTGGGAACATCCAGTCTGTCTTGTTCTGTTACAATTTTATAGAGTTCCATGCGAATCTTTACTTATTGTTCTATTCTCCAGTGAACGTAGGCCTGGTCATTGTGGCCGATGTTTATTCCCAAACCCACACTAACATCATTAACAACAAAGACGACACTTTAATAGTGAATTGGCAACATTGTGGGATGCCTGAGACTGTGATGGGCACCATTAAAGTGGAAGATGAATGTGTCTGTTGTTAGGGATTCATGAGCTATGGAATTACGTGAATACAGCAGACATTAATTCAAATAAGAACCAGTCTTCAGTTCTTAATGTAAATTGCATGCAGTAATCAGTTTGAAGTTAAAAGGATAGCTTTGTAAACAAACAGTACTGTCCACAGAGCACAGGCCCACAGTAGGGGCTGGCTACTCAAGAGATATGGTTTGCAAAGTGGAGACACAAGAGATTCTGCAGATGCTGGAATCTGGAGCAACGCACACAAAATGATGGAGGAACTCAGCGGGTCAGGCAGCATCCGTGGAGGGAAATGAGCAACACAGAAATTCAGCAGACACTGGAACCTGTAGCCCTACCATTTTATTCAGGCTTCTGCCCTCTTCCTTTCCAGTCCTGATGAAAGGTGTCGACCCAAAACATCAACTGTTTATTTCCCTCCATGGATGCTGCCTGCCCTGCTGAGTTCCTCCAGCATTTTGTGTGTGTTGGTTTGCAAAGTGAAGTGGCCATGAGACGTTTTTGTACGCATGAGCCAGACGTAAGACAATGGGGAATATTAATTGGTCTACATAAAAACCAGGCAACTATGGCTAAATTATTTTGCAGCATTGTGACTGAGTTCAAGGAAGCTTGCAGACCAGACTGATATTGTCAATTAGATCAAACATGGTAATATTTGATCTATCAAAAGTTGGGATATTTGTGTACTTAGAGAGTCAGCCCTCACAACATTAATTTTGAGTGTTTAGGATCTCTATCCTCAGAAACTTTTAGACCATCCATGTGAATTTGTCTCAGGAAAGGTGTTTGAACATTCAGAGGTGTCTCCCATTGTAACTGAAAGGAAGTATTGTCAGACTTAAAATATTGAAGTTGAGAATGTAATTGTAGCAATTGAAATTGTATTGAATCACCTGCAGTTACCTTTGTTCTAAAGAATATAAAAACGATGTACTTTGGGTTTGGGAGACTCTACCAAGAGGGTGTCCAGGAGAATGTCTGCTTGTTGCGATGAATAAAGACTTTTGAATCACCAGCTTCACAGTCCACCATTGTCTACTAACTGAATAACATCTAAAATGGCTTCCTACCTTATTGTGCTAAAGATAGCATAGATTTCTGGATTCTTCTCATCCTTGGTCCTCAGTAGAAAGACATCCTCTGTGACACAGAAGAGAAGGTGAAATGTTATAGGTAGACCATTGGGTGAATTTGTTCTTTGAAGTTGGCACCCTAAACACACCTTCCTCTCTCAGCTCCATTGAGATGAGGGCAGAGAAAACATTTCAAGGATGTTCTCAAAGACATGCAAGACTGACACCAACTTGTGGGAGATAGTTGCCCAGGGTAATTCTTGATGGACTGAGATCCTTCTGTGAGGATTTTAGCTCTTCAAAACCATACATTGGCAATAGGAAGTGGATAAACGTGCTTGTCATGTACTAGATTATTCACCCATGGCCACCATCCAAGTTATGGTGGAGTCCGCCAATCCCAGATTGGCCAAATTAGTCACCACAGGTAAAGTATTCCAGGGGTGGCAATCATTCTCAACTCTGAGGGACAGTCACTGATGAATGAGTCGAGCGAATTTGAATTCTCAGAGCACATGTCCACCTGATCATTGCCTTAAGATCACCTACTGTCTGTTTCCCTGGACCACACTGATTCTTCCAGGGTACAGCCTTCCACTGGGAACCTGGCTCTAGACCACGACAAAGTCCAGGACAGGGAAAGACCTCTCTTGGGGCTGGTGGCCTGCTGCACTCTCAGCTGGGGAGGCCCCGCCCCCAGGCCGTGGGCTGGGAAATCCCCAGAAGCCAACAGACTTCCGGAGCTCAGAAGGTAGTGCAGGAATCCCACAGCCGGTGGTCCTCTGAGTGGCAAGCAGTGTAACACCCTCAACATGGGAGGACTGGTACATACATCCAGATCCCAGCATTAGAACAATCCATGTCACCTGAAGAGTGGTTTGTTCAGACATAGATTCAAACATTCACACTTTATATCTGGGGATATAACATCACAGTCTGTAGAATTCCCAATGCCAGTGTTGACTGAGCATCCTTATAGAGCAGGGCTGGGCTGGAGCAGAAGACCGGTTGCGTGGAACTGAGGAGCTGCCTTGGGCCCACACAGCACTGTCACGGGAAGTGAGACAACCAGCTCCCTCACCTCCTCACCTTCATGAGGACAGGCTCTTACTTACCAAGCTCGTCAAAGTGAGTGTCTATACCATCGGGACCCGGCACGGAGCAGATCAGCCTTGCTTTGATGAATGTGCTCCATTTGTTTACTAGTGCTCTCTGACCTCCAGCATCATTCTGAAACAGACCATTATAAACACCTTATCAATGGTTCTTCAACTCTGACAGTCACTGAGAAATCAGCATTCCGTCTTAACCCTCACCTCACCACCCATCATGCAAATAATCGAGCCCAACCCCAAATGGATGTCAACAAGTGTGTGAAAACTTGAGTCCTGTAAACATTTCTTTCTTTCAAGGAAATGAACATCTAAATCAAACCTAAATGGACATCTTGTCCAGATGCAGCCTTCCTAGCCTTTTATTCTGTACTTAGAACATAGAACATAGAACAATTACAGCACATTTCAGGCCCTTCGGCCCACAAAGCTGTGCCGAACATGTCCCTACCCTAGAAATTACTAGGTTTACCTATAGCCCTCTATTTTACTCAGCTCCATATACCGATCTAACAGTCTCTTGAAAGACCCTATCGTATCAGCCTCCACCACCATTTCCGGCAGCCCATTCCATGCACTCACCACTCTCTGAGTAAAAAACTTACCCCTGACATCTCCTCTATATCTACTCCCCAGCATCTTAAACCTATGTCCTCTTGTGGCCACCAATTCAGCCCTGGGGAAAAGCCTCTGACTATCTACCCGATCAATACCTCTCATCATCTTATATACCTCTATCAGGTCCCCCCTCATCCTCCGTCTCTCCAAGGAGAAAAGGCCAAGGTCCCTCAACCTGCTTTCATAAGGCATGCTCCGCATCCCAGGCAGCATCCTTGTAAATCTCCTCTGCACCCTCTCTATGGCTTCCACATCTTTCCTGTAGTGAGGCGGCCAGAACTGAGCACAGTACTCCAAGTGGGGTCTGACCAGCGACCTATATAGCTGCAACAATACCTCACGGCTCCTAAATTCAATTCCCTGATTGATGAAGGACAATACACCATATGCCTTCTTAACCACAGAGTCAACCTGCGCAGCTGCTTTGAGCATCCTATGGACTTGGACCTCAAGATCCTTCTGATCCTCCACACTGCCAAGAGTCCTACCATTAAGACTATATTCCGCCAACATATTTGACCTACCAAACTGAACCACTTCACACTTATCTGGGTTGAACTGCATCTGCCATTTCTCAGCCCAACTCTGCATCCTATCTATATCCCTCTGTAACCTCTGACAGCCCTCCAAACTATCCACAACACCCCCAACTGTGTCATTCGCATTGACTGGATTGCCTGGATTAGAGTCATAGAGTTCTACAGCACAGAAACAGGCCCTTTGGCCCAACTCATCCATACCAACCAAGATGCTTATCTAAACTTAGTCCAATTTGCCTGTGTTTGGTCCATATCCCTCTAAATCGTTCCTATCCAAGAACCTGTCCATATATTTTTTAAACATTATAATTGGATCTGCCTCTACCTTTTTCTCTGGCACTTTGTTCCATATACCTGCCTCTTTCTGTGTGATAAATTTACCCCTCAGGTTCCCTTTAAATTTTTCCCCTCTCATCTTAATTGTATTCCCTCTAGTTTTAGAATGTGACTATCTATTCTATATATGCCCCTCGTTATTTTATAAACCTCCATAAGGTCATCCCTCAGCCTCCTTCACTCCAGAGAAAACAGTCTCAGCCCATCCAATCTCCTTATAAGATAAGATCTTTATTAGTCACATGTACATCAAAACATACAGTGAAATGCATCTTTTGCGTAGAGTGTGCTGGGGGCAGCCCGCAAGTGTGGCCATGCTTCCGGCGCCAACATGGCATGCCCACAACTTCCTAACCCGTACGTCTTTGGAATGTGGCAGGAAACCGGAGCACCCGGAGGAAACCCACGCAGACACGGGGAGAACGTACAAACTCCTTACAGACAGTGGCTGGAATTGAACCAGGGTCGCTGGCACTGTAATAGCGTTACGCTGACCGCTACACTACCGTGCCTGCCGTAACTTGGGCCCAATTTAAAGATTAACTTAGAGATTCACATCTTGAATAAAAGTACTCATTTCCCCCATACTTAACCAGCTTTTATGGGCATTCAAGTGCTCGGAATCAGAGACAAAGAAAAGAAAGGCATTTATATAGCACCTTTCACATCCCTTTCATGATTTTCTGAAACACACTGTAGTTAATAAATTAAAGTTGAAGTGTAGTATCAGGGTAATGGTACCAATTTTCACACAGCAAGCTCCCCACAAACAGCAATATAGCGATCATTTAATAATCTGGAGGTGGCAGCATTAATTGTTGAAACAAAGCATGGGTTATGTACAAAAGTGAGGAATTAGTACTGAATAAAACACTGACTCAGCAGCAGCTGGAGTACGGTCACAGAGCTGTACAGCGGAGAAACGAGCCCTTCAGCCCATCACGTCCACACTGACCTTTTTGCCCCTCTACATTAATCCCAATTCTCTGTGTCCTTCTATGCCATGCCTTGCCAGGCACTGAATGCTTTTTAACAAGGCTGACAAGACTTTCCAGTAGTCTCTGAGGCGATTTACTAGAATCATCCCTAGAACAATGGAGTTTGATTATGGCAGAGATGGAGAAGCCAGGGTGGGTTGGAGGATTGTTTCCACTGGCAAAAGGGTTGAGTTTCCCACTGAATCATTGGCTGAGATTCCAACTACCCCATTGACTGAGCTTTTCATCACCTTATTGGCTGAGCTTTCCACTATGCCATTGGCTGAGCTTCCCACTACACAATTGACTGAGCTTGCCATCACCCTATTGGCTGAGCTTGCCACTATGCTATTGGCTGAACTTTCTCCTACATCATTGGCTGAAATTCCAACTGCATTATCGGCTGAGCTTCCTACTGGGAATGGGAATCTCACCTTCTTCCCCCATGTCACATAGTGTACTGGCTTAGAAACTTACTGACATTCCAACATTGTCACTGGGTCTAAATGGTGGATCTCCCTCCCTGAAAGCATTGTGGAAATATCTTCACCAGAAGGACTGCAGAGGTTCCAGGCAGTGAGATACCATCTCCTTCTTAAGGACAATTAGGGATGGGCAATAAATACGGCCCTTGCCACTGATGCCCACATCTCAGGAGTGAATTCAAAAGAGCACCTCCAGTGGCAGTTTCACACCTTGGGTTATTTTACATACTCCTTATACAAGCTTCAGTGAAACCACACACCACTGATACAGACCAGGATGTCTGACTGCTCTGTTGCTGTATGATACTATTCTTTAGTTCACAGGCAAGAAAATGTGTTATTTTAGCCATCATGATGGATGAGAAAGGGGTTATCAGGGCAAGGTTACCAACATTAGCCCTGGAAAGTTGTTCGTTCACCCTCTGACAAGGTTATCAGTTAAGTTAGTTAGTTCATCGGGTAATGATGGGGGTTATCAGTCTGCCATACATAGACACTACTTACTCTCACACTCCATACACACACACACACACACACACACTCTATACACACACTCTCACACACTCTATACACACATGTTATATACATGGTCACATTAATATTTCTTTATTTTTCACATGTACATCGAAACACACAGTGAAATGCATCTTTTGCATCGAGTGTTCTGGGGGCAGCCCGCAAGTGTCGGCACGCTTCTGGCGCCCACAACTTCCTAACCTGTACGTCTTTGGAATGTGGGAGGAAACCCATGCAGACATGGGGAGAAGGTACAAACTCCTTACAGACAGTGGCTGGAATTGAACCCGGGTCACTGGTGCTGTAATAGCGTTACGCTAACCACTACATGGCACACACACACACATATACACACACCAATTCTGTGGGTGGGTCAATTGAAAATTGCAAAGCTATTATTTTCTTTGCCAAGTGCAGTAACAGTTACATGTCAAGGTATAGATGAAGTTAATACACAGATCAGATCAGCAGAATAGTCTGGAGGGGCTGAATGTGTGATCCAGTGTTCCTATTGTGGAGTTGACAGCTCACAAACTCGCTGTGAATTTTGATTTAGTTCTCCTTTATTCCTGAATCTTTCCCTACCTGTTGGGTTGACTGTTGAACACCAGCCCCTCTGAAACCCTGAGGAACGCAGGGAGATCCCAGTTCCATTCCCAGTAAGATGGGAGCTAGCTCACTGGCACACTAGTTTGGAGCCCCATGATAGAGCATCACAACACAGAAGGAAGGCCATTCTTCCCCTTGAGCCACTTCTAGAACCATCTACATCGTCTCACTTCCCTGGCTTTGCCTGTAACATGTCGCTCATTTCATTTATATATTTTTATTTTCCTTTTAATAGTGACTCTGTTGACATTGAACTTGCTGACCTGGTCACTAACATTCCCCAGAATGCCTTGCAACATCCTGACCTTTAACTACATCGCTGTTCCTTAACTGTTGCTGGGTCTAAGCTCTGGAACTCCCTCCCCAACACCACTGAGAACCTTCAGTGCAACAACTGCATTGATTCTAGTAGGCAGCTCATTGTCACCTTCTTAAGGATAATTAGGGATTGGCAATAAATCCTGGGAGCATAAGCACCCACACTCAATGATTCAGGGACAGCTTCTGCCCGTCCGCCATCAGATTTCTGAATGGTCCATGAGCCAATGAACACTACATCATTATTCCTTTTTTTGTGCACTATTTATTTATTTTTGTAATTTATACACTTTTATGTCTTTGCACTGTACTGCTGCCGCAAAACAACAAATTTCACGTCATATATCAGTGATAATAAACCTGATTCTGATTCTGATGCGGATACCCACATCTTAGAAATAAATAAGTAAAAAAATACCCCAGTGACTTTCATAAATTCTGAAGCAAATTCCACATCATAGAGTCCTACAACATGGAAACAGGCCCCTTGGTCCATGTCAACCAAGATGCCTCATCCAAGCTAGTCCCACTTACCAGCATTTGGCCCATAACCTTCTAAATCTTTCCAATCCATGTCCCTGTTCAACTGTCTTTTAAAACTTGTTATTGTACCTGCCTCAACCACTCCCTCTGGCAGCTCGTTCCACATAGATACCACCTTTTGTGTAAAAAAGTTGCCCCTTAAGTTTCCATTAAATCTTTCCCCTCTCACTTTAAAGCTATGCCCTCTGGTTCTTGATTTCCCAACCCTGGGAAAAAGTCTGAGTGCATTCACCCTATCTATGCCTCTCATGAGTTTATACACCTCTATAAGATCATCTCTCAGTCTCCTACACTCCAAGGAATAAAGTCCTAGTCTGTCCAACCTCTCCCTATAACTCAATCCCTCAAGTCCTGGCAACATCCTTGGAAATCTTTTCTGCACTTTTTCTAGTTTAATAACATCTTTCTGAAAGCAGGGTGACCAAAACTGAACACAATACTCCAAGTGTGGCCTCACCAGCTTCCTGTACAACCACACCATGACCTCCCAATTTTTATACTCAATGCCCTGACTTATGCAGGCCAGTGTGCCAGAAGTCTTTTTCACCACCCTATCTACCTGTGACTCCACTTTCAGTGAACCATGTCCTTGTACTCCAAGGTCCCTCTGTTCTACAACACTCCCCAAGGCCCTGCCATTCACTGTGAAAGCCCTACCAGGATTTGACTTTCCAAAATGCAACAGAATATACTTTCCAAAATATACAGGGACCTTTTTGCACTGGTGGTGTCTTTAGCCCCTGGAGTTACATTAGTTGAAGGCAAGCTTAATATGCACAGACTGTTGTCCATTAGTTTAAAGACCTGCCACCTTTTCTCCAGACTGGAAGACATAAATAAAAGGAAAGGCTCTGATGCACCCCTAGGCATTGGGGAAGGTTCCGGAAACAATTCCTTTGCTCATGCTTCCATGTAATGAGACGGCAACAAAGCTCTTAACGTTCATTGAGAGAGTGGTCTAGGGGTTGTAGAAAAGCTTCACATGCTTCCTGGAAAATCCCATGAAAGGAATAATCCCATCAAAACTGTTAAATAAAAATCCATACTTGAACAGAAAAAGACCTATTAAAAGTAAAATAACTCTTGTCAAATTCACAAAAGGCTTCCTGAGATCTATTGAAGTATTTCCTGTATTGAAAATGTAACTTGCACACTCAGTTTCATAGGCCGTGTGTTTGCAGCTATGACAACATTGGCTGCAAGGGAATTCTAATCATCTTCAGACCTAAACCTTAAGAGAATGGAAAAGTGTAATAAGCAAACATCTGGCAGATATCACTTGGGGAAGAGAGCCCAGAGGAGTGGAGAAACTGGGTGGTGAGATGGGTTTGTTAAAGGATTGTGTGATAACTCTTTGCTTGTGAAAATCAAAAGCAAAACTGTTGATGCTTGAGATCTGAAATAGGAACAGAGAATACAGGAAACATTAGGTCAGGCAGCAACAAACTCAGCGGGTCGAGCAGCATCTGTGGGAGGAAAGGAATTGTCGACATTTCGGGTCGAAACCCTGCATCAGGACTGAGAGTGGAGAAGGGAGATGGCTGGTATAAAGAGGAGAGGGGGAGAGGTGAGACAGGGACCCAAGGTGACTGGTGGACTGAGGAGGGGTGTGAGATGACAGGCAGGTTGCACCAGGTAGGGGAGGGGAGTGGGGGTGGAGTTGGGAGAGAGTGGCAAGTGAATGAGAGATGGGGGCAGACAAAAGGAGAGAAAACAAATTATTGAGAGGCAGATGGAGTGAGGTGAGGGGAGGGCAGGGTGAAGTTTCCTTATCCAGCTGTACTCCAGGTCATTCCCCCAGCTCCCCACACACTCCTCCTCACCCCAACTTTCCTCTGCTCCTACGAGCCATGACTCTGATGTTAACAGTCTCAGCCCTGAACTACAAGGCTGTTGGTTCCAGTAACACTCCAGATACTTCAGCACAAAAACCTATGTGATGTTGGTGCAGTGCTGGGAGAGGGCTGAGTTGCCCTCTTTTTGGATGAGGCTTGAAGTTGAGACGCCTGGGTGGATGAGAAAACCCTCCATTTCATAAAGAGCAGGAAAGCTCTGCCAGTCTCCTGACCAACATTTATCCTCCCAAAAGATATCGCTGAAACAATGACCTGGTGGTTGTGTTCATGTTGCTCTATGTGGGAACTTGCCATGCACTAACTTGCAGCCATATTCCCTACATTAAGAGCAGTGACTTCTCCTTGAAAGTAGATCACTGTCAGTAAAGAGCTCGGGACGTCCTGAGGCACTGTGGAACTGCAAGTCTTTCTGCCTTGTCCTAATGCATAGAACATGGAACATTGAACATTGAACACAGAACAGTACAGCACAGTACGGGCCCTTCGGCCCATAATGTTGTGCCGAACTATATGAACACCTCCTCCACGATCAAGCTAACCCTTCCCTCCTGCACAGCCCACGACCCTCTATTTTTCTTACATCCATGTGCCTATCTAAGAGCCTTTTAAATATCCCTATTGTATCAGCCTCTACCACCACTCCCGGCAGTGTGTTCCAGGCACCCACCACTCTCTGTGTAAATAACCTACCTCTGACATCTCCACCAAACATTCCTCCTCTGACCTTAAACAGATGTCCTCTGGTATTGACTATAAGGAGTAGCCGTCCACTCTATCTATGCCCCTCTTACACACCTCTATCAAGTTGCCTCTCATCCTCTATCGTTCCAAAGAGAAAAACCCTAGCTCGCTCAACCTTTCCTCATAAGACATGCTCTTCAATCCAGGCAGTATCCTGGTAAATCTCCTCTGCACCCTCTCTAAAGCTTCCATATCCTTCCTATAGTGAGGTGACCAGAACGGAACACAATAAGTGTGGTCTAACCAGAGTTTTATAGAGCTGCAACATTACCCCGCAGCTCTTGAACTCAATCCCTTGACTATGAAGGCCAACACGCCATACGCCTTCTTAACAACCCTATCAACTTGCACGGGAACTTTGAGCGATCTGTGGACTTGGACCCCAAGATCCCTCTGTTCCTCCACACCGCTAAGAATCCTGCCATTAACCTTGTACCCCGCCTTCATGTTCGTTCTTCCAAAGAGCATCATGTCACTTTGGAAGAATGAACATCGAACCAGCATGGAATCTCACTGCCATTCCTGGTCCATGTTGCAACCTATGAGGTGAGGAGGAAGACTGCCGCACTCTCTGAGTTACCAAGCCACAGCAGGAGCAGGGACTGTGGAGTAAGGGAATGACGGAATCTTATGTCAGTACATTCCTAACCAGGAGTGTCTGCACATGGCTTTGTCCTAGATCCTGAAGACAGGATTGTGTGAGGACACAGTGCATGTTGGTAACTCTCTTGGAATGAGTTATCCCAAGATGTGCTTTATTAATGCAAGTTGTTTGGCATGGCATTCAACTCTTTACCACTGACACCTTTTTGCAGCAAATTCCCAAAGTTACAATGGAGTCAGGACATAAGTTACAGGTGTAGGCCAACATCCAGCCTGCTTCACTGTTCAATGAGATCATTGCTGATCACCTCTCTCTGTTCCACCTTCCTGCCCTTCAGTATCCAACTTACTGCACAGACGCGTCCAATCCGACTGTATATGGCCCGCACTTTGCCCTCCGACTCCATTGCCTTCTCCGTGAAGAAGAAATAAACCTTGTCATTGTCACGGTCGACGTTGTCAGGGATGAGGTGAGCTGCCACGAACTTGGGGTCTGTGATAGAAGGAGGAAGAACAAGAACGTTGAGATGGTGGCAGAGGAGGAGTCACTGCTTCCCAGAGGAGTGGCTGGTTTCTCTGGATCTTTTAGGCACCTCAGAGTCTAGGAGGTGGCCAAGATGGATTCTCAACTTGGAGCACTTAGCACTTGGATGCTGGAGGACTGGCTGTGTGTTGGAGGACTGGCTGTGTGTTGGAGGATTGGCTGTGTGTTGGAGGAGTGGCTGTGTGCTGGAGGACTGGATGTGAGTTGGAGGACTGGCTGTGAGTTGGAGGACTGCTTAAGGACTGAAGGACTGGCTCAGTGTTTGAGGCCCTGCCAATATGTCAAGCACTGAATGCAAATGACCATTGAGAAGGTCAACAGTGGGGAGAGAAAAGATGACGATAAATTCCCAGTCTGCCGACAAAATGGTTGCTGGTACTGACATAGGTTTGGAAACCCTCTACTCAAGCTAAACCTCCTCATCACTGCAATGTGGTTGCACATTGTTGTGCCACCTGTGTTGCACCACACCTTTCCTTTCATCCTCTCCGTAGTACAGTGAGCTCTGGCTGGTCTGCTGCACTGCCCCCCCAGTCCTATGCCTGAGTGCCTATTCTTCACATCAGTGTGAACACACTACTCAACCTTGTGGGACATCCCATTGCAGTCTGGTTCTCAGCTCGCTCTATAGTAGGGTCTTTGAAGAGTGGTCAGGAGCTGAGACCTTTCCCCTGATCAGCTCCTGGAACACTGATGGTATCAGATACCCTCCACCCACCTACTCTGAAGTGCATTATAGAAAGGCCCCATTGGATTTGCATTTGAGGCTTGTATAGGAAAACGGTTACAAAAGTTCACAAGGAGCACATTGCACCATGGATACTTTCACCTTTCAACTTGCAGAGTTAAAGGCACAGAGTAGAAATGTAAATCAGGTGTAACATAGTGTGTAATCTGCTGTTTTAGTTCAGGCTGTGATCCCCATTATACTCATTTTGAGCATTACACCATCATTACCATTGTTGTTTACTGGTCACACGAACATCTTCCTACCCCTCTTCCTCTCACCAACACGCCCACCCTTATCCAGCAAGAATTCTGTGGACTGAGTGAGCTTTCCTCTTGAAGCTGTCCGTGCTGATATAAAAACAACTTTACACTGCTGTTCAATTCATATGCAAGAACCCTGAGCCTATTTGGTTGCCTATCATTTTAATCTGACTCCTACTTTGAGCTCTGCGTCCTTTTGGACTCCAGTATTTTTTCAATGAAGCTCAAAACAAGCTCGAGGAAGAGCACCTTATCTTCTGACTCGGCACATCGCAGCCTTCCAGACTCAGTAATGAATTCAACCATTTCACATAATGCCTTCACTTTTCACTTATACACCTCTTCCTGCCCACTTTTCTTTTCTTTATTTGTCCCATTATCACCCTTTTAGGTATGCACCAACATCCCTGATGACAATTAATTGTCTGGATATTCAACTCTGGGCATTAGTGCTGCAAACATTTGTAGTTGCTGTGGTGCAGTTCTTCCCTCCACTCCCAAAAAATGGTTCCGTCAACTTCACTGCAAGAGAGTTTTGGTGCAGGATGCAACATACAGACACTACTGCCTAATGTGTAACTGAAAAAGGATGAAGTAGTAGGCAAATCAGTCTTGCCTCCCACCCTATCAAAGACCTCCCCTCTCCACTTTCCATTCAACCTACAAAACCCTTTTCTCTAGCTTCCAAGTTCTGATGAAAGATCATCGATCGTAAATGCTAAATCTGCTTCATTTTCCTCAGATGCTGCTTGACCTGTTGAGTATTTCCAGCAACAGACAATCTGCTGGAGGAACTCAGTGGGTCGAGCAGCATCTGTGGGGGGGAAAGGAATTGTTGACATTTTGGGTTGAAACCCTGCACCAGTTCCTCCAGCAGATTGAGTGTTGCTCCACATTCCAGCATCTGCAGTCTCCTGTGTCTCTGAGTATTTCTAGTATTTTTTATTTTTATTTTTGGGTAATTACACATGAACTATTCCAGCATCCTATCCAGATGCATCACGGCTTGGTATGGCAACTGCACTGCCCAAGACCGTAAGAAGTTGCAGAGAGTTGTGAAAACAGCCCAGTCTGTCATGAAAACCAGCCTCCCCTCCATTGACTCCGGCTATACGTCCCAATGCCTTGGGAAAGCAGCCAGCATAATCAAGGACCCCTGCCACCCTGGTCATTCTCTCTTCTCCCCCCCTCCCATTGGGCAGAAGATACAAAAGCTTGAGAACACGCACCACTAGACTCAAGGACAGCTTCTACCCTGCTGTTATAAGACTCTTGAACCGACCTCTTATACAATAAAGATGAACTCTTGACCTCTCAGTCTGGCTCTTGATCTTTATTTGTCTACCTGCACTGCATTTTCTCTGTAATTGTAACACTATATTCTGCATTCTGTTTCCTTTTGTACTACCTCGATGTACTGATGTATGGAATGATCTGTCTGGATGGCATGCAAACAAAGTTTTTCACTGGAGACACTACAGATGCTGGAATCTGGAGCAGCACATAAAACGCTGGAGGAACTCAGCAGGTCAGGCAGCATCTATGCAGGGAAATGGACAGCTGACTTTTCACAGAACATAGAACACTACAGCACAGTACTGGCCCTTCGGCCCACAATGTTGTGCCGGCATTTTATCCTGCTCTAAGATCTATCTAACCCTTCCCTCCCACATGGCCCTCCATTTCTCTGTCATTCATGTAGTTATCTAAGAGTCTCTTAAATGTCCCTAATGTATCTGCCCCCACAACCTCTGCCAGCAGTGCGTTCCACGCACTCACCACTCTCTGTATAAAAAACTTACCCCTGACTTTCCCCTTATACCTTCCTCCAATCACCTTAAAATTATGCCCCCTCGTGTTAGTCATTGTCACCCTGGGAAAAAGTTTCTGACTGACCACTCGATCTATGCCTCTTATCATCTTGTACACCTCTATCAAGTCACCTCTCATCTTCCTTCTCTCCAAAGAGTAAAGTCCTAGCTCACTCAACCTATCCTCATAAAACATGCTCTCCAATCCAGGCAGCATCCTGGTAAATCTCCTCTGCACCCTCTCTAAAGCTTCCACATCCTTCCTAGAATGAGGCGACCAGAACTCAACACAGTACTCCAAGTGTGGTCTAACCAGAGTTCTATAGAGCTAGAACATTACCTCATGGCTCTTGAATGCAATACCCCGACTAATGAAGGCCAACACACCATACGCCTTCTTAACAACCCTATCGAACTGTGTGGCAACCTTGAGGGATCTATGGACATGGACCCCAAGATCCCTCTGTTCCTCCACACTGCCAAGAGTCCTACCATTAACCTTGTATTCTGCCTTCAAATTTGATCTCCTGAAGTGTATCACTTCACACTTTTCCGGGATGAACTCCATCTGCCACTTCTCAGCCCAGGTCTGCATCCTATCAATATCCTGTTGTAATCTACAGCAACCGTCTTCACTGTCCACAACACCACCAACCCTTGTATCATCAGCAAACTTACTAACCCACCCTTCCACATCCTCATCCAAGTCATTTATAAAAATTACAAAGAGCAGGGGTCCCAGAACAGATCCCTGCGGAACACCACTGGTCACCAACCTCCAGGCAGAATGCGCTCCATCTAATACCACCCTCTGTCTTCTATGAGTGAGCCATTCTGAATCCATACAGCCAAGTTTCCCTGGATCCCATGCCTCCTGACTTTCTGAATGAGCCTTCCATGAGGAACCTTATCAAATGCCTTACTAAAATCCATGTACACCACATCCACTGCTCTACCTTCATCAATGTGATTTGTCACATCCTCAAAGAATTTAATTATGCTCGTGAGGCACGACCTGCCCCTCACGAAGCCATGCTGAGTGTCCCTAATCAGCCTATGCTTCCCTAAATGCCCATAAGTCATGTCTCTAAGAATCTTCTCCAGTAATTTGCCCACCACTGACGTAAGACTCACTGGTCTGTAATTCCCAGGGTTATCTCTACTCCCTTTCTTAAACAAAGGAACAACATTTGCCACCCTTCAATCATCTGGTACTACTCCTGTGGCCAGTGAGGACGCAAAGATAATCGCCAAAGGTGCAGTAATCTCTACCCTCACTTCCCGTAATAACCTTGGATATATCCCGTTCGGCCCCGGTGACTTATCTATCCCAATGTTTTTCAGAAGTTCCAGCATCCTCATTTCTCTCATCGACATGCCCTAGCGTATCAGCCTGTCGTACGCCATCCTCACAGACGTCAAGGTCTCCCCCTCTCTAGTGATTACCGAAGCAAAGTATTCATTAAGGACCTCCCCTACCTCTTACAACTCCAGGCACATTTCCTCTTTTATCCCTGATTGGTCCTACCCTCACTCTCGTCATCCTCCTTTTCGGGTCGAGACCCTTCATCTGGACTGTATCTCAGTACATGTTACAAATATAAACCAATTACCAATGTGGCACATTCCGCATCCTAAATACTCTGTAACTAACATCTTGTATATAACACATTTTGTATCACACACTGTGTACAATACCTTCTATTGAATTCTGAACATTGCACTCCATATAAGTCGTGCTGCATTGTTTATGCACATCTACTGTTGACGTAAGGGGCTGGTTACCTTGCAACAATCGCTGGTCAAGCTCAGTCCTCATGGCGGAACGGGACCCCAGACTTCGGAAGATCACCGAGTCCCTCCCTAGGAAGTCAGCAGTCAGGCCTGAGTACAGCTCACCGCCTGAAGATTGGAGGAAAATGAAGTCAAGAGAGTTGATTTCTGCAGACAAACCTTCCCAGTATGTGTCTAATCACTTTCAATTCAAACAATCTAGCAGTAAATATTGGGAAAAGAAAATATATTTTCATATATATTTCCTTTGCAATGTAGAAGAAGGCCACTTGGCCCATCATGTTCATGCCAGTTCTCAGAGCCATCCCATCAACCCCATCCCTCCACATCTCCCTGAACCTGATGCCATCAACTCCCCCTGATTCTTCCATCACCCATCTGGATTAGTTTTTCAGTTTAAGTTCTCTGGGCCCTAAGCTCTGGAACTCTTTCACCAATCCTCCCTCTTACTCCTTAAATCCAATCTTCCTGACCAGGCTTTTGGTCATTTGTTCCGGCATCTCTTTAAGTGGTTTGGTGTCCTTGGGTGTCTCATCCATGACCAAACGGAGGTCTTTGTAAAGCTGGAGGGAGGGGCTGAATTGCTTGCCCCTGCTTCTACTGCTCCTATATAAGGCAAAGGATTAAACTCCATCCCAGTTATGTTAAAACACAATGCGCCAGCGCAGTGATGCAGCTGGCGGAGCACCAGAGACCTGGGTTCCTCCCGACCTCTAGTGCTGTCTGGATAGAGTTTGCACCCTCCCTCTGGGTGCTCCGTTTTCCTCCCACATCCCAAAGATGTGCAGGTTGGGAGATGAAATGGCCGCTCTCAATTTCCCCTAGTGTGTGGGTGAGTGTCAGAATC
Organism: Pristis pectinata; assembly: GCF_009764475.1. Classification (NCBI taxonomy): domain Eukaryota; kingdom Metazoa; phylum Chordata; class Chondrichthyes; order Rhinopristiformes; family Pristidae; genus Pristis; species Pristis pectinata. The sequence goes on along the minus strand of NC_067410.1, from coordinate 8,959,113 downwards.
TGAGGGGAGTTGATGAGAATGCAGGAGAATTAAAATGGGATTAAAGTAGAATTAAGTTTAAATAGGTGGTTGATGATTAGTGTGGACTTGATGGGCCAAATAGTCTGTTCCTCTGCTGTATCTCTCTATGACTCTAAAACCTCTGCCCTCATTGCATTTTCCCATGCAGATTTGCTTCATTGGGAAAGGAATAGAGAGGGAGACACTTTTGCCTGAATCTGATAGAGGAAGTTACCACGGTGATGTGCATCTGGCTGGCACAGGACACGAGAAACGGGTTTGAGTGCTCACTCCCCTGTGACCTGCCAAGGCCACATCCTGTGTGATTCCTGGTGTCGAACTGTTTCCTGCTCTGCACTCCTGCAAAATCCCTCAGTGATGGACAAAAAGTGGCTTCAGTAATGTGGGGCCCAAGAGGATTCGATGGAGGAGGAGCTGAGAACTGTGTGGAAATTAGGTGAGGGAACAGAAGTCATGGATGAAGATAATAATGATATATAGCTCCCTCTACAAAAGACGGCCATACTAATGTTGGGGAGGTTGCCCCTCTGGCTGTTCCTTCATTTAGAGATATATTGTTAATGACTGTACTTTAGCCATCTCCAGGTCACCTGGTTGCTTATGGAGACACATGGTGGAGATTAGCTTGCTCATAATTTGGTGATATTTAGCACTGTTCCAAATTGATTGGACAAATAGAGTAAATGTTGCTGACAAGCTGATTATACTGTTTTATACTTTTTATTGCGACTGTGTTGAGTACAATGATCCGACTTTTAGGAATAACCAATAAACTAGTTGGTGAAAAGCATGTTTTTTTCCAAAAGATGTGTTAAACCCTTTAACACCTCCCCAGTGCAGGGCTTTCGAGGAGTGATTTATAGAGAGGATTAAACACTTTGGATTATGAATCAGGAAGAGACAGAGAGAGACACACAGCAGTACAGCAGAATACTGGCCTCAGACAGGATAATAAGTGGTGTGGGGAATCCAGGGTGCCCTGGGACCTGTTCTCATTCAAAGACAGAGTTTGATGGTTGGGTTCCTTTTTGAAATGGAAATTTTGACAGCAGGGCTGCCCTTAATGTTTAAGGGAGCAGGTCTCGCCATTGAGGCGGCTTCAGTGAGGGATTTGCATCATCGAGAGGAAAGAACGGCATGTGTTTCCATGGCAACTTTCACTAACCTCACATCACCCAAAGTGCCTTGCAGGCAATGGTGTTATGTCTGTGGTGTTGTAATTGAGAAAACATAAGTGCTAATTTATAAGCTTCCACAGAGAGCATTGAGGTAAAGAGAAATTGATTGAAGGATACAGGTTGTCCAGGGCACTGAGATAATTCCCCTGTTTTTCTTCAACATGATGGTATGGGATCTTTTACATCTACCTGAAATGGTAGATGGGACCTTAGCTTAACACCTGGTTCAAAAAGCAACTGTGTTCCCCTCCCCAAGAGCATCAGCTTCGAGGTAAGTGTACGGAAATACTTGTCATGGAGAAAGAGCAACGAAAGTTCACCAGACTAGTTTCTGGGGCGGTGGGTCTGATGTAGAAGAGATTGGGTCTATACTTACTTAAGTCAGAGAGTCATAGAGTTATACAGCACGGAAACAGGACCTTCAGTCCACCAAGTCCACGCCGACCATCAACCACCCATTTTTACACCAATTCTACACTAATACATTAGGCAGATACATTAGGGACATTTACGAGACTCTTAGGCACATGAATGATAGAGAAATGGAGGGCTATGTGGGAGGGAAGGGTTAGATAGATCTTAGAGCAGGATAAAATGTCAGCACAATATTGTGGGCCGAAGGGCCTGTACTGTGCTGTAATGTTCTATGTTGTTAAATGCACATTATACTGCCTACATTGCCGTCAACTCCCCCTAGATTCTCCCACTCACTGACCAACTGGGGGCAATTTACAGCGGCCGATTAACTTACCTTTGGGATGTGGGAGGAAACCGGAGCACCCATTTCATCCAAAGTCCCATTTCTGCAACACCTACTCCATACAACTGTGGGAGCATCTTCACCATTCCCTCCACCACAACATACCATGGTGTGCACAACCTGCAGGTTATTCTGTAGCAACTGACAGCACTTCCTAAATCCATGATTGGAGTCATAGAGCCATACAGTGCAAACACAGGCCCTTTGGCACAGCTGGTCCATGCCGACCAAGATTCCCATCTAAGCTAGTCCCATTTGCCTGCATTTGGCCCATATCCTTCTAAACCTTTCCTATCCTTGCACCTATCCTAGTGCCTTTTAAATGTTAATATACCGGCCTCAACCACACCCTCTGGCTGCTCATTCCAGATATGGATCACTCTCTGGTGAAAACTCAGAAGAATGAGAGGGAATCTCATAGACACGCACGCAATTCTGATAGGGCTGGGCCAACTGGATGCAGGGAGGATGCCATGGGTTCTAGAATGAGGGATCACAGTCTCAAGGTACGGGGTATGATACTTAAGACTGATAAGGAGAAACTCTTTCACTCAGAGCATGGTGAAGCTGTGGCATTCTCTACCACAGAAGACTGTGGAGGCCAAATTGCTGAATATATTTAGGAAGAAGGTAGGTGGATTGTTAAATACGAAAAGGCATCAAGGGGTACAGAGAGAGAGCAAGAATGTGGCATTGACAGAGAGGATTAGCCATGATGGCATGGAATGGTGGACTAGACTTGAAGGGCATCCTCCTGCTCCTGTCTACATTGTTCCTACCTAAGACATGAACCCATGAGTGAAAGGCAAGAAGAGAAGCAATTAAGCCTCTTGAAGTGACAGCTGGAGGTGGAACGAACTCCTGAGGAACTCCCATCACTGGATTGTTTGATTACTGTGGAACTTTCTACTCACCAATGAAGGTGCTTGCAAAAGGTCGGTTGGGGTCGTATGGACATTTCCCCCGCCCATTTTCCACACTGTTCATCTCCATCCTGAAGGTGCGCTTGAAAAATAAAATACAAAGAATTTGAGTGAGATCAGTACCAGTCTGACTGACGGTGGCAAGAAACTGAACTGTACGGTTGATGGCAAATCCTCCTCCATATGTCCAAAGGCAAAGTTTTGTGAATGCTGGAAATCTGAAATAAAATGGAAAAGGCTAGATATAACCAGCAGGTTAAGCAGCATCAGAGGATAGTTGCAGAATATCAAGTCAGTCCACAGGAGTAACCCTGCCAGTTGCCTGTCAGTTTAGTTCTCCATCCCACTCCCGCTGTGACCTCCCTGTTTCTGGCTGATGAAGCCCAATGTCGGATCAAGAAGAACACCTCGTCTTCTGGAGACACAAGAGACTACAGGTGCTGGAATCTGGAGCAACACACAAACGCTGGAGGAACTCAACGGGTCAGGCAGCATCTGTGGAGGGAAATGGACAGTCGACGTTTCAAGTCAAGACCCTTCATCTTCTGACCTGACCTCAGGACACAATCATGAATTAAAAATGATACAGTTTTAGATAACCAGCCTTTCCATTTTCCAGTGTTCAGTATTTATTGCCTCTCCTTAGATCTAATTTGTCTTCTATTTACCCCTCCCTCAGTCATCCCTTTTGTTAATCACCAGCCTTTGAAGCCAGCACCACCAAGAAATGTTATTCACACTCTCCTGATTTTAGACCCTACCACAGACCTTCCTTTTTGTTCTTTCTACCCCTTTCTCTTTCTTTGCGTTAATCCTTGTTATACTTCCAACTTTTCCAGTTCTGATCAAACGTTAACTCTGTTTCAGTCCTGACCCGAAACGTTGACCGCCTGCTTTTCTCCACGGATGCTGCCTGGCCTGCCGAGTTCCTCCAGCATCATCGTGTTTTTCATCGCTAACCCTGTTTCTTTCTCCACACAATCACCTGACTTGCCGTGCAGTCCTGGCATTCTCTGTTCTTTGTCCTGCAAGTGTGATTACTAGGATACAGGTGGAGTCTCATTCTCGTGAGTGATTGATGCTAGGCGTCCATCTGTTCCTGACAGTTTGATGTAAAGCCTCCTCAGCCTGGAAGTGTGAATGTGCGTCCCATTGGGAGTGGTGTAAAATTCCAACATCTAGGCAGACACTTCAATGCAGCCCCAGGGAAGTCAAAGTTGCTACCATTTGGAAGAGGTGTTTAACTAAGTCCCCAAGATGCCCTTGCTCCATTATAAAGAAGAGCAAGAGTGTTATCCCTAATGTTTATCCCTCCTTAAAATTCTGGTTATTATTCCATTATTAGGTTTGGGATCTTGCTATGTGGACACTGCTTACAATAGCTTGCACAATATAACAGGGAGACCACACTTCAATGGTATCCTGTGTTAGTCATTCTCCAGTGTTAGTCCTTGTCCATCACAAGCTTGTAAAGGAAGCCTCACACTCATGCTCCTTATCACCTGATTTTTCTTCACCCATCTCCTTATAGTCTGTTGTCTCATGCATCACTCCCTCCTCCGAGCTCTGCTTTGCAAATTGACAAACCTTTACTCTTCCCCCATTTCTGAGGAAGGGTCCCTGACCTGACACATTGACTGGTTTCTCTTTCCACAGACGCTGTTTGACCAGCTGAGTTCTTCCAGCATTTCTTTTTCATAAAGAAAGCACTCAGTCCTGGGTTTGAATCGGTTTGGAAGAACATTGAATGGATCGTAACAGTAAATCTATTCTTATACAAGGCAGAGCAAGTGGTGAGGAGTTGTGCTTGAACAGAACCCCAAACAACCATAAGGTTTAGATCCATCAGCACTGGACACTTTCCCTGTATGCACTAGGCTCTGTTCACAAAGGCTGCAGCCCATCTTCAGAGTAAAGAGCATTCTATTCCATCAATCTGTCCTTAACTGGTCCCACAGGTAAAATATTATTTAGCCTGACTCGTTCTTCTGTCTGAACTTAATGGTCCCTCCTTCAAGTCTCACAAAGTCAACAGCCATATGTAGAATTCAGTCACTGCTGTTAAACTCTGTCAAGAGGAAGAGATTCCTGTCTACTCATGTAAACTTCAGGCAAATATTCATCAATTATGCTACTTTATATTCCGAGAGATGTCATATGAACTGACAGAACCCACTCGTTCCCAGTTGACTGATAATATTATTGCTTTTCTCCTCCTCACAGGTGTCAGTGTCAACTATTTCCTGTCTAATACCCCTCAGCCAAATATTAAGATTGTAAAACTGTACATCAGAATTGAATATATTCTCCATAAAGTAATCTCAAGATATAAGGTTCTGAGGGGGCTTGACAAGGTAAATGTAACAAGGTTGTTTCCCCTAATGGGGCAATCTGGAACCGATCCCAGAACAAAGGACACCCATTTAGGAAAGATATTTCTTCCCTTTGACGGTCATGACTCTATACAATTCTCTACCCCAGAGAGCTGTTGAAGCTGGGTCAATGAATATATGCAAAGCTGTAACTCACAGATCTTTAGGCTGTAGGAGAATCATGAGTTATGTGGATGAGGCAGGAAAGTCTGAAGGCAAACTATCATGTTACTGAATGCGAGAGGGGCCTTTGGGGGTTACTGCCCCTTTAATTTCTTACATCCTAAATCCACATGTGAACAACGGCATTCCATCTCATGAAACAAGCCACCATCAGGTAATGGGGTGGCACAGATGTGCCACTAGTCAAGCTGCTGCCTCACTGCACTGGTGACTGAGGCTCAATCCTCACCTCTCATGTTGTCCATGTGGAATTTGCATGTTCTCTATGTGACTGTGTGGGTTTCTTCTGGATGTTCCAGATTCCTCCCACATCCCAAAGACATGTTGGTTGTTAATTTGACTCTGTGTAGTTGAGTGGACTCGAAGAGCTAAGGGCTCTGTTTCCATGCTGTATGACTGTATGACTCTAACTTAACAGAATATTGTTTTGATTTTACAGAGTCTATACCATAGAAGGGCAAGAACAGAGTGCTATGGGGTTACTGGTGGTGACTCTGGTGGGTTCACCCCACCAATTCACCATTTACATATAGCTCTCTAGTCTATGCCCTGTGTAAGCAGCTGATGCCACCAGTTCTGACACACAGTAGGCGGAGTCAATTTGCTTAATTTAATCTCTATGATATGCAAAGTGCATGAGGTAAAAAAAACAGTAGCCACCAGCGTCCATGTACAACAAGTGGGCAAAAGGCAATGTAAGGACTAATAGAAGAACTTAAGAACTAATATCGGGAGAAGATCATTTAACTCCTCCACACTGACATTCAAGGCTGAACAATGTTAACCTTCGAACAACACATAATCTGCCTGAGGAACTCAGCAGGTTGAGCAGCATCTGTGGGGGTGGGGGGGTGGAGGAATGGTCTATGATTTGTGTCAAAACCCTGCATCAGGACTGAAAGTGGAGAGTGGAGAAAGCCAATATAAAGAGGAGAGGGTGAGTGGTGAATTGGAACTGGAGTTGGTTTATTATTGTCATTTGTACTGAGGTACAGTGAAAGATTTGTCTTGCATACCAATCATACAGATCAATTCATTACACAGTGCATTGAGGTAGTACAAGGTAACACAATAACAGAATGCAGAATAAAGTGTAACAGCTACAGAGAAAGTGCAGTGCAGGCAGACAATAAGGTGCAAGGTCATAACGAGGTAGATTCTGAGGTCAAGAGTCCATCTTATTATACTTGTGAACCATTCAATAGTCTTATAACAGCAGGATAGAAGCTGTCCTTGAGCCTGGTGGTACGTGCTTTCAGGCTTTTGTATATTCTGCCTGACGGGAGGGGGGAGAAGAGAGAATGTCCGGGGTGGGTGGGGTCTTTGATTATGCTGGCCGCTTTACCGAGGCAGCGAGATGTATAGACAGAGTCCGTGGTGGGGAGGCTGGTTTCTGTGATGTACTGAGATGTGTCCACAACCCTCTGCTGTTTCTTGCAGTCACGGGCAGAGCAGTTGCCGTACCAAGCCGTGATGCATCCAGATCCCAAGGTGATTGGCGGACTGAGGAGGGGTGAAAGATGATGGGCAGTTTGCACCAGGTAGGGGAGTGGAGGGGAGGGGGAGGGGGGCTGGAGTTGGAAGATAGTGACGGGTGAATGATAGATGGAAGCAGACAAAAAAAAAGAGGCAGATGGAGCGAGATGTGAAGATAGGAGACAGCTGGTGGAGGGTGACAAGCAGCTCCGCAAAGGGCTACGAGTCCTGGTGCAGAGCTTTGACCTGAAACGTTGACCTGAAACTTCACCCTCCCCTTCCTCCCTCCTCGCTCTATCTGCCTCTCTTTTTTTCCTTCTTTGTCTGCCCCCATCTATCATCCACCTGCCGCCGTCTCCCAACTCCACCCACTCCACCTCCCCTCACAGATGCTGCTCGACCTGTTGAGTTCCTCCAGCAGGTTGTGTGTTGCTCCAGATTCCAGCGTCTGCAGTCTCTTGTGTCTCCATCAACCATGGTTCTGATCCATCCGAGCATCCTTTGATTCTCAGCACACAACTATCTATCAATCTCATCCTTGAACTTGCTTATTGACCGAGAATTCTAAAGACTTTCTGTCCCTAGAGTGAAGAAACTTGAATCCTAGATGCCGTCACCATGACCATGACAATTACTGCATTCTTGACTTTCCGGCAGGAGGAAGCAGCCAGAGTGCACAACGCGAAGTGCACAGCTGTGTTTTCAGTTGACTAGACAGAGTGATGTGTCTCACTATCTGAGGGAGAAACCCTAACCTTGCTCTGATACAGAGCACTGGCTCTGTGCATTCTCGCTGCCTGCCGGACTCCTGAGTGATACCAAGACCTAAGTCAGCCAAACCAAACATAGAGAGGATTTTATAGATCTCTGAATGAGTTATTATCTCAATGCAACTATTAGTTTTCATTGGACAAGTCAAGTAATTGGTGATTCCAAAGGAATCTAATATCTCCCCATTGCATTTAGCATTTAGACCCACGTTGGCCTGAACATCAGAACCAGTGCCTTGTGAAAAGTTCATGACTCTCCAGTCAATCACTGAAGTGGCTCATTGAGGGAGAAGATTCTATCGGGTTGCTGCAGTAACACGGTAAGTGGTCAGGAATGTTTCCTGCTTCTGTCAAAAGAAAAGGAGCAGGAGAAGGTTTAGTCCTTTGAGCCTGCTTCACCATTCAATATGGTTCAGTCTGATCCTGTATCTCAATACCATATTCTCTCTGTCTCTCTCGCTCTCTCCCTCTCTCTCTCCTTCTCTCTCTCCACATGCCTTGATACATTTTGTGTCTCAAAACGTCAACCTTTTTCCTTGATTTGGCCTCCACTCCCTCCGGTGATAGATAATTCCAGAGGCTCACCCCATCTGATTGAAGAAATTTCTCCTCTTTTCATTCTAATGACACACCCCTACACAGTGACCCCTTGTTATAGACCCTCCCCCAACTAGGGAAAACCTCCTCCCCACATCCAGTCTGTTAATCCCACCAGGATTTTGTATGTTTTAAAGAGATCCCCTCTCATTCTTCTAAACTCTAGTGACTACAGGCCTAGTCGACTCAATCTCGCTCCTGCCATCCCAGGGATCAGTCTGGAGTTTTTGTTGCTCTTCTCCTATGGTAAATACATCCTTACAAATGTTTTAAGGATGTGCTTACAATTTTCCAAGAATAGAAAGTGCAGAAAAATGTTCCCAGTACTCTCGCAAAGTTGTATACACAAGGAACCTTCCCTGACTGTATTTCTTAGCGAGTTCCAGGCCATTACTGCTTGCTGTGAAAAAAGATCATTCCCACTTCCTTCTGTATCACATCCTAAAACCTTAAATCTTTGTCCCCAGTCCTTGTACTATCAGAAAATCTTCCTACCCCATTTCGCATTCTCATAGAGATTAATCACAATGGAATCACAAACGTAAGATCTTTATTCGTCACATGTACATGGAAACACACAGTGAAATGTATCCTTTGTGTAGAGCGTTCTGGGGGCAGCCCGCAAGTGTCGCCACGCTTCTGGCACCAACATTGGTATCGTAATGCAATTATCATACATTTTGAACCAGTAGCATTAACACTGGAATTAAAATGATACTCTAAACAAAATGGGAACACTTAAGAGCTATTTGCCGCACTCTGTTTATTGAATACCTCCCCTTCATTCCTTCAGGCAATTCTCTTTATTGCCTGCTTACAGCCTTTAAATGTTGTATTTTTAAATCATTTCATTGCAAGAACATGGGAATTCCTGAGAGTCACACAGTCACGTCAATTGTGCCCTATAATGGACAAAGTGCATTTGATGGCTCCATCCCCTCGGGCATAATAGATGCCATTCTCACAGGATTCCAGCCTCCCAATCCGTCACTTCGTGATTGCAAATCAGGGTCTGTTTTCCCAAACAGGGTATCGATTGACTTGTGGATGAGGGGAAGTTGCTCTCTGTCCGCGCACTGTGCCTCAGTGAGAGGAGGCTGAAGAGTGGCTGTTGATTACTTTCCGTACAAGGCAAGGCCACCAAAGTGAGCCTTTGAACCTTAATTAAAACTGCACATAAATCAAGCAACAAAGCCATTCTGAGATCATAAACCAAAACCAAAGTTGTTATACCTCCTTTGGTGCTCTCCCGCCCTGCTGTACACACTCGCCTCAGCCGGGTACTGTTGTATTTATATGTTTAATAGAACAGTGCATTTCACTTTTAAGAACAGTGTTGGACGTGAAGTCGTCAGCAAGAGCAGTGAGACGACAGCATGATGCCTTGGCTGTACTGAGCAACAACACGTACCCTTTATTACGAATAAAGATGCTGAACTGTTTGAGTTTGCGGGACTGGCAGAGATGAATGAGCGAGTCGTGGAGTCACAGAACTATGCAGCACGGAAACAGGCCCTTTGACACAACTCATCCATGCCGACCAAGGTAGCTACCTGAGCTAGTCCCGTTTGCCTGTGTTGCTCTATTGCTCTAAACCTTTCTTATCCAAGGCCCTGTCCAAATGTCTTTTAAATGTTGTAATTGTAGCCACCTCTAACACCTCCTCTGGCAGCTCGTTCCACATACCCACCACCCTCTTCTTATTACAACTCTACCTGCTTCAAGGCTCAAGGTTGACAGACTAGATCTTGTTCACTATGGTAGAAATGAAGGAAGACCTCAGGAAGACTGTGGATCAGAAGAAGGCATTGGGCAGGGAGGATTGAGCCTGGAGTCATAGAGTCATAGAGTCATACAGCATGGAAACTGGCCCTTGGGCCCAACTTGTCCATGCTGACCAAGATTCCCATCTAAGCTAATCCCATTTGCTCGTGTTTGGCCCCTATCCCTCTCAAACTTTCCTGTCCATGTACCTGTACAAATACCTTAAAAATGTTGTTAATGTACCTGCCTCAACCACTTCCTCTGGCAGTTCATTCCATATACTGACCGCTCCCTGGGTGAAAAAGTGCCTGTCAGGTTCCTATTAAACCTCTCCCTGCTCACCTTAAACCTATGCCCTCTGGTTCTTGATTCTCCTACCCTCTGAAAAAGACTGTGTACATTCACCCTACCTATGCACCTCATGATTTTATACACCTCTATAAGATCCCCTCTCATTCTCCTGCATTCCAATAAAAAAAAGCCCCAAACTGCTCAACCTCTCTCCGTAACTCCGTCCCTTGAGTCCCGGCAACATCCTTGTAAATCTCTCTGCACTCTTTCCAGCTTACTGGCGTCTTTCCTATAGCAGGGTGACCAAAACTGAGAAAAGGGCACAGGAGCATTACTGGGACACAAGGAAGATTGAAGATACTGGAAATCTGGAGCAGCACACAAAAAGTGCTGGAGGAACTCAGCAGGTCAGGCAGCATCATTGGAGGGAAATGGAAAGTCGACGTTTCGGGCCGAGACCCTTCATCAGGACTGGGAAGAAGGATGGGGAGGAGCACGGGCTGGCGGAATGGAATGCAAGTACCCGCAGTCCCTGCTGGGGCCAAACTGGGAGGCCTGGAAATGGAGCTGGAAGCCATGTAGCACAAGATGGCGGCAGAGGCAAGTGCCCGGGAAGGACACGTGACTATGGAAGCGAGTCTGAATGAGGGCATGGTCAAAGAATCAGAGAGCAGAGGAGATCACAGAAGGGGAGCAGTCAGAGAGGAACTTCAGGATAGGAATACATCGAAGAGACTTCACAGTGGAGACAGAAGAAAGATTGCAGATGCTGGAGATCATTACAAGTGACTGGACATGTCTTCAGGTGGTTGGGAAGTGATGGTTCAAACTCTTAGTCTCTCTTAAAGTGAAAATGATCTTGTAATCTCTGTAAATATATGTGCCTTGATTACTAACGTATTCTATAACATGTGGTGTTATGCATATGTATGCAATTTGAATAAAGTGGATGTATTGCTTGGGTTCCTCCTGTCTCATACTGTATGGTTCAATCCTATAGTGGACTTGTTAGAGTTTAAGAAGTCAGTGAGGACATGCATCTTATAGAACACACATTTCTAAACTGGCTCTTATTCAAAAGCAGATTGCTTACAAGTTTAGGCTGTTGATTACCAAATAAATCTTTGTTAGTGCAGAGCCTAAAAATCCAGGCCAAAGCTTTGATCGTATTTGCCATCACTGAGTCCCAACTCCCAAGAGAAATTAATTCTGATAAAGATCGACCAGATTATGCAACTAAATTCTTGTGAACTACAGTTCTTGGTTTCATTGTACAAAGTTGACAATAACACAGTCATGGACTCCACACACTTCATTCCATCATTTTGTCTGCAGTGTTTATTTCATTGTCATTCGTAAGTGCAGATTTTAAGATTATTTTCTTTGTCCCTTTTTTTGTTGTCTCTGCATCTTTCTCTGTGCTGCTGCCTTTTTGCTCTGTCTCTGTCTCTGTCTCTGTCACTTTCTCTCTCTGAGCCCTTCACAGTGACGGTTCTTTGTCTGAGTCCTTCTCTGAGCCTTTCTATAAACCACTTGCTCTAACCCCTCGTTGTGTCCTTCCCTGTGACTTCCCTTGGTGTGTGTCCTCTCTGTGTCTCTTTCTAAGTCTCTCTCTGTGACCTCTTGATGCGGTCCTTCTGTGATGCCTCTCTGCAGTTCTCCTCGATGTCCCTCTCCATGTCCCTCCCTATGTCCCTCTCTTTGTCTCATTTAATATTCCTTTCTACGGCCCTCTTTGTCTCCCTCTCTCTGTCCCTCTCTATAACCCTCTCTGGGCCTCTTTTTCTCCTCTTGTCTCCGGGGGCTCCTTTGGCTTGCTTTACTTTTCCTCATTCATGTCAAACACGCATTTGATGTAGTGTACAAATTTTCTGCCCCAGGGATGGACAATAATCTTAGTTGCTCATTGCTCTCAGCAACTAACTCTGGTCCCAGATTGAAAGTTGACATCTATCTGTTGATTAAGTACAGGCTGAAAGAACTGATAATGCTCAAATGAGGGCAGGCAAACACGAACATGTTAAAGAGCCTTTGCTTAAGAAAAAATGTTGTTTTAAAGTTGGATTTATACACACAGATTCAGATTTTAAAAATGACTCCTTACACAAATCAACTTTGATTGGATTGATGGTTGAGTCTGTGACAGTTGTGGAGGTTTTGGCTTAGAATTATAACGTGATACATCACATAATGGCCACGTGCCCTTACTTTTTGAAAAACCTTCCATTCTGCTGGTCTTTTCTCATTGCCATGTATTTTGTTTTCCAGGTGTAGTATATGCCCAGTTTGCTTTTGAAAGATCATCATGAATCAGGTTTACCGGCAGTTAGTTCCAGATCACAATGCATAAAGTGTTTCTTTCATATCCTGGGTTCTTTTGCTTTTGATCTTGGATCTGTGTCCTCTGTTTGTTAAGCTTTCTGCCACAGGTTTCTCCTTATTTACTCAATCGATACCATTCTCAGTTTTGATCAACTCATTTAACCTTCTCAGCTCAAAGGAGAACATTCCTAAACTCTTCTCATCATTGCAAACTGACCCCCAATCCAAGAAGGGAGAGTTGAGTGGCTGGGTGTCCACCAAGGTTATCTTGTGACAGACTACAGAGAGTTCTTTAAGGAACAATGAAGCAACTTAGTTAACTTCTCTCAGGTATACACCACCCTTCTGTGTAGAATTGGGCTCATGGCCATGAATACCAATCAGTCAGCACACTCCTGATAAAGATTAATGATGGGACTTCATAACTAATGTTGAACTGCACACTGAAGATTGCAAGTTGGCTGTTGTACAGACACAATACATTCCAGCAAGGTAGTGCAGTCATCTGTGAACAATAGTTAACTTGAATGTGGATGAATTCACACCACAGCCAACTTTTGTACAATTAAATCTGCACGGAGAGAATCTTTGCTTTATTCACAGGGGGCAAAACAAAGTTAAGCACCACATCCAAAAGCAAAATGGGATATCTAAAAAAAAACATAGAGAACACTGGAAATACTCAGTGGGTCAGGCAGCATCTGTGGAGGAGGGACAGAGCTAAAGTTTCAGTTCCACAACTACCCACTGGAGGGATCAATGACATGAAATGTTGAGCTACATCACACTGCTTGCTGGTGGGAGGTTCTGTAGGGTACTGGCTGCAATGTGTGAGTCAGCACATCAACATTCATACACTGCATCTCAGGAGTCAAGGATAAGCCAGGGATCAGATGAGGTTCACCTGAACTCCCACACCACTGCCGGACTCAGCACCAATTCCAGAGATGGAGCACAAATTCCCTGGGCTGATGGCTCTGATGCACTGCATCTCTAACCCCTCAGTTTTATACTAGGGATTGCTGGTGTACAGAGTGTAGCTCCATTCATTCGAACATGATTTATAAATTAAATGTTGATGGGATTTTTTACTTATATTATTTATCTTTTAAGGATTTTAACTAATTTATAGCAAACAAAGCAGTTTTAAGTATTCTAATTTTTTAGTTAGTAATTAAAAAAACATAAAATTGATAAAAGTGAGCTAGGCAGAGGTCGCTGTTTACTTTGCTATTTGCTGTTTCTGAATTTTTATGTTTTTAATGTACTAAACTTTACTTGAAGCAATGAAAACATAATGCAGTGTGTTATTCATGGAAAGAACAGTGTTTTAAAAGCAGAACTGATTCGATTGTCCACTATTTACCTAAAGCTCAGGGGGAATGTTAAATGCGTTTTAAATCCAAGAAAGCTGTCTCCTTAAAATTGGGGGAGCAACTTATACACAGGTTGGGTTTGTACTCTAGATGTTATCATTATTCTTAATGCTATAACTCAGTTGTGGGATGAACTTCAAGAAATTGTGGCTGAGTTGTGGACAAGTCTGACAAAATTGTGGAAAAGAAACATTTACTTTTATTAATCATGCTAACTTACTAATCAATAGGCATATCTATTTCTAGCAGAAGGGGATAAATAGCTTAACCTATATAAATGCTCTTTTTTTTTTACAAACATTCAGAACATGTCATTGAATCATGTCTGTGGAGTGCTTCACCACATTAACTATTGGTTAATTCCTTGGTGCAGTGCAGTCATTACTCCAATCTTAAACCTAGATTTGTAGGTTCTTGGGATCTGCTGTTGAAACAGAGGAGTCTAAGCACTGGGATTGGTTGGGCAGGCAGCAGGTCCTGGGAGCAGTTAAGCTGGACCCCAGAAGCACTGGGGATGGGAACAAGAGCAGCTGGAGGGATCTAGTCCATTGGGCTGATATTATTAAGGACCCATCATATCTGCTCTGGGCAGAGCCAAATTCCTATACCAAACATGAATGCTTATTTGAAGTCTCCAGCTTCTTACAGTAAGTGTATCCCATTCACCTCTCAGCTCACTAACCTACACTGGCTCTCAGTTAAGCAAGGCTTTGATTATAAAATTGTCACTGTTGTCTTTGAGTGCCTCTATAGTCTCACAGCTCCCCCTCCCCATGTACTCCACCAGCACCAGAACCCCCCGAGTTCCCTGCATACTGAGCAAATAAGGCTTCTGTTTAATTTCTAATGAAAGAAAGCACCTGTGACACTGTAGCATGCCCTTAGTACCACATTCAGTGAAGATTCATCATATACAGATGTGTCCTGGAGCCCATTTGACCCATTGTTTCCATGCCATCTTCAAAAGGACTTTCCAAACACATCATTATTCTCTGTCCTTGGTTCATGGCCATTATAGCTTTCAATAATTCCAGTCTCATCCAAGAACTTTTCAACCACAATGAAGGCTTCTGTCTTCACCATTGCTTCAGCTGGTGAGCCCCAGAACCCCAATATCTGATTGAGAAAACTTTTTCCAAAACTCCCCTCCAAATCTTCTCACAGTCATCCTGGCTACTGAGCTCTCTGCAAAGGGAATTACGTCTTTCCTATTCAACATATCTAGGCCTCTCATAATTTTATTCAGTTAAATCTCCCCCTGGCCTCCTGAGTTCCAAAGAAAACAACTCCAGCCTAGCAAAATCGTGCTTCAGAGCCAAATGTCTCCAGCCCTGGCAAGCTCTGCATGGATCTCTTCTGCACCTTCACTACTGCTATTACATCGTCCCTGTAATGTACAGAGTGCTCTGCCGTGGCATAGCTGCTGCTTTATACAGGTCTAGTGTGACCTTTGTATATTTAGATCTTTGACCAATGATAAAGAGTA
Organism: Pristis pectinata; assembly: GCF_009764475.1. Classification (NCBI taxonomy): domain Eukaryota; kingdom Metazoa; phylum Chordata; class Chondrichthyes; order Rhinopristiformes; family Pristidae; genus Pristis; species Pristis pectinata. The sequence continues at coordinate 8,943,594 of NC_067410.1, read as the reverse complement.
TCCCATGCCTAGACATTAGGTAAAATAACACAGTGCTGGCCAGCGTGTCACGGAAACCAGCCTCCCCTCCTTGGACTCTGTCTTTATCGCTCGCTGCCTTGGCGAAGCAGCCAGTATAATCAAAGACCCCACCCACCCGGGTCATTCTCTCTTCTCTCCTCTCCCATCAGGCAGAAGATACAGGAGCCTGAGGGCAGTACCACCAGGCTCAAGGACAGCTTCTATCCCACTGTGATAAGACTATTGAACAGTTCCCTTATACAATGAGATGGACTCTGACCTCACAATCCACCTTGTGGTGACCTTGCACCTTATTGCACTGCACTTTCTCTGTAGCTGTGACACTTTACTCTGTACTGTTATTGTTTTTACCTGTACATCAATGCACTCTGTACTACCACGATGCACTCTGTGGTAACTCAATGTAACTGCACTGCATAATGAATTGACCTATATGATCAGTATGCAAGACAAGTTTTTCACTGTACCGAAATACAAGTGACAACAGTAAACCAATACCAATACCAATACTAAATACTCATCAGGTTAGGCTGCTTCCGTCGAGATAGAAGTGGAGAAAGCGTTTCAGGCTGATGAACTTTCATCAGAACTTAGAAGGCAAACATGTTTTAATTTGCAGGGAAGGGGGAGGGGTGGAGATAGCAAAGAGATTCACACTAAACGCTGGGGGAACTCAGTGGGTCAGGCATCATCTGTGGAGGGAAATGGACAGTCGACGTTTTGGGACGAGACCCTTCATCTGGACTGAAGAAGGGTCTTAACCCAGAACATCAACTGTTCACTTCCCTCCACAGATGCTGCCTGACCCTCTGAGTTCCTCCAGAAACTTGTGTGTTGCTCCAGATTCCAGCATCTGCAGTCTCCTGTGTCTCCATAACAAAGAGGTTGCCTGAGGTAGGCCCGAGACCAAATTGAGACTGAATGAGCAAGTGGTGGTGGTGCCTTCCTTATCCAGCTGTCCCTCTATCTTCAGGGACCTGTTGATATCCCTGTTCTTCACACTTACCACCAAACTACAATGGGAGCCAACATTTTGTTCACGATTCCCAAGAATGAGATTTGATCCATGATTTTCTCACTTGGAGGCAAGAACGTTCCCACCATCCACCGCTCTCCCTTTATTCCACGCTCCACCTTCCTCTCCTAAGAGATTCCATCATCTTCAGCCCTTTGTCACTTCTACTCTCACTTTCCCAGCTTCCAAAGCTAATCCCCACTCTCCCCTTCCCATTATAACCCACCCCCTCCCCCCACTCCACACGGATCCACCTATCTCCTGCCAGCTCTTGTTCCACCCCTTTGTCTCATCTCTTTATACCAGCTATTTCCCCTCTATCCTTCAGTCCAGGTGAAGGACTCAGTCCGAAACACTGACTGTCCATTTCCCTCCACAGATGCTGCCTGACCCATTGAGTTCCTCCAGCATTTAGTGTGCTGCTCCAGACTGCAGCATCTGCAGTCTCTTGTGTCTCCACTATGGTTGCCTGGACCAAAGGCTTCCTGTGCAGGCTGGCAGTTTGCTCTTCACATCCCTACCATTGGCATGTGTAATAATGCAGGCTGAAGCATTAGGTTGCACTCCCAACAACCATGTGTGGAGGCTGCACATTAGTGGGTCCAAGGCAGTTGTTCCCTTTAACCCAATGTGCACTGTAGATCTCTGGGAGTCAACATACTGGAAGAAGTTCATAGCACCGCGTGTAAACACAGATCAGTTTGCATTTACATGGGAAATGAGAGATGCACAGGAGCCAGAGTGAATTGTTAGCCTAGGGACAGTAAAGTAAAGTGCAAGAGGTTTCAGTTTATACACTTTCCTCCAGTGAGCAGTGTTGTGAGCTCGATATCATAATCAGACTCAGAGAGAGGTCACAGCAGTGCTCTCTCTATGGATGTGTCCCTTCCAATGGAGATGGCCAACATTCACAGTGTCCAATTATAAATTAAAGCAAGTTAAAGCTTTTGCGTAACTATGGTCTCTGAAGACTGATGAATAAAGCTGATAATGGTTGGTTGTCAACGCTGATTGAAATGATCAGAGAGGAGCGGGTGGAGGTTCCAGGAACCATAGCAGTTCAACTGTCAACAACTCATGGGCAGTGTCAACAGAAGTCACCCGGTGGTGAGGGAGTGGGCCGTTCATTGATTAACACTCACATTTACTTCCAACAAATGAGAACACAACCTTTGAACAACAGCCGCACAGCAAGGAAGGAAGCCATCGGCCCATCCTTTAGGATACGGTGGAGTAATGGTTAAGGTACAGGACTAGCAGCTGGAGGTCTTCACCATTGATTGAAAGATAAGAGTTCAAGTCTCACCACAGCATCTGGGCAATTTAAAATTCAAGAAATTAATTGAATAGGTAACATGAAGCATGGAGGTACTGGATTGTCATGAAAGAATGGAACATATTTCTAGATATGATGTGGCTGCAGGGCAGAATGGGGATGATTGGGTAATTCCACGATCGTTCAAACCTGCTGTGAGTGACTGAGACTTAGCTGAAGCACACAGCACATGTGTAACTGCAGGTCCTCCCCAAGTTATGAATGCTTGACTTTATGGCATGTACGGCATTTAGGAGACCGCAGTTGGACGGATTTGCCAGCTGCTGCAGGACCGCAGGCATCTGCCGTGGGTGGGAACGGGGGAATTTCCATAGGCCTTCTCTTCCTCACCTCCCCCGCCAACAATCAGGGGCCAAGCAGAGCCAGGAGCACTGAGCAGACTTGCTCATTCACTCACTGAGTCAGTGAGGCGCTCTTCAAGCCACCTGCTCGCTCTCCTGTCGCAGCTGTTTCTATGATCCTCTCCCATGCACGGTTGTTGTTCATTTCCGAATTACCAACAGTTCAGGTTACGAAGAGTTCTCAAGAACTGAACCCTGTTGTAACCTGGGGATTGCTGCATCCTCCACTCACTGCATTTTCTAATAAAAATAGTCTTCATCTATTGGGATAAGATGCTGCAGCTTCTGTCATAAGCTTTGTTTCTTCTGATTTTTAAATGGTAGTCCAAGAAAATTGATTTAATTTCTTGTATGATAAGATATCTTTAATAGTCACATGTACATCAAAACACACAGTGAAATGCATCTTTTGCGTAGAGTGTTCTAGGGGGCAGCCCACAAGTGTCGCCACGCTTCCGGCGCCAACACAGCATGCCCACAACTTCCCAACCTGTACACCTTTGGAATGTGGGAGGAAACCGGAGCGCCCGGAGGAAAACCAAGCAGACACAGGGAGAACATACAAACTTCTTACAGACAGTGGCCAGAATTGAACCCAGGTCGCTGGCACTGTAAAGCGTTACGCTAACCGCTACACTATCAACTGCTGGGAGCCCAAACTGATGCCCTATCTCAGCCACATCCCAGTGGCTGACAGTGTGGTGAGTCTGTGATAGTTCCAAGCCAGTGTGGTACATGAGTTGGAAGGAAATGGCTGTTGACTATTGAACGGGCTCAAAGCTGAACCGCAAACAAGACTGGTAGAATTCCAGGAAGGCTAGGTTTACTTTTAATAATTGTAATTTGCAGAGATCAGTAGGTATTTAAGGCATTTTCATTTCTTGAGCAGAGGGATGGCAGGAAACAACTTGAAACACCTAAACATTTTTCATCCATTTAAAACACTTAAATCACTGTCTGTAAGGAGTTTGTACGTTCTCCCCATGTCTGCGTGGGTTTCCTCCGGGTGCTCCGGTTTCCTCCCATGTTCCAAAGATGTACAGGTTAGGAAGTTGTGGGCATGCTATATTGGCGCCGGAAGCGTGGCGACACCTGCGGGCTGCCCCCAGAACACTCGACACAAAAAGATGCACTTCACCGTATGTTTCAATGAACATGTGACTAATAAAGATGTCTTCTCTTGTCTTCTTATCTTATCATTTCTGTGTGGAGTGTCTGACTGTGGCTTCTTAATCCAGGTACACATCTCATGGTGAACTGCAGTCCATTGCTCCAGTCCAGGCATGTGATTGGTTTGGTTTCTGGGCTGATGGGGGAGGGGTGCTGAGGTTTGTGTGGATAGGTGGCAAGGCCTGGGAGCAGCTGATAGGGAGGGGAGATCCCAGGAGCGGATGAGATGATCCAACCTATTGCCGTGGAGGATTGATATTCCCAATGATTACAATTTGGGAAGACCTGGCTGGGTCCTATCCACCTTTGTGTTGTGTTGGCATCATCTCCCACCCATCACAATGCGGTGTGGTGGGAGCAGGATTTAACACCAGTGCAACTGATGTGTTCAATGCAGTGCAATGTGTTTGCCAGCTGAGTTACAGTGCACCAATATAAATGACAGGCAAACATCTCAGGTAGTCCTCCACTGCAGGGAACTCCGTGTTAAAAGAGGCTGATCATTATAGGTAGGCCTTTATGAAAGGCAGTTTCATATAACAAGTAAGCATATGCTCCAAAGAAATCCCATTATCAAGCACAGTCTTATGTGAAAACCGGTACTTTGGTTAGGTTAGCACTATGTGTAAGGCAGCTTGATGTTATAAAGATATGACTGTCTCTTCTGCAAGATTACCCATGTTAAAGGCAGCTCTATATTTAATGGAACATAGAATAGCACCAGGAACAGATCCTTCAGCCCATGAAGTTGTGCCAAACTAATTCAGTGAATGATTCCTAATTGAACTAATCCCTTCTGCCTGGATATACCCTGTGTCCTTCTGTTCTCTGCATATTCATGTGCCTATCTAAGAGCCTCTTAAATGCTTCTGTCGTATCTGCCTCCACCACCACCCCTGGCAGTGCGTTCCAGGCACCTACCACTCTCTGTGTAAAAGACGCCCCGCACACCTCCTTTGAACTATCCCCCTCTCACCTTAAATGCATGTCCTCTAGTGTTAGACATTTAGAGCCTGGGAGAAAGATACTGGCTGTCTACTCTATCTATGACTCTCCTAATTTTGTGAACTTCTATCAGGTCTAAACTGTTCCATGTTCAGACCACAACCTTATATTTGCAATCCTATATCCAACCAGTTGCTGCCGAATTTAGTTAGAATGCCTCTCCCCAGCCTGCTGGAGCGATTTTGAAAGTCAAAGGCTGTGACTAACCATCACAGTTATGATGGGACGAATGGCCTCCCATGTTCTAACTATCCCATAATTGTATGACCAGTTTGTAGGGGGGAAGACGCATATACATGTGCTGTAATGTTCTATGTTTAAAACACCCTGTGGGAAGAGACATTGGTACCCAACATTCTTCTGAGTCTTCTCCCTCTTCAACTGCCTCACCGCCTCACCAATGAAGTGGGGCGTCCCTGTCTGAATCAGTGGTACTGAGAGGAAGATGGTTGAGATCTTCAAGTTCCAAGGCGTAAACATCACCAATAATTTGCCCTGGTCCAGCCACATGGATGCTGCCATCAAGAAAACACACCGGCACCTCCACTTCCTCAGAAGGCCAAGGGAACTCAGCATGTCCTTGATGATGTTCACCAATTTTTACAGATGCACTACAGAAAGCATCCTATCCAGATACATCACAGCTTGGTATGGCAACTGCTCTACCCAAGACTGCAAGGAATTCCAGAGAGATGCGAACGCAGCCCAGTCCATCACACAAACCAGCCTCTCCTCCATTGACTCCGTCAACACTTTCCGCTGTTTTGGGAAAACAGCCAATATAATCAAGGACCCCTCCCACCCTGGTCATTCTCTCTTCTTCCTCCCTCCCATTGATAAGATAAGATATTTATTTATTAGTCACATTTACATTGAAACACACAGTGAAATGCATCTTTTTGCATTACTGAGAATGTGCTGGGGGCAGCCCACAAGTGTCGCCACTCTTTCTGGTGCCAACATAGCATGCCCACAATTCCTAATTGTACACTTTTGGAATGTGGGAGGAAACCGGAGCACCCGGAGGAAACCCACGCAGACACACAGGGAGAACGTACAAACTCCTTACAGACAGCGGCGGGAATTGAACCAGGGTCGCTGGCACTGTAATAGCGTTACATTAACCGCTACACTTTGAGAGTACGAAGCATCAGGCTTAAGGACAGCTTCTATCCTGCTGTTATCAGACTCTTGAACGGACCTCTCACACGCTAAATGATGAAGTCTTGATCTCCCAATCTACCCCGTCACGGCCTTTGCACTTTATTTGTCTACCTGCTCCACACTTTCGGTGTAACTGCAACACTGTATTCTGCATTCTGTTTTGCTCTTTACTAGCATGACGTAATTATGCATGGTATGATCTGTCTGGATGGCACGCAAACAAAAGCTTTTCACTGTGTCTTCGTACATGTGATGATAACAAACCGATTCCAATAGCCCTTCGCGTTTGCATCCACCATCGAGGAAGTGGATGAGGGAGCAGGACAGCTGCTTACCTCCCCTCTGTGGCCCACGTATACCAAGACGCACAGTGGCTCGAATGCACCTGTCCCGCAGGCCAGCAGGTGGGACCGATTGAATGGGTGCAGGACCCGCACATAGTTGGCACAGTCACTCTGTAAGAGAAAGGAGAGCAGAGCAGGGCATTAACATACTGGGGATGTGAGCCCAGTGTTCAGGCCCGCGGCGTTAGTGCTGGCACCTGCTATACCTCCCCCACCCATGGATTTTGCAAACATAATAAGGGGACGACCATTTGTAACTGAGTCTGTGTAGGAAGTTCTTCTGGCAGAGGGTGGTGAATCTGTGGAATTCTCTTCCTTAGAAGGTTGTGGAGACTGAATTATTGGGCTTACTTAAAGACGAGGTGGATACATTTTTGAAAGAGTTGGAATCGAGAACCATGGGGAACTGGCTCCAGTTGAGGCCTGAGCCAGATCAGCCATGATCATCGTGAATAGCAGGGCATACTTGAGGGGCCGAGTGGCCTACTCCTGCTCCGGTCTTCTTGTGTTCTTTTGTTCCAGCCTGTCTCACCTCTGACATCATTAAACTGGAAAGAATGCAAAGAAGATTTACGAGTATGTTGCCGTGACTCGAGGGCCTGAGTTATAGGGAGAGGATGGGCAGGCTAGGACTCTATACCCTGGAATGAAGGGAATAGAAGGTTGATCTTATAGAGGTGTATTGTATCGTGAGAGGCATGGATAGGGTGAACGCACACAGTCTTTTTCCCAGGGTCGAGGAATTAAAACCTAGAGGGCATAGGTTTAAGGTGAGAGGGGAGAGATTTAAAAGGGAACTGAGGAGCAACTTTTACGGATTTTATGTATTTATGGAACGAGCTGCTAGAGAAACTGGTTGAATCAGGTACAATAATGACATTTAAAAGACACTAGGACAGCTACATGGATAGGAAAGGTTTAGAGGGCTATGGGCCAAACGCGGGCAAATGGGACTAGCTTAGATGGGGGTCTAGAACAGCATGGACCAGTTGGGTCGAAGACCTTGTTTCCTGCTGTATCACTCTATGACTCTGTGATATTCAGTGTCAACATCGAAGACTTAACTGTGAATTGCATTAAGTCTGCAGATAAAGGTCAGTCAAGGCAACAGCTTACTTCAAAATAATCCTCAAGGGCATTTTAATTATTATATTCAACACAATGCAGCAATGTTTATTCACACAGCTTCTTCACAAAAGGGGTCTCATCAAACAAAATTGAATGCAGTATAAGGGGCGATATTTGGACCTCAACCAATATGTTGATAAGGTAGCGTTCAAGGGGCATTTTCAAGGAAGAGAGAAAGGTTGAGAGGAGCAGATAGGGAGCAAAGTCGGGAGCTCTGGGTCTTGACAGCTGGAGGCAAGGATGCCACTGGAATTGTGTTTGGATTCACTGCCATAGAGTTATCCCATGCAGGTATGATGGATATTCACTTTCCAGGCCCAAAAGAGGCTTATTGCTAACCTCAGTTTTTTAGCACAGCAGTGTGACCTGTCTAAAGTGGTTGCTCATTAAGCTAAAATCACTTTTGCAAAACCAGCAGAAGACTTAAGGTGTTTGTTGTTTGCTAAGTGAAATTTCTAACCAATATTCCCTGCTCAGCCTCTTAACATAAACAGGAGAACAATGGGATCCACGTTTACCGAATTAAACACTCGTCACCTAGCCTGGAAATGTGGTTGAAAAAGCATCACATGCCAATGATATCAACTAAGTGAAAAAACAGTACAAATGTTAGAAAGCAGTCAGGGTTGGGGGGAATGACAGAGAGATGAGGTTACAGAAAGAAGACCTAGAATTCATTCCTCAGACTTTGGTTTTGGCGACTGACAACTTGTTCATCTGCAACTTGTTGGTGTGACTTTTTAGTTTGTAAGAAGTGTACTTGTGTTTGGAAATCCTCAGTAAGTTACAGGTCATTGTTAAGGATTACTTATTAGAATTAAACGTGTATCACTTAAAATAAAATAAGCTGCTTCGTTAGCTGGAAGTATCTTCTCCTCGGTTTGGGGGAGGGACCCACCGCTCGAAATAGTGATTATTGACAGCTAGACCTTTCTGTAGAGACTAAAGTAGTGAAATGAACTAGTCCTTGAAGTTAGGTTGATACAGTATAATCTCCCTATAGTGAGGATACTCGTAGATACTTATGCTGGATAGAACTTAAAGTCTTGACTTAAGTTTAGAGCTCTCGGATGGTGCGTTCAATATCATCACACAGTGGGCCGAAGGGCCTGTTTCTGTGTCTGCACCATCCATCAAACATCCATTTATACTGATCCTACACAAATTTCATAGGGTCATAGAGTCATAGTCATACAGCACAGAAGCAGGCCCTTCAGCCCAACTCATCCGTGCCGACCAAGATTCCCATCTAAGCTAGTCCCACTTGCCCGTGATTGGTCCATATCCCTCCAAACCATGTACCTGTCCAAGTACATTTTAAATGTTGTTATTGTACCTGCTTCAACCACCTCCTCTGGCAGCTCATTCCATATACTGACCACCCTGTGGGTGAAAAAGTTGCCCCTCATGTTCTTGTTAAATCTCTCCCCTCTCACCTTAAACCTATGCCTTCTAGTTCTTGATTCCCCAACCCTGGGAATAAGACGATGCGCATTCACCCTATCTACGCCCCTCGTGATTTTATACACCTCTATATCACCTCTCATTCTTCTATGCACCAATGAACAAAATCCCAGCCTGCTCAACCTCTCCCTATAACTCAGTCCCTCAAATCCTGGCAACATCCTTGTAAATCTATCCAGTTTAATGGCATCTTTCCTATAGCAGGGTGACCAAAACTGACCAAATCCAGTTTCACCAACATCTTGTACAACTGCAACATAACCTCCCAACTTCTATACTCAGTGCCCTGACTGATGAAGGCCAGCGTGCCAAATGCTACCTTCACCACCCTGTCTGCCTGCGACGCAACTTTCAGAGAACCATGTACTTGTACTCCGAGGTCCCTCATCTCATTTTACTATTTACACTTCTCATCCAGCCCCCAGATTCTACCTCTCACCTACACACTGGGGGAATGTACAGTGGCTAACTAACCTACCAACTGGCATATGTTTGGGTCGTGGGGGAAAACCGGAACATCCGTAGGAAACCTGCGGTCACAGGGAGAACATGCAGCAGTGGAGGTTGGGATTGAACCCATGTCTCTGGCGCTGTGAGGAAGCAGCTCTACCAGGTATGCCACTGTGCCACCCAATGTTTGGCATAATATTTCAGGATTGTATACCTTGTAGATGGCAGAAAGCCTTTTGGGGAGTCAGGAGGTGAGTCACTTGCCTCCATGGACTCTTGTCTACACTTCTCGCTGCCTCAGGAAAGCAGCCAGCATAATCAAAGACCTCACCGCAACCCCCCCCCCCCCCCCCCCCCCCACCGACATTCTCTCTTCTCCCCCCTCTCATTGAGAGCACATACCACCAGGATCAAGGACAGCTTCTATCCCACTGTTATAAGACTATTGAACCCTCCCCTAGTACAATAAGATGGAATCTTGACCTCACAATCTACCTCGTTATGGCCTTGCACCTTATTGCCTGCCTGCACTGCACTTTCTCTGTAACTGCAACACTTTATTCTGCATTCATAGTGTCATAGAGGCACAGAGCAATACAGCACGGATACAGGCCCTTTGGCCCAACCAGTCCATGCCGCCCACGGTGCCCACCCAGATGGTCCCATTTACTTGCGTTCGACCCATATCCCTCTAAACCCTACCCCTCCATGTACCTTTCCAAGTGCTTCTTAAATTATACTATTGTACCTGCCTCAACCACTTCTTCTGGCAGCTTGTTCCATATAGTCATCGCTCTCTGTGTGAAAAAGTTGCCCCTCAACTCCCTTTTAAATCTTTCCCTTCTTACCCTAAATCTATGCCCCCTAGTTTTGGACTCCCCTACACTGGGGAAAAGACTGTTACCATCCAAATTGTCTATGCCTCTCATAATCTTAAACACCTCTATAAGGTCGCCCCTCATTCTTCTATGTTACAATGAATAAAAATCTAGTCTGGTCAGCCTCTCCCTCTAACTCAGGACTTCCATTCCTGGCAACTTCCTCATAAACTTCTTTGCTGCATCGATAAAGCAGCCAGCATAATCAAAGACCCCAGCCACCCCGGACATTCTCTCTTCTCCCCCCTCCCATCAGGCAGAAGATACAAAAGCCTGAAAGCACAAACCATCCATCAAGGACAGCTTCTATCCCGCTGTTATAAGACTAATGAACGGTCCCCTTGTATGATAAGATGGACTCTTGACCTCACAATCTACCTCATCGTGGCCTTACACCTTATTGTCTGCCTGCACTGCATTTTCTCTGTAACTGTAACAATTTAATCTGCATTCTCTTATTGTTTTTCCCTGGTACTACCTCAATGTACTGATGTGATGAAATGATCTGTATGGATAGCTTTCAAAACAAAGACTCTTACTGTACTTCAGTACATGTGACAAGAATAAACCAATTTACCAATTTAAATCTTCTCTGCAATCTCTCCAGTTTAACCACATCTTTTCTATAATAAGGTGACCAAAACTGCACAGAGTACTCCAAGTGTGGCCTCTCCAATGACTTGTACAACTGCAACATAATGTCCCAACTCCTGTACTCGATGCCCTGACTGATAAAGGCCAGTGTGCTATATCATTGGCCACTGTAAATTGTTTTTCCTTGTATTACCTCAATGTACTGATGTGATGAAATGATCTGTACGGATGGCATGCAAAACAAAGTTTTCCACTGTACATGTGACAATAATAATCTAATTTACCAATTTACCGATTTAGAATAGCCAGCCTTTGACCTGCTCTTGTTGCCGAGTGCTTGAGTACACCCAGTGTACTCCTCGTCAGCTGCTGTGGTCGCTCAGGCCCGGCAGACAATGAAGGGAAGCAATAGAGCCTTTGAGAAAAGTCAACACTGCACCACTGTCAGCTCACTGTGCCAGCTGCTTCACTGAGGCCCCTCGACCAATATCCCTTTACTATTTAAGGCTTGACGTGATGCTCTCAAGTCAGCAGGTCTCGTTCCCATTGCCCTGTCTCCAGGGAGGAAACGACAGACTATTGTTGCAGCAATGTGTGTTCCTGTGTAACAACAATCGCCATCGAGACACACAGCCTGCTCCTTGGAGATACACACTCCCATCGGCATATCTGCACTTCTGGACAAACCCCTCCCGCGCTGATAAAAGGTCCTTGCTGAGCTTGGGAAGCGGGCATCAAAATCTCCAATAGAAACGAAAATAAATTATCACTGCAAAGAAAGCACACGTAGGAACAGAGGAGCAGGGATCAGTTCCCTAGTACAGGTCAAAGGAACAAGGTCAGTAGTAGAATTTCACATCACTCCCATCACAAAGTTCAGTGTGGAGTAGAATGGAAATAGAAAGGTCAGCTCACATTCACTGTAACTCACTCTCTTACACGTCCCAGGGATCATTACAAGGCTTCCAGTACTATCATTAATGCAGACCCTCTCTCAAACAGAGGCCCTCAGAATGCCATCTTCTACACAGCCATTTGCTGCTCTCGAGTCTGTACCCATGATCTCTCTCGAAGCTTCCACACAACTGTTTCCTCACCCTATTTTCTCCGAACATTTCATGTACCAGTCTGCACATTGAAAACCCACACTCTTGCTTGCAAGAGCCTGCCCTGCCCTGCCTCGGGATTCTCCTTGAACAACCAACAACCTGCTCCGTTAATGCAAAAGGTGCATTGGTTGGTAGGGGAAGGAATGACGCAGTGATGCGGCAGTCAGTACCGCTGTCTCACAGCTCCAGTGAGCTGAGTTCAATCCTTATCTCGGGTTCTGTGAGTGTGGAGTTTGCATGTTCTCCCTGTGACCATGTGGGTTTCTCTGGCTGCTCTGGTTTCCTCCCACATTGTGAAGATGTGCCAGTTAGCAGGTTAATTGACCACTATAAATTGCCCTAAGTGTAAGTGGTGGTGGACGAACGAGGAGCAAGTCGACAGGCATGTGAGAGAGAAACATCAACATGCCCCATTTATATGAGTTGGCATTTTAATTTGGAGTCCAGCACAGGGTCTCTTCATCTCTTTGTGATTTTTATAAGTAACTTGGATGAGGATGTGGAAGGGTGGGTTAGTAAGCTTGGAGATGACATGAAGGTTGGTGGTGGTGTGGATAGTGTAGAAGGTTGCTGTAGATTACAACAGGACATTGATAGGATGCAGAGCTGGGCTGAGAAGTGGCAGATGGGGTTCAACCTGGAAAAGTGTGAAGTGATACACTTTGGAAGATCAAATTTGAAGGCAGAATACAAGGTTAATGGCAGGACTCTTAGCAGTGTGGAGGAACAGAGAGATCTTGGGGTTCACATCCATAGATCCCTCAAGGTTACCGCACAGGTCGATAGGGTTGTTAAGAAGGCGTATGGTGTACTGGCCTTCATTAGTTGGGGTACTGAGTTCAATAGCTGCCAGGTAAAGTTGCAGCTTGAAAGAACTATGGTTAGGCCACACTTGGAGTATTGTGTTCAGTTCTGGTCGCCTCATTATAGGAAGGATGTGGAAGTTTTAGAGAGGATGCAGAGGAGATTTACCAGGATGCTGCCTGGATTGGAGAGCATGTCTTATGAGGACAGGTTGAGAGAGCAAGGGATTTTCTCTTTGGAGCGAAGGAGGATGAGGTGATCTGATAGAGGTGTACAAGATGATAAGAGGCATAGATCGAGTGGACAGTCAGAGACCTTTTCCCAGGGTGAAAATGGCTCACACGAGGGGGCATAATTTTAAGTTGATTAAGGGGGATGTCAGAAGCAAGTTATTTTACACAGAGAGTGGTGGGTGCGTGGAGCGCACTGCTGGCAGAGGTGGTGGAGGCAGTCACATTAGGAACTCTTAAGAGACTCTTAGATAGGCACATGAATGATAGAGAAATGGAGGGCTATGTGGGAGGGAAGGGTTAGATAGATCTTAGAGCAGGATAAAATGTTGGCATAACACTGTGGGTCAAAAGGCCTGTACTCTGCTGTAATGTTCTATGTTCTATGTTCTATCAGCCTTTCCAGTTTGTATCAGGACCAACCAATTCTGAAGAAAGGTCCTCGAGCTGAATCATTAACTCTGCTTCCCTCTCCACAGGTGCTGCCTGACCTGCTGAGTATTTCCAGCAATTTCAGTTTCAATTCCTGTTCATCTCCCGCTATCAGAATGTAACGGCAGCATGGCTGGGAGATGGCTGAAAAGGGCTGGGATTACCTTTCCAAATGGAATCAACCTCTCAGACCATCAGTGAAACCTGACTTTGTGGTACCAAGGTTACAATTGTTGGGAGACACAAGAGACTGCAGATGCTGGAACCTGGAGCGAGAAACAAACAGCTGGAGGAACTCAGACAGCAGTTGAAGGGTGTCAACCCAAAACGTCAACTGTCCATCCCCCTCCACAGATGCTGCTTAACCTGTTGAGTTCCTCCAGCAGTTTGCTTTTTGCTTTCAGTTGTTGGGTCTGGGTGAAACATTTCAGGGTGGAATCCAGCAGGTCCGACCCAAGCATCCTGGTGTTTTACCCTTTGGTACAATAGTCCAAATCCTGCGTACTCAGACTCTTCCCAGGACCTTTCACCCACTAAACTATGCAGAAACCACATTGGCCTGCTCTCTGTTTCCTGGCGCCAACTTCGAACTTGGTTGGCAGCATCCTCAACTCTGTCGGGGCTTGTGGGCTCAAGGTCCTCTCTTAAGCACAAAGATCCAGCCTAATTCTTCACTGCAGAACCAAGGGTGAGCTACACCGTCAGATTGGTCCCTAAACCAGGGACCTGTTTGGCCTCTCAAGTGAAATAAAAACTCCACGATGGCTATGCAGAAGAAAAGCGGGAGGAGTTCTCCTAAATGTCAGAGTCATAGAGAGGTACAGCATGGAAACAGGCCCTTCGGCCCACTGAGTCCATGCCAACCATTAACTGCCCATTTTATCCTAACTCTAACCCGATTTATTCTCCCCACATTACCACCAACTCACCACCACACCTCCGCCCCCCCCCCCCCCCCCATCCGATCCTACACTCGGGGCAAATCACAGTGGCCAATTCACCTACCAACCCACACATTTTGGGATGAGCACCCAGAGGAAAGCCACACAGGGTCACGGGGAGAAGGTGCAAACTCCATGCAGACAGGACTGGAGGGGATGATCAAACCCGGGTCACTGGAGCTGTGAGCCAGCAGTTCTACTAACTGTGCTACTGTGCCATCCTGGCCAGTGTTTGCCCTTATCTGATCATTTTCGCATTTCTGTTTGTGGGAACTTGTATGGCTATACGTTAACTTGGCTGCAGTGTAACATTACAGCAATGGCTATGCATTAAAAATACTGGCTGTGAAGCTCATTATGATTTCTTTTGTTCATTTTTGGTAGTGAAGTCTCGAGCCCCAAGACCCTCTTTGTGTAAAATAAAGGCTTTCCGTTAGCCTTGAGCTCCCTGCATCTTTTGGGATTGGAGGAAGCCATTAATTGTATGTAAAAGAGAGTGAATGGTCATAACAGATGAAGACCAGGATGTATGTGGCTCGAATTTCCCAGAGAAAATCAGAAGCAATCCTGATTACATGAATGGGAAGAATTCTAATCCATGGTACGTGACAACTGCACTAAAAAATGTTACAAATCTATTGAAATGGCTGGAATATACTTTCCCTTTTAGACTTTCTTGTAGACAATAAATCCCTTACACTTACAAATGGATCTTTTCCCTTGAGGGCACATTCCTCCTCTTGACCGGGTAGGGCAGGCCAGTAAATCTGAAAGAGAACAAGGAAAGAATCGTTAAAGTGGAATTAAATAACAATAAATCCAATTAAGTGATTCATGTACAGAAGTCCAGCTTGCCAGATGTTGTCCTAAAGTGTGTTAATCACCAATTAACCCTCCCTTTTAATGCTGCTGTAACGTGATATATGCAAAGTATTTTTATTTCTCATTAATATTTAATAACTTGCATTTTTGTAGATCCTTACAATATTTGAGCATGCTAAAGCATTCCAGACAATGAACTATAACTTGTAGTCAGTTTTGTAAGTAAAACCATGGCAACCAATCAGGGTCACTACTGCTCCATGCACCTTACTCACCTAAGTTGGTCACATTTGCCCGCGTTCTAACCCCTACCTATCCGCATACTTATCCAAATGTCTTTTAAATGGCACTATTGTTCCTGCTTCAGCTACTTTCTCTGGCAGCCCTTTCTGTATCCCCGCCACCCACTGGATGAAGAAGTTTCCACTCAGGTCCATTTTAAATCTTTCCCCTCTCACCCTAAACCTATGCCCTCTAGTTTTTTATTCCCTTTCCCTGGGGAGAAGACTGTGTGCATTCACCCTATCTATGCCCCTTACAATTTTATACATATCGATACAGTCATCCCTCAGTCTCCCATGTTACAAGGAATAAAGTCCTAACCTGCCTAACCTCTCCTTATATTGGTAATGGTATTGGTATTGGTTTATTATTGTCGCTTGTACTGATGTACAGTGAAGAACTTGTCTTGCATACTGATCGTACAGGTCAATTCATTACACAGCGCGGTTACATTGGGTTAGTACAGAGTGTATTGATGTAGTACAGGTAAAAACAATAACAGCACAGAGTAAAGTGTCACAGCTACAGAGAAAGTGCAGTGCAATAAGGTGCAAGGTCACAACAAGGTAGATCGTGAGGTCAAGAGTCCATCTCATCGTATAAGGGAACCGTTCAATAGTCTTGTCACAGTGGGATAGAAGCTGTCCTTAAGTCTAGTGGTACATGCCCTCAAGCTCCTGTATCCTCTACCCGATGGAAGAGGAGAGAAGAGAGAATGACCCGGGTGGGGGGGGGGGGGGGTCTTTGATTATTCTGGCTGCTTCACCAAGACAACAGGTAAAGACAGAGTCCAAGGAGGGGAGGTTATAACTCAGACTGTTGAGCACTGGCATCATTCTTTGCATTCTTTCCAGCTTAATGACGTCTTTCCTATCAACCCAAACTGTACACAATGGTTGAGTTTAGACACGTTTGCTGAGGTTTTCCCTTTGCCCCCTGAAGCCTACCGAAGAACGACCACATTCATCTCCCCATCCTTGAAGCTCCACCAACACCCTTCTTGTTGCCTGAGGGTCAGCCTTGACAACCGCTGCTTGTGCTGGGATGGTGCAGTGCTCCTCTGGAACCCTGATCTGCTGGGAGATCATTCTCCAAGGCCATCTGCAGCCTCCTCCACTGCAAGCCAGCAGCACTGCACCAGCCAGTGGTGGAACACTGCACAGAAGCACAGGAGCAAGTAAAGGCACATAGAAGGCAGACACTAAGACAAGGCACAAGGGTGATTAGCTGAGTTATCATGTAATCTGGCATGATTTCACTTATAAATTTAGTTTGAAATAAGACAAGGCACAAGGGTGATTAGCTGAGTTATCATGTAATCTGGCATGATTTCACTTATAAATTTAGTTTGAAATAAGACAAGGCACAAGGGTGATTAGCTGAGTTATCATGCAATCTGGCATGATTTCACTTATAAATTTAGTTTGAAATATTTGTTTAATGGTAAGTTTCATGCTTGCATTGTAGTCAAACAGATACTGGCCCAGAGACATGAGACTGCTTACAGTACTGTGTACAGTTCTGGTTGTCACACTACAGGCAGGATGTGGTAGCAATAGAGAGAGTGCAGAACAGGTCCATGATCCCATGAACACTACCTCATTATTCCTCTTTTGCACTATTTATTTATTTTTTGTAACTTTAGCAATTTTTATGTCTTTTGCCACAAAACAACAAATTTCACGACATACGTCGGTGATAATAAACCTGATTTTGATTCTGATTCTCCAGGGTGTTGCCAGGAATGGAGGGCTGTAGTTATAGGGAGAGATTGGATCAGGTTGGAAGATAGGAAGCTGAGGAACAACTTTATAGACGTTTATAAAATTATAAGGGGCCACATAGGATAGATAGAATCTTTTTCCCAGGGTGGGGTAAGTCTAGAACTAGAGGGCATTTAAAGAGAGAGGGGAAATAATTTAAAGGAGATCTGAAGGGTAGGTTTTTCACTCAGAGGGTGGTGGGTATCTGGAACTAGCTGCCAGAGGAGATGGTGGAGGCAGATATAGTTGCAATATTTAAAAGGCGTTTGGACAGGTACTTGGATAGGAAAGTCAGAGAGGGATATGGGCCTAATGCCGGCAAATAGCATTAGCATAGATAGGCATCGTGGTTGGCATGGATGAACCGAAAGGGCCTGATTCTGTGCTGTACATTTCTATGGGTGTGAGTGGGGAACAGGGGTTGTGGTTACTGGTATCACATTCTGATGATCCTCTTACACCCTTACTCCCCAGGAGCCTGGAGAGTAGGGGAATGCCAATCCTCCCTCCTCCTCTTCCTGCTCAGTGGCAGCCAGTGGCCAGGAGTGATTACGAGCTTGTGCAGACTATCGCGAATTTTGCCACCAACTCTGCCGAAGGTTGCCGGGCTTCTCCTGTGCAGTCTGGGCAGTCTGGGTGCGTTGCTTCAGCACGCCAGTGCTTTGCTCCATTACATCCTGTCTGACTGCATGGCCCTCTTCAGACTCCATCCGTGTGCACATAAGATGAGCACCCACGGCATCAAGGGGCCTGTTGTCCGCGGGTAGCCCTGGTCACCTGGTAATCAACCTTTGGTTTCTGGAGGTGGTTCAAGAGCACAGTCTGGCACAGACTGCTGCCAGGACTCTAGATAGTGTCCCATGTGATTTGTTCCAATCCAAAACTAGTTCCATTGTTTCACCGTCATTCCCATTGAGTCCTTGATCGTTTCAGGACCTCCTAGCATCTCTATGTCTGAACCCGACAATCCCTTCAGCTGAGAATAGAGAATCGTCAATAGCAACTCATAGGACATAGAACAGTACAGCACAGAACAGGCCCTTCGGCCCACAATGTTGTGCTGACATAGCTAATCCCTCCTCCCTACAGAACGCCCATATCCCTCTATTTTCCTCTCATTCATGTGCCCATCCAAGCCCCTCTTAAATGCCCCCAATGAATTTGCCTCCACCACCCTATCAGGCAACACATTCCAGGCATCCACCACTCTCTCAGTAAAAAACGTACCCCTCACGTCTGTTCTGAACCTACTCCCTCTCACCTTAAATGCATGCCCTCTGGTACTGGATCTCTCAATGATGGGAAAAAGATATTGCTTGTCCACCCTATCTATGCCCCTCATAATTTTATACACCTCCAACAGATCACCCCTCAGTCTCCGCCGCTCCAGAGAAAAGAGCCCAAGTTTGTCCAGCCTCTCCTGATAGCACATGCCCTCTAATCCAGGCAGCATCCTAGTAAACCTCCTCTGCACCCTCTCTAAAGCCTCGACATCCTTCCTATAGTGAGGTGACCAGAACTGTACGCGATACTCTAAATGCAGCCTAACCAGAATTCTATAGAGATGCATCATAACTTCTTGACTCCTGTACTCAATACCTCGATTAATGAAAGCAAGCATTCCGTAAGCCTTCTTAACCACCCTATCTACTTGGGTAGCCGCCTTCAATGAGTCATGGACTTGCACCCCAAGGTCTCTCTGCTCTTCAACACTGTTAAGGGTCTTCAACACTGTTAAGTGTCTTGCCTTCATGGAAGGGTATTCTGTTCCAACCTAGTCATTGGCTCTTCACAAGGCAGAGTACAAGGACATGGATAAGATGAACACACACAGTATTTTTCCCAGAGTTGGGAAAATCAAGAATTAGAGGGCATAGGTTTAAGGTGAGAGGGGAGAGATATAATAGGAACGTGAGGGGCAACTTCTTCACACAGAGGGTGGTGTGTATATGGAACGAGCTGCCAGAGGCAGTTGTTGAGGCAGGTACAATAACAACATTTAAAAGACATTGGACAGGTACATGGATAGGAAAGGTTCAGAGGCATATGGGTCAAACACGGGCAAGTGGGACTAGCTTAGTTGGGCATCTTGGTCAGCATGGACGAGTTGGGCCGAAGGGCCTATTTCCGTGATGTATTACCCTATGACCCTATTTCCTGTCAACCTCGATACAGGGATGGAAATCTCCTCCAGTTCCAGGGCAGTAGAACTTGACAAGGCAGCCTGCAAAGTGATGTGCATAATCAATGGCACCCTATAGCACAGCGTACCTTGAAATCCTCGCAAAGCCACTAGCTCACTCCATCTGCCAGTCTCTGAGCAGGAAGAATGGAATGCAGTCAGCTAGAGAGTTCCACTGACGTTTTTTGTGAAACTGCAGATCGAAAACTGTGAGATGTTTTGAATATCCTGGGCTTTGCACTCTTGTGAATCCTATAAAGCTGCAGTGACCCATCTTTCACTGGAGGTCTGTGTGACATCCATGTCTTCCAGAGCTGGGCAATCAAAGCCAAGGCAAACATTGACTCAACTAATTAGTAAAAGAAGAGAGGTTGGGGTAATGGCAGTGTTTCTGGTAGATCAGTTTCCCTTCATTTTTAAGGTTATTTGTGTTTGGGTTTGGCTCATTTTTCCACATACTTAATTAAATTTCACTTCACTGATTGCCTTAGGCTACAATGACTTCAGATTAATAACAGCCCCTGTAAGTCTCTCAGACTCGAGTTTGGTTTCCTCAACATCCCAGGGAAACATCGTGTCACTTGGTCGACACATGTGGTGACATGTCGGGGATGTAGCTCAGTGGGAGACCGCACGCTTTGCGTGTATGAGGCCCTGGGTTCAATCCCCGGTATCTCCACGCTGGTGACCGTGAATTGGAATTGGTTTATTACTGCAGAGAGTTGTGGACACACCTCAGCACATCACAGAAACCAGCCTCCCCTCCATGGACTCTGTCTCTACTTCTCGCTGCCTCGGTAAAGCAGCCAGCATAATCAAAGACCCCGCCCACCTGGGACATTCTCTCTTCTCCCCTCTTCCATGGGAAGAAGATACAAAAGCCTGAAAGCACGTACCACCAGGCTCAAGGACAGCTTCTATCCCACGGTGATAAGACTATTGAACAGTTCCTTTATACGATAAGGTGGACTCTTGACCTCACAATCTACCTCGTTATGGCCTTGCACCTTATCGTCTACCCGCACTGCACTTCCTCTGTAGCTGTGACACTTTATTCTGCATTCTGTATTGTTTTACCTTGTACTACCTCAATGCACTGTGTAATGAATTGATCTGTTTGAACGGTATACAAGACAAGTTTTTCACTGTACCTCGGTACATGTGACAATAATAATCCAGTTCCAATTCCAGTTTTGAAGGAGTGAGTGTGGGTGGGGTGGGATAGGCGGTTGAATGTGGAGGAGCAAATGTACAGGAGTTGTGTTACATGCAACTGTTCGAGTTAACAAGAGGAAACAGGAATAGAAAAAGACAAGAAATAGGCCCTCGGGAGATTGTTTCCATGTATTTGCTCCTGCAGCTCCCCACATCACACATCCATGTGGAGGTTTCCGTTATCTGCAAGATGATAATCTGTTTTGGGTTTATACAGCTACAGCCACATTCCTTTCAACAGCTCCGAGCTAAGTGCTTCCAATTGAAGGGATCTTAAATTAGAAGATCTTTACTACAGTTTGGTACGCAGAGCTGATTAGTGTGAAGGATGACATGCTTTCCTAAAGTTTTCTCACCCCCACCCACCACCCACCTTCCCTCGGGGGAGGGTCCCCTTGGCACAAATTCAATGGTTCATGCCAACACAGCAGAGTCCCCTGGGTGCCTTTATGATATATGTACGTCATTGTTGATTGGAATTCCTGAGAGATCACGGGCAGATACTTTAACAGTGGAACTGAATCACAGAATCGTATTCTCGGCGAGTGTAAGTTATTGATGGTGCTGCCCCTGGTCCACGAATGGAAGTCTATCCCATATTGGAGAAGGAGATGCAGGCACAGTATTTTCTGTTCAAGGCCTCAGTTAAAAATAGCAGGTGCTACGTTTTAAGAGTGAAGTGAGGGTTTCGGAGAGGGTGTAGAAGGGATTTCCTAGAAAGGTTCCTGAGATGAGAAGCTTTAGGTTACATGGTTAGAATGGAGAAAGCTGTCCTCCTTTGAACAGAGGAGGTTGCGATAGGATCTGATAATTTAAAGTTGTGAAGGCTCCAGATCAAATAGAGAGAGAGAAACTGCTCCCAGCGGTGGACAGATCAAGAACCAGTGGATGTAGAAAGAAGATGATCAGCAAAAGAACCAAACATACCATGAGGGAAACCCACTTACGAGAGGTACAGTGGCATAGCTGGTAGAGCCACTGCCTCACAGCTCCAGAGACCTGGGTTCAATCCTGATCTAGGATACTATCAGAATCTGGTTTATTATCACTGACATATAAGACGTGAAATTTGTTGTTTTGTAACAGCAGTTTGTGGGGTTTGTTCTCCCTGTGACAGTGTGGGTTTCCTCCGGGTGCTCCGGTTTCCTCCTGCATCCCAAAGACATGTGGTTTAGTCGGTTAATTGGCTGCTATAAGATGCCTCTGGTGTAAGTAAGTGAAGGATCAAGGGAGAGTTGATGAGAATGTAGGATTAATGTAGGATATTGTTTACTCTGTGAGCTTCATGCAAGCAAGGAACTTCATTGAATGCTGTTGTAATATGACAATTAATCTGAACGACTGGTTGATGATCAGAATGGTCTTGGTGGGCCGAAGGGCCTGCTTCTGTGCTGTATTTCTCAGTGGGTGTCTGATTCTATTTGGAAGGGAATGTACTAGCAGGTGGTAGTGAGGGCGATTTGATCCGCGCTGAGTGGGCCCCTCAGGGGATCGTGTGTGTCGTGGACGGTGAGAATGTGATTCTTCTCTGAAGTGTGTGTGCGTTTAGTGGGTGTTTAGTTAGCGTTATTTTGCTGTAGTTCTGTAGCTGCTTAGTTTGTATTCTTCTCTTTCTGTATTAGTTGTAGTATTTTGACACTGGTTGTCCTTTTGTAGTGCATTTAGCTAATAAATGTTTATTAACAAAAAAAAGGGGGTGATTTGATTGTTGCATTCCAAAGAGAACCGGGTAAGTACTTCAAAGAGAATAATCTTCAAGGCTGTGTGGAGAAGAAAAGCAAATGCGACTAGCTGCATTGGTCTTTGCCTGAGCTGGCATGATCTCGATGGGTTGAAGGCTTGTTTCTGTGATGTACTGTATCTTTTGATTTTGTGGATCTGGTCAGTTCATTAGCAGGAGGAAAGATGCTGTGACCTCAGCCCATCCCTGAGTGTTTTTACAAGCCATGCAGTGTTTTCATAGCTTGGTTTGTACAGCAGAGGAAGAGGTTCTAATTCTCTGTCTCTCCGGTCACTACCCATGTGGGGTTAAAATGGCAACACTGCCTGTAAGGTGAGTAAGCAAGACAGTTCTGTGATCAGTATGGGAGCTTCCTCCCTGGATGGACCAGACAAACACACATGGGGCCATGTAAACATACTGAAGTGTTTAAGCTTTTATGTCCAGTCCATACAAGTTAAGCTGAGCAGCAGGTGAAAGTCCCAAAACTGGCCTCAGTATTCTGGGCCAGGGACGAGGATGGAAGGAAAATTCAGCCATGATTACCTGTACTTTGGACAATCCAGCCAAGGACTCCCGCATCTGCCCATGTGGGGGCAGATACATTAAGGACATTTAAGAGACTCTTAGGTAGATACATGAATGATAGAAAAATAGGGGCTATGTGGGAGGGAAGGGTTAGATAGATCTTAGAGCAGGATAAAATGTTGGCACAGTGTTGTGGGCCAAAGGGCCTGTACTGTGCTGTAGTGTTCTATGTTCTATGTTCTATCACCCCATTAGAATTTTACACATCTCAATGGAACCACAGACCCTCCTAATCAACTTCTCCTCACACGAGCTCCCTCTCACATCCTGATGAAGTGTCTCGACCTGAAACGTCGACTGCCCATTTCCCTCCATAGATGCTGCCTGACCCGCTGAGTTCCCCCAGCATTTTGTGTGTTGCTCCAGATTCCACCCCCCCCCCTCTCTCTCTCTCTCACATCCTTGCTTGGTGAGTTAGTAGGAGAGGCTTGTTTGAACTATACACCCATGTGCATCAGTTATGTCAGTGAGCCTGCCTCTGTGCTGTGTGAGCCAGTTTCCAGACAGTAAGCACCCACTCCCCACCACCCACCCTCTGCCTTGTGTGTCACCCATATTGAAGTGATTCCCATGCACGAGCAGCTCCACCTCTCTGAGTTACGCACGCTCACATCCTAAAGGAAATAATCCGTGGCTATGCACAATGGATGTGATAACATTCCTCAGCTGGGAAGGAACTTGGCCAAGTTACCACTGCACCTGTGACCAAGATCAAAACATTCCGATGACTGCTCTGCCAAGCATTACAAATTTCACTGCTGAATAGCCTGATTCAGAAACTACCTCAATCACACAGTCCGCTGAAGCCTCTCCCAGTTGGGTTAAAGTCAGCAAGGGTTTGTGCAGGAGCTGAAAGGTGGAAACTAATTCCACGAGTTGGAAAGTAGATAATGGCATTTAAGATCATTGCCATAAAAAAGCCATTTGTTGTGTGATAAATAAAAGGGTAAAATTAGAGGAGTGTAGAATTTTATTTGGATTTTATTTTGAGATGATTGTTTTTAAATCTGCATAATCTGTCTATGGTTGTTTCCCCTCTTGTTTCAAGAAGGCAACATCCATCATCAAAGATCTCCACCATCCGGGCCATGCCATCTTCTCGCAGCTACCATCGGGCAGGAGGTACAGAAGCCTGAATCCCATACCACAAGGTTCAAGGACAGCTACTTCCCTTCAACTATTCAGTTATTGAACCAACCTGTACAAGCCTAATCACTGCCTCAGTAGAGCAACACTAAGGAGCAACACACAAAGGAGCTGGAGGTACTCAGTGGGCCAGGCAACATCTATGGAGGGAAATGGACGGTCAATGTTTCGGGTCAAGACCCTTCATCAGGACTGGAAAGAAAGAGGGGAGATAGCCAGCGTACCTTTTCCTGACCCGCTGAGTTCCTCCAGCTGCTTTGTGCGTTGCTCCAGATTTTCAACAACTGCAGTCTCTTGTGGCTCCTATGGTGACACTATGATCACTTTGCACTAAATGGACTTAGTTTGTTCTAATTGTGTATTATCTTATAAAAATTGTGTATGATTTATGTCTGTTTTTCTTGTGAATGCTGCTTATCTGATGCCATGTACCTGTGATACTGCTGCAGGTTTTTCATTGCACCTGTGCATACACGTACTTGTGCACATGACAATAAAGTCAACCTTGACTTTGACTTCAATTTTAATTATTCCTCCAGAGGTCTTCCGCAACCAAGATCCGAAACTCTGGAATTCCCTATAGACTCCCTCACTTTCCTCTTTTAGGGCACCCCTATAAGCCAACCTCCACACCAAGCTTCTGGTCTATATCCCAATATTTCCTTATGTTGTGCAGTGTCAGTTCTTCTTTGATAATTGGCCAGGGGATGTTTCACTATTTGTTATTCACTATGGCAGATACATTAGGGACATGGCAGATACATTAGGGACGTTTAAGAGACTCTTAGATAGACACATGAATGATAGAGAGATGGAGGGCTATGTGGGAGGGAAGGGTTAGACAGATCTTAGAGCAGGATAAGATGTCGGCACAACATTGTGGGCCGAAGGGCCTGTGCTGTGCTGCAGTTTTCTAAGTTCTATTTTAAAGGCTCTTTATAATGGTTAAAGTTGTTGGAAGCAATTCAACAGTAACTCTCAAAAGGGAATAGGGTATACTTGGAAAAGTAAATGACCTTTACGAATTGAGAAAGGCAGGCAGTTGGATTTCTTGGAAAGCAATTCCAAAGAACTTGCCCAAACATTATAAATGCAGACCTTCCTTCTATGCCTTGGCTCTATGCATTATATAATAATTGGCTCCAAAACTATTACCAGTCTCTTTTCTGTGTCATAATATGCTTTGTAGAGGCTGTTTGAATCACAGGTGCTAGGACCCTGTAGGATACCCAAGGGTGATGTGTTCTCCAAGTTCTTTTTCCTATTGGAAAGAGATAACAAGCAGGTAACTCAGGTCTTAACTGGGAGGTCCAATGCCTGGACCTTACCTATCATTATTAAGTGATGAATGCCCCTCAGTGACTGAAAGGGCTGGGGAGCAGGGCTTATTAACAGGCGTTGTTGGCAGTGATTGAACTGGGGGGAGGTTTGCAGGGGGGGCTTCTTTATACCCACCCCTGGCTCTACTGAAACAGTAACAAACCCTTTAAATAAAAAAATACTTAGCATTAAAATCTCCTGACCAGTTTGAATCCTGCACCAGCTGTTGCTAGATGGTTTCCAAGGGGTTCTAAACCATATGTCTTACAGAGCTGAGAGGTATTTCATAGAACATAGAACAGTATAGCACAGTACAGGCCCTTCAGCCTACGATGTTGTGCCGAACTATATGAACACCTCCTCCATGATCTATCCAACCCTTCCCTCCTGCACAGCCCATAACCCTCCATTTTTCTTACTTCCATGTGCCTCTATAAGAGCCTTTTAAATGTACCTGTTGTATCAGCCTCTACAGCCACCCCCGGCAGTGTGTTCCAGGCACCCACCCTTCCCTCTGTGTAAAGAACCTACCTCTGACATCTCCCTTGAACATTCCTCCTCTGACCTTAAACAGATGCCCTCTGGTATTGGCTTTGGCCACCCTGGGGAAAAGGTGCTGGCTTTCCACTCTATCTATGTCCCTCATAATCTTATGCACCTCTATCAAGTCGCCTCTCATCCTCCATCACTCTAAAGAGAAAAGCCCTAGCTCACTCAACCTTTCCTCATAAGACATGTTCTCTAATCCAGGCAGCATCCTGGTAAATTTCCTCAGCATTCTTTCTAAAGCTTCCTCATCCTTCCTATAATGAGGCGACTGGAACTGAACACAATACTCCAAGTATTGTCTAACCAGGGTGTTATAGAGCTGCAACATCACCTCACAGCTCTTGAACTCAATCCCCCGACTAATGAAGGCCATGAAGATAATTTTCTTTGTTATTTATTCATTCAAAGAAATATGGATGTCACTGACAATACTGAAACTGTATTGCCTATTATTAATTGCCTCTTGGTTGACGAGACAGATTGGAAGCAGCTACATTGGTGGACCTGGATTTACATATAACCTACACCAGGTGAGTATGGTTGATTTCCTTTCCTGAAGGACAATAGTGAATTAGATGGGTGTTTAGGGCAATCAGTAGCTGTGGAGCTTCCATTATTGGTTCAGTCCTTATTTTTTATTGTTCAAGGGTTATTTAATTACTTGAATTTGAAATCCCTGTTACCACGATGGGACGTAAGCTCCAGGGTCCCAGCCTTTGGATACTTCTTCAGTGGCTTAACCATGGGAATCCTTTGGATTTGATTCAATATTTGCAGCCATTTATAAAATTATCAAGGTTGTGGGGACATGGCGTGAACTTGGGTCATTGCAGGTGGAAATGCCCGTGTTTCTAAGTTATGCACATCACATCATTGTTGCCCAAAAACTCTTTCAGTGTTGCCATGGGCATGATGGGATGATTGGCTTCCCTCTGTGCTGTAATTCTGGTCATTGCACTTTAAATTTAACCGAAGCTTTAGTAGAAACCTGAGGGGCAACTTTTTCCACACAGAGGGTGGTCCATATATGGAATGAGCTGCCAGAGGAAGTGGTTGAGGCAGGTACAATAACAGTTGAAGGACACTTGGGCAGGTACATGGAAAGGAAAGGTTTAGAGGGATATGGGTCAACATGGGCAAATGGGACTAACTTAGATGGGTATCTTGGTTAACATGGACGAGTTGGGCCGAAGGGCCTGTTTCCCTGCTGTGTGACTCTATCACTTTGTGACTATGAAAGGGAAGGATGAATGTCTTAGAGAGGGTTGATTAGAGGACTCCAGGTAGTAGGGATCTTAGATGCATGAACGTGCTAGGAATCTGTTCTCCTTGAGTAACGACTTGGTTAGACAGGGTAAATAGAGAGAAGCTGTCCCCGTCAATGAAAGGTTCAAGGACTAGTGGGCATAGTTTTAAACACTTAGGCAAAGGGGTATGAGGAGAAACTCTTTGACTTAGGGGGTAATTATAACCTGAATTGCCTGGAGGGGCAGTGGAAGCAGAATCAATTAGTGCCTTCAAAAGGGATTTGGATGGGCACCTGAGAGAAAATGGCAGGGCTATGGGAAAAAGGGGGGTGGGTGGAGAATGGGATGGGGAGATTGAGGGGGGTGGAGAATTGGATTGGGGCATTGACCTGCTAAGAGCCGGCAATGACTCAATGGGCCCTCTGTGCTGTAACAAAGCTATGATTTAATGAAGCTTGGGTACCACCCCCAATCCTTCCCGCCAACTCCCCTCCCACAGTCCTGCTGAGGACTGACCCCAGGAGAACCCCAATCACTCATCACCCCTAACACAATTGGGCCAATTGCTATGGACTTCTCTCCAACCCACAGTGATTATTCCATTAGTTTAACATCATCTCTAAAATTGAAGATGGATGTTGCAGAGAAGCCTTTCACAAAGACTTAGTGATGGGTATTGATATTGGTATTGGTTTATTATTGCCACTTGTACTGAGGTACAGTGAAAAACTTGTCTTGCATACCGATCAATTCATTACACAGTGCAGATACATTGAGTTAGTACAGAATGCATTGAGGTAGTACAGATGAAAACAATAACAGAATAGTCACATCTACAGGGAAGAGCATTGCAGGTAGACAATAAGGTGCAAGGTCACAACAAGGTAGATTGTGAGGTCAAGAGTCCATCTCATCATATAAGGGAACCGTTCAATAGTCTTATTACACTGGGGTAGAATCTGTCCTTGAGCCTGGTGGTACGTGCCCTCATGCTCCTGTATCTTCTGCCTGATGGGAGAGGAGAGAAGAGAGAATGACCCGGGCGGGTGGGGTCTTTGATTATGCTGGCTGCTTCACCAAGGCAGCGAGAAGTGCAGACGGAGTCATTAGAGATTCAAAATTCATCTTAGGTCTGTTGCCAAGTGTCCTTCCAATAGCAAAGGCATGACTGAAGAGCAAGTTCTAGCCAATATTTGTCCTTTATTCAGGACGATACAGGGCCGAACAGTGCTGCAGTTAGCAGAGCTGCTGCCTCCCAGCTCCGGAGATCCGGGTTCAATCCTGACCTCTGTCTATGAAGAGTTTGCACGTTCTCGCTGTGGCCATGTGGGTTTCCTCTGAGCACTCCAGTTTCCACCCACATCTCAAAAAAATGTGCAGGTTGGTAGGTTATTTGGTGACTGTGAGTTGTCCCTGGTGAGTGGTAGCATCTGGGGAGAGTTGATGGGAATGTGGGGAGAATAAAATGGGTTAGGATTAGTGTAAATGGGTGCTCGATTGTTAGCAGTGTGTGGTGGACTGAAGGACCTGTTTCTGTGCTGTATTACTCAATGACTATTATTATAAATGCTATTATTCTCTTGCTTTACTGTTGTTCTTGAATTTATATTTCCAGAGGACTGCATTGCATGTAAAACACTTTGGGATATGGTGAAAGGGTGCTTCAGAGAAGTCTTTCCTTGGAGATTTTCTTACAAGTGTTAGTGGCTCTTGTGTTGCCCATGAAATTTGCTCGTTTTATCACTTGATGGTTGGGGATTATGGCTCTGATTTCTGACAGGGAAGGCTTTTTTATAATTGAGCCAAGCTGTACGAGTTGACAAAACTAAGTAAACAAGGAAGCCAACACTTCTGGGAAGAGGTCCCAACAAACAGAGATTAAAAAAACATAAACAATACCATTTGGGCTGCAGGGCATTATATGTTTGCCTTGTGGAGTCAGGACAAGGAAAACTCACTGTGGTCGAGGCAGCTCACTTCACGGTGCCCCTGCCTCAGGAACCAATGAGAGAGATGTGGGGCCTTCATCTCCAATCATGACGGAGCACAATTGAGGACTGGCTTCCTGCCTATTTACTCTGGCAGGCTGGGCAATTTCCAATTAGTTTCAGCACTGGCCTGTACTGTTTGCAGGGCTCAGAGGAATAACATTTAATGAAATGGGAGAGTAAGGCGTTACTAAAGCAACCACGGTAGCAAGGAAATCATCTTGATCTAATCACTCATTATTCTCTGCTTTCACTTGACTGAATTTCCTTGTGTTGGGTTAAAAGCTCTATAGGTCTAGCTCTTGGTAAGAGTAGAAGCAGTGACAGAGCCACCCACAATGGTAGTTGCGAGAAGATGGCATGGCCCAGATGGTGGGGATCTTTGATGACTGATATTACCTTCTTGAGGCAGCGTCTCTTGTAGATAGTACCGATGAAGCAAAGAAGATTTGCTAGGTGTGGGCAAGGTGACGGTGGGTTTAGGTAAGGCGGAGGGAGGGAAGCTGTTCACACTAGCAGACGGTTCAAGGACCAGGGAACACATTCAGAATGATGAATAAAGCATACAGGGCAGACTTTTTAATGCAGGGAATAGTTAAGATCTGGAACTTCATATCTGTAGAGATGGTGGAAGCAGATGAACTAAGGTTTTCAAATGGCCATTGGCTAGGCACCTGAGGAAAAAAATAATTTGCAGGGCCTCAGGAAAAGAGCAGGGGAATTGTAATTTGGGGATTACTATACAAAGACCTGACATTGTCTTGATGGCTGAATGGCCTCCTTCTGTGCTATATTGTTTCTGCCTCTGTTCTCTGATTCTATTGGAAGCTGGTGAGCTGAATCAAATTGACCCGTAAGAGATCAATGTAATAAACATGTCAAAATAAAGGCAAGATTGAAGCATAAAGTGAGCTTGAGGTGAAACTAGCATCATTTATCAGGTAGTGAGCTATCCTTGTATTCTCAATCCAGTGAGGAATGTAGGAATTGGAACTCCAGACAGTTTATTTGTGAGGCTTCATATGTCACACGGGCAATATTCTTGTGATTAGAGGAGGTAGTGGTATGGATATACGGAGTCCTCAGTGTAACTGTAATAACAAATGTTAAAAATTAGCCTGACTTATCCAAACATGCAATGGAATGATATTGATACAAAACCACACACAGCAACCACACTCCCATCAAAGGTTTTCAACCATGTACAAGGGACAAGTCAGGAGTGTGATGGAATACTCTCCACTGGCCTGGATCCTCTGCTAAGCTTTTGCTCGTCTTTCCTTGTATCTACCTATGTATTCACGTTAAATATTTTTTAGATCACTTCAGCAAAGTAGCTTGTGACATTTTGCAACGTTAAGGTTGTTATACCGTATAAGTATATGTCCTTCAGGTTGTTTAAGTCTCCATTGTGCAGATCAAGATGCAAACCAACACTTTCCATTCTGGATCATGTTTTCCCAGTAATCTCAGAACTGTGAGCTCTTCCTAGCATGATCTGCCTTTCCTTCCACAACCGACACGCTCACAAAATCCATGCTTGACATCACTCAACCATCTTTTCTTCAGTCCTTGGTTGTTTTCTCTAGAAGGAGCCATGTTAAACGTTTTAGGATAAAAGCAAGGCCCCTCAAGCCTGTCAATCACTCAGTTTAATTCATGGCTGGTCTCCATCTCAACTTGCCTTTGCTCTATATTCTTTGGTAACTTTACCCAATGAAAAATTTCGGCCTTGTTGGAGATGACTGCCCTTGGGTCCAGAGCTCTTTAGAGATTAGAATTCCTACTTTCCACCATCTTGTGTAAAGAACGTCCTGATTTTTAGTCTCGATGTTGCAGTCCACGTCAAGACTAAAAGGGTAGTGGAAATTGGTAATTCTCTCTCCAAAAGGACTCTGGAACTCAGGGGCAATAATCACCAACAATGTCAAGACTATGTGCTCACAATCATATTCCTTCCATCAGAGAAGTATTCCCCAGAGCACCTAAACAACATCAGAAAAGGACTGAAAGCATAAGTTACCTCTTTGGCATCGATAGCTGGCTGGTCAAGTTGAAGGGAGTACAAAGCATCCTTAGCTCCAATGAACAGTTGGTCACGGTACTCATCAAGGAACATTGAACGGAAATCCAGGAAACCACGGTGACCAAAGAAGATAACAGATCTATTGGCAGTCAGGAGGTCTGAAACAAAGGAAACAATGGTGTTTATTTGCTTATCATTGTTAGTTAGGTCTTTGTCCTGCATATATGTCATTGCATCTTGCTAAAGATGCTGTGTTACATCCTAGTCCTTTCAAACACTCTTGTCAACAGTGTTAGGTAAAATTTATCAAGAGAATAACAGACCCAACACTGTGGCGAAAGCACTACTGGAGAAGGCAAGGCCACTGGAGAGCTCTCAGGGAAACAAAAGGTAGCGTCAACTCTCCACAGTAAAAAAAACCCTTCAAGATCTTCATGTCATTACTTCATCTTTATTAGGTTCTATTGGTGTTTTGTGGTTTAAAAACACAATGCACCCAACTCCTCACCAACTGAGAGAAACGGAAAGACACTGAAGCTAGTTTTTTTTTCAAAAATATTCTATCATAGGATGTGGGCATTGTTGGCAGGGCGTCCATTTACCCTCCAACTGCCAATGCCCTTTGGAAGGTGGTGTTGAGCTGCCTCAGTACATGTGGCGAAATCATTCCCATTCTGGTGTTTCAGAGGTTGGAGTCAGATGTAGACCAGATCATTTAAGGGGAGCAGATTTCCTTCCTGTAGCTTCATGATCACCATTCCCAATTCTGGACTGGGATTTCCTCGGCCTGGAGTTCAGTTCTGAGCCCAACGCTCAGAAGTTCAATAGTGGCTGTGGCTCAGGTTGTCTCACACAGGGCTTTCCCTCATGTGTTACAACACTGCAGAGGAGATCAGGTAAATCTGAGGCCAGGACTGGGGTTTGAGGGGAGAGTCATGGGTCAGAAGTTTTTTTACACAAGAGTAGTTGATATCTAGAACCTGCTGCCAAAAGAGGTGGTGGACTCAAATGCAATCACTATGTTTAAGAGGCATTTAGAGAAACATTTAAATAGGCAAGGCATAAAAGAATGCTGACCTAATGTGGACAAGTGAGATTAACATAGATGGGCAAAAGGGTCAGCATGAAAGTGCTGGGCAAAAGGGCCCACCTGTGCTGTACAGCTCTATGACTGTGACTCTATCACATTGGCAGCTTCTAATCATCGAGTGCTTCTCCAGAATCTAAGGAAGAATACAACCACGGCATCCATTATCCTTGAGACCTGAAGGAGGGTCCTGACCCGAGACGTCGACCGCCTGCTTTTCTCCACGGACGCTGCCTGGCCTGCCGAGTTCCTCCAGCACCATCGTGTTTTTCATCCTTGTAGCAACTTGATTTAAGATCCTAGAATGCAAACCATCAGGTCCTGGGGACTCATCAGCCTTTAGCTCCGGCTGTTTGTCTACTAATCAGTCTCAGCTTAAGCTTGCCTGATACTAATCACCAACTAAGAGAGGGCGGATAAGGTTTGTTAATTGCTGATGGTCTGTCTGGAGGAGATGTAAGGAGAAGGAGGTGAAGGAGGACGGAGGAAGGAAAGCATAAGCAATGCTAGAAGTGTGGAGACAAGACACAATAAAAGAGGATGCTGGAAATACTCAGCAGGACAGGCACATCTGTTAATGAGTTAACATAATGTAATATGGTATTGTAGCGGTTGCTACCGCGGAATAAAACAAGACTCTACTCGGAGGATTGCCAAACAGAACTGGTTTATTTTCCCGCCTTGCGCGGGCCCTTTAAGGGAGACTGTTCCCGCCCAAAAACAACCGGCAATGACGTAAGTCCTACGTCATCAGGACTTTCCCGCGCGCGG
This sequence comes from Pristis pectinata, assembly GCF_009764475.1. Classification (NCBI taxonomy): domain Eukaryota; kingdom Metazoa; phylum Chordata; class Chondrichthyes; order Rhinopristiformes; family Pristidae; genus Pristis; species Pristis pectinata. Next base: position 8,910,462 of record NC_067410.1, on the reverse strand, counting down.
GTTCTCCCCGTTGCTCGGAAAGATGAGGCCCGCCGCCATCTTGGGCCTCGTTGCTCCGACGCCGCGCGACCCGACTGCCGAGCCGGTTCGCCCGACTAGACGGTGAGTCGCCACACAACCCCCCCCCCAGAACCGGCGATACAGTCCCCAAGGTCCGTGGGCTGTGCCAGCTGCCGCTTAGGGGGGCGGCCTCTGCGTCGCGGCGTGGCAACCTTGACAGGCTGTTGCAGATCCAAATGGGCCGGTTTGAGGCGGTCCGCCGTGTAAACCTGTTCCCTGCCTCCAATGTCCAAAATAAAGGTGGATCCATTATTGCGTATGACTCGGAACAGTCCCTCATATGGTCGTTGCAATGGCGCCCGAGGTGTGCCCCTGCGAACGAAAACAAACTTACAGTCCCGTAGTTCCTTGGGCTGGCAGGATGGGGCTTGACCGTGCCGTGAGGTGGGAATCGGGGCCAAGTCGCCAAGCTTCTCGCGCAGTCTTTGTAGGACTGCTGGGGGTTGTTCCCCTTGGTCCCGAAGGGCAGGTATGAAATCCCCGGGGACAACTAGTGGCGCCCCGTATACAAGCTTAGCTGACGAAGTGCGGAGGTCTTCTTTGGGGGCAGTGCGTATGCCGAGCAGGACCCAAGGCAGCTCGTCAACCCAGTTAGGACCCTTCAGGCGGGCCATCAAGGCCGATTTCAGATGGCGGTGAAAACGTTCCACCAACCCGTTTGATTGAGGATGGTAGGCCGTGGTGGTGTGCAGCTGCGTCCCTAGAAGGTTCGCTAATGCAGCCCAGAGACTGGAAGTGAATTGGGTGCCTCTGTCTGAAGTGATGTGGGCCGGAACGCCAAAACGTGAGACCCAAGTTGTGAGCAGCGCCCGGGCGCAGGAATCAGTGGTGATGTCAGTCAGGGGGGTTGCCTCAGGCCACCTCGTGAACCGGTCCATGATGGTAAGGAGGTACCGGGCTCCTCTTGAAACTGGCAGAGGGCCCACGAAGTCGACGTGTATGTGGTCAAACCTCCTACGGGTAGGCTCGAACTGCTGTGGTGGGACCTTGGTGTGTCGCTGGATTTTTGACGTCTGGCAGTGCGGACAAGTCCTGGCCCACTCACTGACCTGCTTGTGCAGGCCATGCCAGACAAACTTGCTGGCGACCAGTCGGACAGTAGATCTGACGGACGGGTGCGCCAACCCATGTACCGAGTCAAAAACGCGTCTCCGCCAGGCTGCAGGGACTATAGGGCGGGGCTGACCAGTCGCAACGTCGCAAAGTAGGGTCCGCTGACCTGGACCAACCAAAAAATCTCGGAGCTGCAGACCCGAGACTGCGGTTCTGTAGCTGGGCAGCTCATCGTCGGCTTGCTGTGCGTCAGCTAGGGCCGTGTAGTCGACACCCAAGGATAGGTTGTGGATGGTTGGTCTGGAAAGTGCATCAGCAACGACATTATCCTTTCCGGAGACATGTTGGATGTCAGTTGTGAACTCGGAAATGTAGGATAAATGTCTCTGCTGACGAGCTGACCAGGGATCGGAGACTTTGGAGAAGGCAAAGGACAGAGGCTTATGATCGGTGAAAGCGGTGAAAGGCCTGCCTTCTAGAAAGTATCGGAAATGCTGGACCGCCAGATACAGTGCTAGAAGTTCCCGATCAAAAGCGCTGTACTTCAGTTCGGGCGGTCTAAGGTGCTTGCTGAAAAATGCCAAGGGTTGCCAGCGGCCTTCGAGTAGCTGTTCCAGTAACCCACCCACCGCGGTGTTGGACGCGTCTACCGTGAGGGCAGTCGGGATGTCAGTTCTGGGGTGTACTAGCATCGTGGCGTCTGCCAGGGCGTCTTTGGCCTTAACGAAAGCAGCCGCAGCCTCGTCAGTCCAGGTGATGTCCTTGCCCTTACCAGCCAGCAGCGAGAACAGAGGGCGCATGATACGGGCTGCTGCAGGGATGAAACGATGGTAAAAGTTGACCATCCCAAGGAATTCCTGTAGGCCTTTGACTGTGTCAGGGCGGGCAAAATGGCGGATAGCGTCCACCTTGGCGGGTAGGGGTGTTGCCCCGTCGCTGGTGATTTTGTGGCTGAGGAAATCGATAGAGTCAAGTCCGAATTGGCACTTGGATGGGTTGATCGTGAGGCCGAAACCGCGGAGGCGGGAATACAGCTGGTGGAGGTGGGAAAGGTGTTCCTGGCGGTTACGGCTGGCGATCAGTATGTCGTCCAAGTAAATGAACACGAAGTCCAGGTCTCGGCCTGCCGCGTCCATCAGCCGCTGGAAGGTCTGCGCGGCGTTCTTAAGGCCGAACGGCATCCGAAGGAATTCGAACAGGCCGAATGGGGTGATAATCGCAGTTTTGGGGACGTCATCCGGATGGACCGGGATTTGGTGGTATCCCCTAACGAAGTCCACTTTGGAAAAGATGCGGGCCCCGTGTAAGTTCGCTGCGAAGTCCTGGATGTGAGGGATGGGATAACGGTCCAGGGTGGTGGCGTCATTCAGCCTGCGGTAGTCGTCGCAGGGCCTCCACCCTCCAGTGGCTTTGGGGACCATGTGCAGGGGGGAGGCCCAGGGGCTGTCTGACCTGCGAACAATCCCCAGCTCCTCCATGTGACGGAACTCTTCCTTTGCCAGGCGGAGCTTGTCTGGAGGTAATCGTCGTGCTTGGGCATGAAGGGGTGGCCCTGTGGTAATGATGTGGTGTCGTACCCCGTGTGTGGGCCTAGAATTTGTAAACGAAGGTGCCAAAATTGATGGGAATTCGGCTAGAAGCTTGGCGAAATCGTCGCCAGAAAGGGAAATGGAGTCCAGGCGCGGGGCTGGTGGGCTGATTTCTCCCAGGGGATAGGTCCGGAGAGTGCGAGAGTGGACTAACCGCTTCCTTCGCAGGTCGACTAACAGGTTGTGGGCCCGAAGGAAATCGGCTCCTAGAAGTGGTCGGGCGACGGTGGCAAGAGTAAAGGTCCAGGTAAAACGGCTGCCGCCAAAGTGTAATTGAAGTGTACGGGTGCCGAAAGACCATATCGTTGTACCGTTGGCGGCATTGAGTAGAGGACCTGGTGGCCTGTCACGAGTGTTGCGGCCTGTCGGGGGCAAAATACTGACCTCCGCTCCAGTATCAACAAGGAAACGCCGTCCAGATTTCTTGTCCTGAACGAATAGGAGGCTCTGTCGGCGGCCAGCCACCGTAGCCATCAGCGGCGGCTGGCCCTGGCATTTCCCTGAAACTTGCAGGGTGGGCGGCATCGACGGGCCTCCGCACCCCATCTCTGATGGTAGAAGCACAGCTGGTCACCCATGTCGTCGTCTGCGTTCCTGGGGCGTGGTTGCTCGGTTGCTGGGGCCGGGCGAGGCGGGCGGTGGGCTCGCGGCCTGGTGATTTGACTGACGGACGAGCCGCTCTCGCGCTTGGCCCTCCACAGGACATCTGCACCTCATGGGGGTTGCTAAAGTCGGCGTCAGCTAACAACAAGTGGATGTCATCGGGGAGCTGTTCGAGGAAGGCCTGTTCGAACATCAGGCATGGCTTGTGTCCCTCGGCCAATGCCAGCATCTCATTCATTAGGGCGGATGGGGATCTGTCCCCCAGGCCATCCAGATGAAGCAGGCGTGCAGCGCGCTCACGATGGGAGAGGCCGAAGGTCCGAATCAAAAGGTCTTTGAAAGCCGGGTACTTATCTTCCTCCGAAGGTGACTGGATGAAGTCTCCAACCTGGGCGGCTGTCTCCTGGTCCAGAGAGCTAACCACATGGTAGTACTTCGTGGAGTCGGAGGTGATCTGCTGAAGGTGGAATTGCGCCTCGGCCTGGTCAAACCAGACGCTGGGCCGAAGTGTCCAAAAGGTGGGCAGCTTGAGGGCCACTGCGTTGGCTGCTGCACTGTCATTCATTTCGCGGGTCCAAAAGCCGTTCGGACCGTTGGGGTCACCAATGTAGCGGTTGCTACCGTGGAATAAAACAAGACTCTACTCAGAGGATTGCCAAACAGAACTGGTTTATTTTCCCGCCTTGCGCGGGCCCTTTAAGGGAGAATGTTCCCGCCCAAGAACAACTGGTAATGACGTAAGTCCTACGTCATCAGGACTTTCCCGCGCACGGGTTCTCCCTGTCGCTCGGAAAGACGAGGCCCGCCGCCATCTTGGGCCTCGTTGCTCCGACGCCGCGCGACCCGACTACCGAACCGGTTCGCCCGACTAGACGGTGAGTCGCCACAATATAATATTATAGTAATTATCTTACATTAGTATAATAATAATATAATATCATAATATAAGCTGAAGATCATCAGAACTGTCCAATTATATCCATCCTTTTGTGAAAATGTTCGACTTCTAACTTTTCAATAACCTGAAACATTAGGTCGATTTCTCTCCCCACAGATGCTGCCTGACCCACAGAGCATTTTTAGCATGTTTTGTTCTTGTCCAGGAAGTGGCACTCAGATGTGTGTTACACATACCCAGGCTCCACTGTGCATTATACAGGTATACAGGAACATGCAACGAAAATTGGAGACTTCACATTCCCACATTTCCTTTCATGTTTTGTTTTCCATAGAAATTGGATCATGGACCGCACAAACACGAGGAATTCTGCAATCTAACTTCTAAGCTACAAGCTGTTTATTCACAACTATAGCTTTAAGTTGAGAGGGGGAAAGTTTAAAGGAGATTTACGAGGTGATTTTTTTACACAGAGAGTGGTAGGTGCCTGGAACGGGCTACCAGAAGAAGTGGTGGAAGCAGATACAAAGGCAATGCTTAAGCAGCATTTAGACAGGCACATGAACAGCCAAGAATGGAGGTCTGTGCAGGCAGATGGGACTAGTTCAACTGGCATCATGGTCGGCACAGACGTTATGGGCTGAAGAGCCTGTTGCTGTGCTGTACTAATGTTCTAATTGTTTAACTTTCTCCACTGCTGTAGGATTTGAATTCACGTGACAGGACCATCAGCCTTGGCCACGATGCTACTCATCTATATACCTCAATATTCATCTACCACTGCTGTCTGGGCCAAATGTCCTCCAACAACAAGACTGATTGACAAAGCATTAAGATAAGATAAGATTTCTTTATCAGTCACACGTACACCAAAACACACAGTGAAATGCATCTTTTGCGTTGAGTGTTCTGGGGGTAGCCCGCAAGTGTCACCACGCTTCCGCTGCCGACATAGCGTGCCCACAACTTCCAACTCATACGCCTTTGGAATGTGGGAGGAAACCAGAGCACCCGGAGGAAACCCATGCAGACACAGGGAGGACGTACAAACTCCTTACAGACAGCAGCCGGAATTGAACCAGGGTCGCTGACGCTGTAATAGCATTACGCTAACCTGTACACTGGAGACCAAAAGTGCTGGAAATGCTCAGCATATGTGGGAAGAGAAACAAGAGTTAACTTTTCAGGTCAAGGACAAGTTCCGACAAAGAGTCTTAAGACCTGAAGTGACCCGAATCTCCTTTCACAGATGCTTCCTAACCTGCTGAGCATTTCCTGAATTTTCTGCTTTTAGTTCAGGTTTCCAGCATCAGCAGTTTTTGGATTTTCAATCTTAGAAGGCTGCTGCTCCAGGATACCTTTCCCAAGTCTGGTAATGAGCACGGTTAGGAAAGATTTCAGTCTCTGCTATTAATTCCCATGACCTTTTTCGATCATCCAGCATAAAATAGAAGAAAAATGTCCTGAATGAAATACTGGCAGGTTTTAAGAGGAAATCTCCTGGCTACTGACACACATTTTTTGGAGAGGATAACACAAAGGTCAAAGACAGAAGTACTTGGCATTCACAACCACAAACCACTTTATATCAAGTGAAATGAAGCTGCTGCTGTGATGCATTGAATCCAGCAACCTATTTTTGCAGAGCAAGTTCCCACAAACAACAATGTGATAATCACCAGGGAATTTGATTCAGTGATGTTGATTGAGAGGTAAATATTGGTGAGGACGTCAAAGATAACTCAGCTCCTCCTCCTTGAAATAATGCCGTGGGATCTTTGCCATCTACCTGGGACCTACCCGAAAGACCATGCCCCCAACAGTACTGAAACGTCAGCCTGGATTTTGTGCTGAAGCCTCTGGAGTGGGATCCTGCTATTAGCTAGTGAATTGTCGAGATTCTTTGAAAGGGAGTTTCAGCATTTGGTAAGATATTATTTCACTCCATAAGACTTTGGCATTTTGATGTAAACTGTCTCTCCTTGTCAATGGGTAAAATTTAAAAACTGCACTGGAATCATTTATCATATTCCAGTTGTAACATTGCACCAAGCCAACAATAACATTATTCTAGTGATTAAACTCTTGGTTGGATCTATAATTGGGGTTGAGGAGATGGAACTGGAAACATTAATCTCAGCCATACTTCTATCTAAGACATTCTGCAATCTAATGGTCTCTACCACTAACTGCTGGTTCAGCTGCTGGTGTACATCAGTACACAGTCTGGTTCCAGAAGGGTTGATCTGGCAACTACATTGCTTAGCAATGTTAACTGAACCATATTCATCTCCATCACTGGGGTTCGGTGTCAACTGTGATTTAGTTGGTTGCCCTCTTGCCTCCAAGGTAGAAGGTTGCAGGTTCAAGTTCCCATTCAAAAGACTTGAGCTCAAAAGCCTAGACCGACACTACAGCACGCCACTGAGGGAGTGCTGCCCTGTTGGAGGAGTCAATAAGGATCAAGACATTAACCAAAGCCGTTGTCCACTTGGATGCGTGGTTAAGATATCATGTTTTTGAATAAAAGCATGTGGATTGTCCCATGTGAATTGGCCAATAGTTACACCAACACCACTGACATAGAATAGACCATCTTTTCATTGTCCCACTGCTTTTTCACAAGATCACAAGACAAAGGAGCAGAAGTAGGCCATTCGGCCCATCGAGTCTGCTCTGCTACCTCACCATGAGCTAAACTATTCTCCCATCTAGCCCCAATTCCCAGCCTTTTCCCCTTATCCCTTGATACCCTGACTAATTAAGATACCTATTAATCTCCTCCTTAAACACCCCCAATGATCAGGCCTCCACAGCTGTATGTGGCAACGAATTCCATAAATCCACAACCCTCTGGCTAAAGAAATTTCTCCTCATCTCTGTTCTAAATGGGTACCCTCTAATTCTAAGACTGTGCCCTCTTGTCCTGGACTCACCCACCAAGGGAAACAACTCAGCCACATCTACTCTGTCCAGTCCTTTCAACATTTGAAATGTTTCTATGAGGTCCCCTCTCAGTCTTCTGTACTCCAATGAGTACGGTCCAAGAGCCAACAATCGCTCATCGTACGTAAGCCCTTTCATTCCGGGAATCATCCTCGTAAATCTTCTCTGTACCCTCTATGTAATGTGCAAATTTCCCGCTGAATTTCCTAAATTACAACCTTGACTATTCTTCAAGCGTATGTCATTGGCTGTAAAGTAAGTTGGGTTGGGTTTGAGTTGAGGGAAGGCACAATATAAATGCAAGCCTTTCTCCCTTTGAACAGCATCTGCACAATGCCGTCAGCCCAACATAAGACACTTCAATATTCCTTGTGATGTGACACAACAGGAAGAAATGTTTAAGATTTGGAACATGCGACGACGCAATGTAAGTGCAACGCGTTTTCTTCTGTTCACTTCACACTCGCTCCAAAATACAGGGTGATACAGAGGCACGGCTAGTGGAGCTGCTGCCTTGCAGTGCTAGAAATGCAGGTTCAATCCTCACCTAGGGTGCTGTCTGTGTGAAGTTTGCACGTTCTCCCTGTGACTATGTGAGTTTCCTCTGGGTGCTCCAGTTTCCTCCCTTGTTCCAAAGGTGTGCAGGTTGGTTGGTTAATTGCCCACTGTAAATTGCCCCTAGATGAGTGGTAGAATGTGGGGGGAGTTAATTGGAATGGTAGGCTAATTGGCCACTGTAAAATACCCCGAGTGGCTAGCAAGGAAGCATCATATCAAGTTACATTCAATCTACATATTCGCTTTCCAGAAAATAAAGACTTAAGAGACCAGATATATTTTGATTTCAAACTCTGAGTGGAGCTTATTGGAATGGTTTTTAAGGTGAGATGAGATGAGATATCTTTATTAGTCACATGTACATCGAAACACACACATCTTTTGCATAGAGTGTTCTGGAGGCAGCCCGCAAGTGTCGACATGCTTCTGGCGCCAACATAGCATGCTCTCAACTTCCTAACCCGTACGTCTTTGCAATGTGGGAGGAAACTGGAGCACCCGGAGGAAACCCACGCAGACATGGGGAGAACGTACAAACTCCTTACAGACAGCGGCCGGAATTGAACCTGGGTCGCTGGCGCTGTAATAGCGTTATGCTATCCGCTACGCTACAGTTCTGCGCACTGCAAGTTTCAGCATGGCATGTGGCCTGGCTTCATTGATGGATTACCTGTTCTGTGTCTAAGTAAACACTCGAGGTTTAATGCATGCTTGCCATTCACAAGATTGTATATTCACTAGAGTGTTTTCTGTTATGAATGAGCTGCCTTACACTGCAGATCCTGGCCCGAGGAGTTATAATTGAATCAGGCCAGAACAAGGACCTGAGCTACGTGATCAGCCATGAACTGGGAAGGCTCAAAGCTTGTGACCTCCTCCTTCCCCTCTTTAAGTCGGGTCCTTCTGCCCATTTATCTTGTTGGTCTTTGTGAGAAGCAATCATCACATTTCAAAAGGAATTGGTAGTGAATCATGTTGAGATTTTTCCAAGAGCCACAATTAAAGAGCAGCTTTTCGTTTTAACTATGAGACACGTGAAGTCTGAATATATCTCTGACTGGATGGCACCGGGATCCTGATTCAACAACCTGACCAATAGAATTGAAGTAGAATTAAACCAATTTTCAACCATCTTCGAAGTAGAATTGCAGAAGAATTGAATCACAATGAAAACGCCCCAGGAAATTAATTCAGATGCAGAAACAAATTTGCATTATTGGAATGGAGGCTGAGGAATTTGCAAACCAACTCTGCAAAAGCAAACTCTGAATCATGAAGGATAAAACCTGACAAGCTGTTATTACTCAACTGTATCTTTTTTATTATATTTATTTTCCAGTATCTGGGCCTCAGTGGTGTTGAAAATGATGCTTAGGGCAATGAGGTGTCGTCAGCCAAGTGGGCTGCTTGGTTTTATGCAGCTTGAGTGATGTTGGAGCTTGTGCAGGCAATTAAAAGGCATTATTTCAAACTTCTGACTTGTGCCTTGCACATGGTGAAAAGATTTTGGGCAATTAGGAAGGAAGACAGTTTCTTTCCTTCAATAAGGAAACCTCAGTACTCAACAAAACTTTGTGTAACTACAGCAAGACTTTCTTACTCTGTACTCTTGGAGCCTGCTCTACAAACATCGCTGATCCTCTGTCTCATAACATCTTCCTGCCTTCTCTTCATACTCTTTGATGTATTTTGTGCCTAGAGTCCTCTTGCTTCCCTCTTAAATACGTTCAGTGATTTCTCCGCAACTCAGTCTTAAATGTCTTACCCTTTCCTGAGAGTGTGACTTCCCAGGGAAATATTCTCCACACCTCCAGTATGTCTCACCCTGTCAGAATATTGTACACTTCGCTGTGTAGCGGTTAGCATAACGCTTTACAGCACCAGCGATCCAGGTTCAAATCCGGCTGCTGTCTGTAAGGAGTTTGTACGTTCTCCCCGTGTCTGCGTGGGTTTCCTCCGGGTGCTCCGGTTTCCTCCCACATTACAAAGACGTACGGGTTAGGAAGTTGTGGGCGTGCTATGTTGGCGCTGGAAGCGCAGCGACACTTGCGGGCTGCCCCCAGAACACTACACAAAAGATGTGTGTTTCAATGTACATGTGACTAATAAAGAAATCTTATCTTCTCTTATCTCATTTTCTAACCTCTTGTGGATACAAGCCAAGTTGATCCAATCTCTCCTCATATGATAGTCCCAAAGAATTAGTCTGATTACCCTTCGCTGCACTCTCTGCAAGGTAAGTGCATTTAATGTTAGATAAGGAGACCAAAACTGCACATAATAGTCCAGATGTGATCTCACCAAGGCCTTACATAATCATAATAAGACATTCCTGCTTCTATCCTCAGAACCTTTTGCATTGAAGGCCTACATACCATTTGCCTTCTTAACCACTTGCTCCATCTGCATGTTTGCTTTCAGTGACTGGTGTACAAGGGCACCCACATTGGTATTGGTATTGATTTATTATTATCACGTACCGAGGTACAGTGAAAAACTTGTCTTGCATACCGTTCGTACAGGTCAATTCACTACACAGTACATTGAGGTAGTACAAGGTAAAACAATAACAGAATGCAGAGTAAAGTGTCACAGCTACAGAGGAAGTGCGGTGCAGGTAGACAATAAGGTGCAAGGTCACAACAAGGTAGATTGTGAAGTTAAGAGTCCATCTTATCGTACTAGGGGACCATTCAATAGTCTTATCACAGTGGGATAGAAGCTGTCCTTGAGCCTGGTGGTATGTGCACTCAGGCTCCCGTATCTTCTGCCTGATGGGAGATGGGAGAAGAGAGAATGTCCCGGGTGGGTGGGGTCTTTGATTTTGCTAGCTGCTTCACAGAGGCAGCGAGAAGTATAGACAGAGTCCATGGAGGGGTAGCTGGTTTCCGTGATTTGCTGGGCTGCGTCCACATCTCTCTGCAGTTTCTTGCGGCCCTGGACAGAGCAGTTGCCGTACCAGGCCATGATGCATTCAGATAGGATGCTTTCTATGGTGCGTCAATAAAAGTTGGTGAGTGTCAAATGGGACATGCCAAATACCTTGAGCCTCCTGAGAAAGTAGAGGCGCCGGTGAGCTTTCTTGGCTGTGGTGTCTACAAGGTTGGACCAGGACAGGCTATAGATGATGTTCACTCCTAGGAAATTGAAGCTCTCAACCCTTTTGACGTCAGCACCATTGATGTAGACCACTGGTCCCTTCCTGAAGTCAATGACCAACTCTTTCATTTTGCTGACAGGTTGTTAGTTGTTGTCATGACACCATGTCACTAGGCTCTCTATCTCTTACCTGTACTCTGACTCGTTATTTGAGATATGGACCACTACAGTGGTATCATCTGCAAAGTTGTAGATGGAGTTAGAGCAGAATCTGGCCACACAGTCATGAGTGTATAAGGAGTAGGGTAGGGGGCTGAGGATGCAGCCTTGTGGGGCACCAGTGTTGAGAATGATCATGCTGGAGGTGTTACCTATCCTCACTGATTGCGGTCTGTTGGTCAGGAAGTCAAGGTTGCAGAGGGAAGTGTTGTGTCCCAGTTCTCAGAGTTTGGTGATGAGTTTGCTTGGGATTATAGTGGTGAAGGCGGAGCTGTAGTCAATAAACAATAGTCTAACATATGTGTCTTTACTGTCCAGATGCTCCAGAGATGAGTGTAGAACCAGGGAGATGGCATCCACTGTAGACCTGTTTCGGCAGTAGGCGAATTGCTGTAGGTCGAGGTTACCTGGGAGGCTGGAGTTAATGCATGCCATGATAAGCCTCTCGAAGCACTTCATGATGGTGGATGTCAGAGCCACTGGTCGGTAGTCATTTCCTTGTAACCTTGTATTTCTTAGGTACCGGGATGATAGTGGTCTTCTTAAAACAGGTGAGAACCTCAGATTGAAGCAGGGAGAGGTTGAATATGTCTGCAAATGCCCCCGCCAGCTGATCAGCACAATATCTGAGCACACGGCCAGGGACACCATCTGGGCCAGATGTTTTCCTCGGGTTCACTCTCTGGAAGACTGATCTCACATCTTCAGTGGTGAGCACTGGCTGAGTTGCATTGGAGGCTGTCAGGGTGGGTGGTGACAATCCACTTCCCTTCTGTTCAAAACGTGCACAGAATGTGTTCTGATCGGGAAGGGCTGCGTTGTTGTTGGCGATGTGCCCAACTTCGTTTTGTAGCCCGTTATGGCATGTAAGCCCTGCCATAACTGATGGCTGGTCTGGGACTCGATTTTGGACTGATATTGTCTCTTGTCATCTCTGATAGCTTCACGGAAGTGGTATCTCGATTTCTTGTAAAGGTCAGGGTCAGCTGATTGGAATGCAGCAGTCCTAGACTTCAGTAGGGAGTGGATCTCCTGGTTCATCCATGGTTTCCGGTTTGGGAACACCCGGATTGTCCTCTTTGGTACTCAGTCCTCGACACACTTGCTGATAAAGTCTGTGATGGTGGTGGCATACTCATCAAGGCTGGCAGCTGAGTCTTTGAACATGGACCAGTCCAATGATTCAAAGCAGTCACGTAGAAGCTCATCTGCTTCCTCAGACCAGCGCTGCATGACTCCCTGTACTGGATCCTCTTGTTTCAGCTTCTGTTTGTACGCAGGGAGGAGGGGAACAGCCTGCTGGTCTGATTTACCAAAGTGAGGGTGAGGGATGGCTCAGAAGACATCTTTGATGGTTGTATAGCAATGGTCAAGGGTGTTTGGGCCCCTGATGGGACAGGAGAAGTGCTGGTAGTATTCTGGTAATGCACTCTTGAGGTTGCCTGGCTGAAGTCACCTGCAATAATGAAGAGGGCCTCAGGGTATCCTGCTTCAAGGCTGTTGAAAAGCAGAGCAGCCCTCTTATATATTAGGCTTCCCCTTTTCCTATCTTCAGTCCTGAAGAAAGGTCCTGACCCGAAACATTGACCGCCTGCTTTTCTCCACGGATGCTGCCTGGCCTGCTGAGTTCCTCCAGCACCATTGTGTTTTTCATCTAGATTCCAGCATCTGCAGTCCTTTGTTTCTCTAACTTCTTCATGAGTCTTTATTCAAGTCCTTTTGATAATCCAAATATGCCACACCCACCGGGATTTCTTATCTATTCTACCAGTTACATCCTCAAACAACTTCAATAAACTTTGTCAAACAGCATTTCCCTTTTATAAATTCATGTTGACTTTGTCTAATCCTGTTGATACTTACTAAGTGTCCTGTGATTCTAATAGGTTCAAGAAGTTTCCCTGCAACTGGTTTACCTTCCTGATTGCTTGCTGTGCCTGGATGTTTATCTTGGTTGATGGGTTTGAGGGAATTATTGGCCTGGACAGCATCCTGTTCTCTTGTGAATTGTTAATGCTTACTACAGCCTGGCCAGATGGGGGCGGCACAATGGCATACCTAGTACAGCCGATGCCTAGCAGCTCCAGTGACCCAGGTTCAATCCTGTCCTTAGGTGCTGTCTGTGTGGAGTTTGGAGGTTCTTCTTGTGACCACATGGGTTTCCTCTAGATGCTCTGGTTTCTTCCCACATCCCAAAGACATAGGTGAGTGGTGGAATCTGGAGGGGTGGGAGTTGATGGGATTTGGGGGTAGAATAAAATGGGATGAATGAAGGATCAGGGTGCTTGATGGTCAGGCATGGACTTGGTGGGTCGAAGGACATGTTTCCATGCTGTATGACTCTTTGACCCTACTCATTGCATACGTCATGGTTGGCTCAATATGTTCTTAGACAATTAGCTCATCGCTAAAGAAATGCATTAACTCCAGGATCTTTTGTGAGACAGAAACATGCAAAGACTTATTTTGTTAACATGTTGCACTCCTGGCTATGCTGTTAAATGGAGACTCCCAGCATGGTGCTGTATGTGTTGTCAATGAGTTGGCCATGATTGCGGAACTACCTGACCTAAGCCTGATAGTGCCCGACCCTAAGCATCAGGTCCAAGTCAATTATCAAAAGAATTACAAGCCCTCAGGCTCAGTTGGTTTCAGATGGTTGTACTTAAGTGCGGTTTTAATTTTGTACCTGAGCAGACTTGTAATTCACACCTGCGGGCGCAGATAATATTTCAGTTAATGATTCGCCCCATACAATCCAACACTCCCTCAGCAGTGTTTAAATTAGGAGCAGAAATCCAAGAGTGGGGTTTGAACTCACAAAGTTGTGGCTCTGATGCAAAATAATAGCTGGAAGCTCCTGTACATAAAGCTCCTGTTCATAAAGCACGTGAACTACTTCTGTTCTACATCTCTGTTACAGATTCCTCTGTCAGTCAGTAATAGGCATGAGACTAATGCGTAAACTTTGCCCTCTTCGAGCACTGTGTAATGAATTGACCTGTACGATCGGTATGCAGGACAAGTTTTTCACTGTACCTCGGTATAAGTGACAATAATAAACCAATACCAATACCTCGCACTTCAGGAAAACATCTGATCAGGCAGCGGCTAGGGCCAGCACAGTGACACAGCTATTAGAAGTGCTGCCTCACAGCGCTGGAGACCCAGGTGCTGTCTGTGTGGAGTTTGCATGTTCTCCCTGTGACCGTGTGCCTTTCCCCTGGCAGTTTGATGTCCTCCCTTAACTCAAAGACCTGAGGGTTGGGAGGTGAATTGGCCACTGTAAATTACCCTCAGTGTGGAAGCGAGTGGTAGAATCTGAGGGAGGTTGATGAGACTGTGTTGAAAATAAAAAGGGGAGGGGGAAATTAGTGTAGATGGTTGAAGACCCTGCTTCCATGCTTTGTGACTTTATAAGAACCAGTGTCTACAATTCAGGGCATAGACAGTGGAGGTAGAATCTGGTAAAGATAGACTTGTCAGTCAGAATCTTTCTTTCATAATCAGAATCAGATTTATTATCACTGAGTTATATGACATGAAATTTGTTGTTTTGTGGCGGCAGTACAGTGCGAAGATCTAAAATTACCATAAATTACAAAAAGAAATAAACAGTGCAAAAAGAAGGAATAATGAGGTAGTGTTCATGGGTTCATGGTCTGTTCAGAAATCTGATGGCAGAGGGGAAGAAGCTGTTCCTGAAACGTTGAGTGTGAACCTTCAAAAATGTCAAATACTAGAGGACGTGCATTTAAGGTGAGGGGTGAAAGTAAAGGAGATGTGTGGGACTAGTTTTTTTTTACACAGAGAGTGGTGGTTGCCTGGAACGGGCTGCCAGGGTTGGTGGTGGAAGCAGATGTGATAGAGGTGTTTAAGAGGCTTTTAGATAGACACATGAATATGCAGGGAATAGAGAATATGGATCATGTACAGGCAGAAGATTTAGTTTAATGCAACATCGTGTTCGGCACAGACATAGTAGGTTGAGGTGCTAGTCCCTGTACTGTACTGTTCTGTGTTCTCAGAGAGGTCTCTCAAATTCCTTTGTGGAAACACACCAGGCAATGGATTTCAGAATGTCAAAAGTTTGAATCAATACCTTTGTCCTACCAGGGCAATTCTTCTCAGTGACTTTTATAAATTCCAGTTCAAACAGGGTTCGGTGCTTTGCCACTCAGCCGTGAGAGATTACCCCTTGTGACATTTGCTAGCAGATACAAATAAAACAAGATTATGCTTAAAATGAACTATCTTTGTTTCTAGTCTCTGGTTTATCACAAACCCCATTCTGTAACAAAAATGTGGCTGGTTGCCAGGTTTCGGACTACATCAACCTGCTTTAAATACAAGGCCTGGGGGTAACCTCTGGAGTAATTATATCTCATCACCTTCAACGTTGAAATCAATTCTTGGTACTGAATAAGTCCACTTGCTTAAAACAGCCTCAAAAGTACAAGAAAGATTTTGTAGTCGAACATAACAGGCCTTTGGGGGCTGAGGACTTGTATTATATACTGACCCAGATGTTCTAGCTTGGTGTGGTTGAGCTAGTTCATTGGGATCTCCTGAATAAACTGTTCCAGACCCATGCCTAATCATAATGTTTGATCAAACCTCTAATGTCACAAACAAAATCCACTGATGGATAAAATGCGAAGAGGCTGCATTCAATTCTAGTCACCCCATTATAGGAAGGATGTGGAGGCTTTGGAGAGGGTGCAGAAGCGGTTTACCAGGATACTGCCTGGATTAGAGGCCATGTGCTATAAGGACAGGCTGGACAAACTTGGATTGTTTTCTCTGGAGCGGCAGAGGCTGAGGGGAGACCTGGTAGCAGTTTATAAGATTATGAGAGGCACAGGTAGCATAGACAGCCAGTATTTTTTTCCCAGGGTCAAAATGTCTAATACTAGAGGGCATGCATTTAAGGTGAGAGAGGGTAACTTCAAAGGAGATGTGCAGGGCTAATTTTTTGACAGAGAGTGGTGTGTGCCTGGAATGCGCTGCCAGGGGTGGTGGTGGAGGCAGATATGATAAAGGCGTTTAAGAGGCTCTTAGGTAGGCACATGGATGTGCAGAGAATGGAGGGATGTGGACATTGTGCAGGCAGAAGGGATTAGTTTGGTTAGGCATTTAATTACGAGTTTAGTTAGTTCAGCACAACATGGTGGGCCGAAGGGCCTGTTCCTGTACTGTTCTGTATACTGTATTCCAAGCTGTTCTCACTGACAGGACGGCCCCTAAACAGAGGTCGCAGACTGAAGATAATCAACCAAAGATCTGGGCTGGAGAGGAAAAGGAGGAGAACTGGGATCTTGTCAATGGGGAAGGATAGCAAAATCAGCCAAAGTTCACCTGAATGAAATCAAGGGAATGTAACTGAGTTGGGTTCCATGAAGGGTGAGTGATCTACTGTGTCTGATGGCCAGCCTCTAATAAATGGGTAAGAGTTTTCAAACTTACACCAAAGAATTTACAAAGAGTATGAAGGGGAGGATGTACTTGAACTCATAGAGGAACCTTAATCAACAGAACAGCTCAAAGTGACTTTTTGCAGTAATGAACTCTGAAGTTAGTTGCTATGGTGTGGGCTAATACAGCGCCTCTACTTCCTCAGGAGGCTAAAGAAATTTGGTTTGTCCCCTTTGACTCTCACTAACTTTTACCGATGCACCACAGAAAGCATCCTATCAGGATGTACGGCAACTGCTCTGCCCAAGACCGCAAGAAGCTGCAGAGAGTTGTGGACACAGCCCAGCGCATTACGGACACCAGTCTCCCCTCCTTGGACTCTGTCTTTACCTCTCCTTGTCTTGGTGTAGCAGCCAGCATAATCAAAGACCCCACCCACATGGGACATTCTTTCTTCTCTACTCTTCCATCGGGTAGAAGATACAGGAGCCTGAGGGCACATACTACCAGACTTAAGGACAGCTTCTACCCCACTGTGATAAGACTATTGAAGTTCCCTTATACAATGAGATGGACGATGACCTATGACCTCATGACCTCATGACCTCACGATCTACCTTGTTGTGACCTTGCACCTTATTGCACTGCACTTTCTCTGTAGCTGTGACACTTTACTCTGTACTGTTATTGTTTTTTTTTACCTGTACTACATCAATGCACCTCTGAACTAACTTAATGTAACTGCACAGTGTAATGAATTGACCTGTAAGATCGGTTTGTAAGAAAAGTTTTTCACTGTACCTTGGTACAAGTGACAATAATAAACCAATACCAATACCGATACTCGACATTGAAGTTCCCACACATGGCAACTGAATGTATTAGTTGAGTGGTTGAATGTGACTGGACCAGGCAATCAGGAAGACCCGCTGCCCTGTATTGGCAAACAATCATTTCAAGATCATTGGGAAGGTGGTAACTGGTGTGGAGAAAAAAATCTCCTCAAACTCCACAGAAGGCAAGGGATAGGGGTTCAAACCAGCAAAAGCAAACATGGGGTTCACATCGGGAATCATCGTGAATGGGAAGTCCTTCAACCCATCACATTTGTGCTGCCTTGTTTGGAAGAGCCTCTTGTATAATTCATCGGCCACTTCTATCATCATTTGAAGGAGCAATCCAATGAGCTGAACTCCCCTGCTCAAGTATATGGAGATACAAGAGACTACAGATGCTGGAATCTGGAGCAACATACAAACTGCTGGAGGGACTCAGTGGGTCGAGCAGCATCTGGTGGGGGAGGAATTGTCGACATTTCAGATCAAAACCCTGCATCAGGACGGAGAGTGGAGAGGCAAGATGGCCAGTGTAAGGAGGAGAGGGGGAGAGGTTAGACAGGAGTCTGAGGTGACTGGTGGACTGAGGAGGGGTGTAAGATGACAGGCATGTTGGGCTAGGTAGGGGAGGGGAGGGGAGTGAGACTGGCGAGTTGGGAGACTAGCAGTGACAGTGCTGAAGTATATATTGCACTTCCTTTAAGAAGCTGCTATTTAATTGGCCCTTTCAGGCAACACCTCCCAGACCACAACAACAAAATGTGTGAAGACTAATTCTCCTCATCTCATCCCTCTGATTCTTCTATCAATTATTTTTTGTACCTCTCTCTGACTCTATCTTGAACCTGTGCCCATTGGTTACTGCAGACAGGTAATCGTCAATGGCCACAGGCAACAGTCTCTTCTTATTCACTGCACTCCTGTACCAGAGATTTGACTCAATACTGTGTTAAAACACCCTGGGGACCGTTCATTGGGGAAATACAGCCAACATTCGTTATACTGAAATAAAGGCCACAAAAAATTCCAAGGGCAGGACAACCCGGATCCAAGGGCAAGGACCCCTGAGGGAACTGAGCATTGGATGCAGGATTTTCCAGAAAGCAAAATAGTTCTGGAAACCCCTGAATTGGACAACAAAGATTTCCAAACATGGCTTGGAAAAAATGGCTTGGAGACTGTCCATTTCCCTCCACAGATGCTGCCTGACCCGTTGAGTTCCTCCAGTGCTTTGTGTGTTGCTCCACTTTCCAGCATCTGCGGTCTCTTGTGTCTCTAAACATAGCTTGGCCTCTGTTATCTGCATTTAAACATTGGTGCTTTTGTTCATTTCTGACAGTGAAGATCTGTGTTCAGCTGTGGGCTTCATCCAATAACGTGTAGACATTTTCCACAGCACAGGAGTCCTGTGAATTCTGAGAGAGTTCAGGGCTTCTCCCATTCATAAATCCCAGGAAGGTGATGACATCGACTAATCTCTGTAGCATTTACACTTTGGTCTCTGGCAGATCTGATACAGCGCACATAATTCACCCTGAGCTGTCAGAGCTGGCCTGACACTACACGTTTGTACAGCTGGCATTTTCTCCATAATCTTGCTCTTATTTCAGGCTTCAGTATCCATCCGTTCCAAGCCATTTCAATCCCAATTCCCTCCACCCCAACACAGCCCTACAGCAATCCTTGACCTAAATCCATGCCGTAACATTTGGACCTGCTTCACCCCCTAACATGTGGACAACCACACCAACTGAAGACACCCTCTGACTCTCTTCCAGTAGTCTGACCCTATATTGGGTCTGTAGATGTACAGTGGAAAATATTCTGACTGGTTGCATCACAGCCTGGTGTGGAGGCTCTGATACATGGGATCGCAAGGGACTGCAGACGGTTGTAGACTCAGCCAGCTCCAGCACGGGACAACCCTCCCTACCATCGAGGACAATTTCAAGAGGGGCAGCATCCATCACTAAGGACCCTCACCATCCGGGATATGCCCTCTTAAGGACATAGAACATGGAACAATACAGCGCAGTATGGGCCCTTCAGCTATCCACTACAAGCATCGCTGATCCTGTGTCTCAATACATCTTCCTGCCCTCTCTTCATATTCTTTGATGTATTTTGTGTCTAGAATCTACCTGCTTCCGTCTTAAGTATGTTCAGTGATTTCTCTGCAACTCAGTCTTAAATGTCTTACCCTATCCTGAGAGTGACTTCCCAGGGAAATATTCTCCACCCCTCCAGTATATCTTGACCCGTCAGAATATTGTACACTTCACTGAGATCTCCTCTCATTTTCTAACCTCTTGTGGATACAAGCCTGGTTGATCCAATCTCTCCTCATATGATAGTCCCAAAGAATCAGTCTGTAGTTGTGCCGACTTAAATAAACCTACTCCATGATCCAGCTAACCCTTCCCTCCTGCACAGCCCATAACCCTCCATTTTTCTTACTTACATGTGCCTATCTAAGAGTCTTTTAAATGTATCTATTGTATCAGTCTCTACCAACACCCCTGGCAGTGTGTTCCAGGCACCCACCACTCTCTGTGTAAAAAAACTACCACCGACATCCCCCTAACCTTTCCTCCTTTGATCTTAAACTGGTGTCCTCTGGTATTGGCCATTGCCACCCTGGGGAAAAGGTGCTGGCTCATAATCTTATACACCTCTATCAAGTCGCCTCTCATCCTCCATCACTCCAAAGAGAAAAGCCCCAGCTCACTCAACCTTTCCTGATAAGACATGTTCTCTAATCCAGGCAGCATCCTAGTAAATATCCTCTGCATCCTCTCTAAAGCTTCCACATCCTTCCTAAAATGAGGTGACCAGAAATGAACACAATACTCCAAATGTGGTCTAACCAGAGTTTTATAGAGCTGCAACATTACCTCATGGTTCTTGAACTCAATCCCCTGACTAATGAAGGCCAGCACACCATACGCCTTCTTAACCACCCTATCAACTTGCGGGGGAACTTCGAGGGATCTATAGACTTGAACCCCAAGATCCCTCTGTTCCTTCACACTGCTAAGAATCCTGCCACTAACGTTGTACTCTGTCTTCAAGTTCGATCTTCCAAAGTGTATTACTTCAAAATGTAATTGAAGTATCCAAATGTATTTAATTCAAAGTGCATCTCTTCTTGTTACTACCACCGGGGAGGAGGTACAGGAGCCTCAAGACCCACACTCATAGATTTAGAAACATCTTCTTCCCCTCCGCCATCAGATTTCTGAATGGTCCATGAACTACGAACATCAAGTTGTTATTCCTTTTGCACTATTTATGTATTTTTGTAATTTATAGTGATTTTTATGTCTTGCACTGTACTGCTGCCGCAGAACAACAAATTTCACGACCTATAAGTCAGTGATAATAAATCTGATTCTGATTCTTCTTCTGGCTGCTGTCAAGTGTTCAGAGGGCCACCTAACACAAGGGTTAGGCCCCTTAAGCTAAGAAAGGGTATCAAAGCCCAGAGAAACCTAGGGGTTGCCCAGAGGTGATAGGTGAATCCAGGTGAGGGGGGAAGATAGGTAGGTGGGGAAGGGGGGGGGGGCGGTTAAAGGGAATGGTGTGAGAAGCTGGGAGGTGAGAGGTGGAAGAGACAAAGGGCTGAGGAAGATGGAATCTGATAGGAGAGGACACTAGACCATGGAATAAAGGGAAGGAGGTGGAAACCAAAGGGAGGAAGGTGTGGGTGATGGGCAGGTAGGGGAGGGGAAAGAGAGGGGGTAAAGGGACCAGAGAGATAAGGGAAAACCAAGGTGGGGGGGGGGGGGAACAGAGGAGAACAGTTACCGGAGGTTAGAGAGATTGATGTTGATGCCGTCAGGTTGGAGACTACCAAGGCGGACTGTGAGGTACTGTTCCTCTCCCCACTTAAGTAAATAAACAGAGGCAGAGTTATAAAAGGAGCCTCCTGTGTTGCAGGCAGTAGCTCTCCGCTGATCTGCAGTGTGTAGACACTGTAGTGGTAGAATCTGGGAGGAGTCGATTGGAATATGCGGAAAATAAAAAAAATGGGAGTAACGTAGGATTAATTAAAGTGGGTGCTTGATGGTTGGCACAGACTTAGTGGGCTGAAGGTCCTGTTTTCGTGCTGTATCTCTATGAGGGCTGGAGAAGCAATGTTATTAATGAGTAATAGAGCTATACAGCACAAAAACAGGTCCTTCGGCCCAACTCATCCATGCTGACCAAAATGCCTTCCTGAGCTGGTCCTAGTTGCCTGCATTCGGCCCATATCCCTTGAAAGTTTTCCTATCCATGTACCCATCTGAGTGCCTTTTAAGGGTTGTAACTGTACCACTGTGAGGCTTAACTATAGAACATTCGTGAGTGGGACTGGGTGTGGTGCCAGTATCTGCTTCTGGGAATAGTAAATTGGTAAATTGGTTTATTAGTGTCACTTATACCAAGGTACAGTGAAAAACATTGTTTTGCATGCTATCCATACAGATCATTTCATCACATCAGTGCATTGAGTTAGGACAAGGAAAAAAGCAATAACAGAATGCAGAGTAAAGTGTTACAGTTACAGAGAAAGTACAGCGCTGGCAGACAATAAGGTGCAAGGTCACAACAAGATAGATTGTGAGGTCAAGAGTCCATCTTATTGTACTAGGGGACCGTTCAATAGTCTTATAACAGTGGGATAGAAGCTGTCCTTGAGCCTGGTGGTACATCTTTCAGGCTTTTGTATCTTCTGCCCGATGGGAGAGGGGAGAAGACAGAATGACCGGGGTGGGAGGGGTCGTTGATTATGTTGGCTGCTTTATTGAGGCAGCAAGAAGTGTAGACAGAGTCCATGCAGGGAAGGCTGGTTTCCGTGATGTACTGAGCAGTGTCCAGAACTCTCTGCATTCTCTGGCGGTCTCGGGCAGATCAGTTGCCATACCAAACCGTGATGCATCTGGATAGGATCCCAACAGGATGCACTCCAAAAGCCCAAATACTTTGATTGCATTTCAAACACCACGTTTCACCAATGGAGGGGAGAATGTTGATGGAAGAAAAATGGAGGGGGAGAGACCATTTTAAACTTGCTGTTCCAAAACAGTGAGAGACAATGGTGTCATTTCATCAAGACAGGGAGAGGGAGAGAGGGAGAGAGTTGGGGAATAAAGAAGAAGAGAGGCATTTTAACAGACCTGTCAACCATTGGTCATTTAAAATTAGACTGCTATCTCAGTTTGACACACTTCATTCTTTAAATTAATCCCAGGTCCTCATGCATTCCGGTAAGTCTGTCTTGGATCTGATAATCCACTCCTGACATTTGCCTCACATTGTCAGGTCTGACTCCCACCCAGTTAATTTGCAGCGGGTGGCGAGAGGCCGTGAGGAGGTCCACCCCAGAGTGCGGGGGAGAGGTGTTTAAAAACCTGAGGGCAGGTCACCTTTGTCAGCTCCGCTTTCGTCAGCCTGTCACGCACCACTCAGCGGGGCCTTGGCAGCTGTGAGTGCCTGCTCACAATCTCCATCAGGGCTGGGTCGAGGTTTGCAGCATTAACCTGCTTGGGGCTGGTCTGACATCAGATGTCAGCCAATTGTTTGCTTTTGAATCTAAACTCAGCCTCTCCTAATAGTTTTAAAGAGCCTAACCCTCCCAAATAAAGATTTGTGTTTGTGTAGCACGTGTACCCTCCCTTTGAAGACCTCCCAAGATGTGTTACTGTCAGACACCACAACCAACCAGCACACAGATGCAGTGTGACAATGGCAAGATCATTGGTTTAAATGAGTCAATAAATGAATACCACCAGGCTCAAGGACAGCTTCTATCCCACTGTTATAAGATTATTGAATGGACCTCTTGTACGATAAAGATGGACTCTTGGCCTCACAATCTACACAGTAACAAGATGTCACCGGAGCATGGCGACTTGTTGCAAGCTGCTCTCTACAGACCTAATCATTACCCTTATACAGTGAGAGGCACTCTGACCTCACGATCTACCTTGCTGTGACCTTGCACCTTATTGCACTGCACTTTCTCTGTAGCTGTGACGCTTTACTGTGTACTGTTGTTCTTTTAACCTGTACTACATCAATGCACTCTGTACTAACCCAATGTAACTGCGCTGTGTAATGAATTGACCTGTATGATCGGTATGCAAGACAAGTTTTTCACTGTACCTCGGTGCAAGAGACAAGAATAAACCAATACCAATACCTAGCACCTTATTGTCTGCTTGCACTGCACTTTCTCTGTAACTGTAACACTATATTAGTGTAACACTATTACAGCGCCTGCGACCCAGGTTCGATTCCGGCTACTGTCTGTAAGGAGTTTGTACGTTCTCCCCGTGTCTGCGTGGGTTTCCTCCGGGTGCACCGGTTTCCTCCCACGTTCCAAAGACGTACAGGATAGGAGCTGTGAGCATGCTATGTTGGCGCCGGAAGCGTGGCAACACTTGCGGGCTGCCCCCAGAACACTCTACACAAATGATGCATTTCACTGTGTTTCAATGTACATGTGACTAATAAAGATATCTTTTCTCTTGTACTACCTCCGTGTACTTTTAGTTAAAATGTTCTGTATGGATGGCATGCAAAACTAATTTTTTTCACTGTATCTCGGTACATGTGACAATAATAAACCAATACTAACTCCAGTGTTGGCCAGGAATTCCATTCTTTATTGAAATAGCGCCACAAGATCTCTCATGCCTACCTGACCTTGTTTCATTTTGAAGTACAAAATGAAAAATGCGCCTCTGATGTGCAGCACTCCCAGTGCCCAGGAGAATGAGTTTAAATAGGGCAGCACAGTGGTTCAGCTGGGAGAGGTGCCACTTCCCAGTTCCAGCGACCTGGGTTCAATCCTGACCTCCACTGCTGTCTGTGTGGAGTTTGCACATTCTCCCTGTGTCTGTGTGGATTTCCTCGGGGTGCTCCGGTTTCCTCCCATTTCCCAAAGATGTGTGGGTTAGTAGTGTGTAGGACGTAATTACCCCTAGTGTGTAGGACGTAAGGAGAGAATGGATCAGCTGAGGGGTGACCTTATAGAGGTTTATAAAATTATGAGGGGAATAGATCGTGTTGATAGAGTCTTTTTCCTGGGGCAGGGAAGTCTAGAACCAGAGGGCACATTAACATGAAAGAAGAGAAATCTGAGTTCTTCAAAGGGTTGAGTGGTGAATATTTGGAACAAGCCGCCGGAGGAGGTGGTGGAGGCAGAGTCTGTGACAATGCTTGAAGGGCATTTGGATAGGTCCTTGAAAAGGAAAAGTGTAGAGGGATACAGGCCTAATGCGGGCAAATGGGATTTGCGTCGACGTGGATGAGATTGGCTGTAAGGGCCCATTTCTATGCTGTACGTTCTATGATTTTATGATTCACTCAGAAAGTACTTTTGAAAACCTCAGCAATTGTTTCATTACTTGGGTTATTTTAGTTGGGTTTGGGCTTCGCTGACAAGTCCAGCATTTATTGCCCATCCCTATTTGCTCTTGAGAAGGTGGTGGTGTGTTCCCTACTTGAATCGCTGTTGTTCTTCAGGTGAAGGTGCTCCCACACTACTGCTGGGGGAGGAGTTCCGTCATTTAGACCCAGTAACGATGAAGGAACGGTGATATATTTCCAAGTCAGAATGATGTGCGACCTAGAGGGGAACCTACAGGTGGTGGTGTTCTCATGCACCCCCTCCCCTTGTCCTTCTTGGTGGTAGAGGAATTGGGAGCTGCTGTCGGGGTAGCCTGAATGAGTAACTACAGTGTATTGCTAGGTGGTACACACTGCAGCTGCTGTGTGCTGGTGGTGGAAAGAAGAGTGAATGATTCATTCATTCATACAGTGCTAAGATTCATAGAGTTACACAGCATGGAAACAGGCCCTTCAGCCCAACTTGTCCATGTCGACCAAGATGCCTAATCCCATTTGAAGAGAAAGTGATTGAACATCAATGAAGCTGCTCATGCTAATAGATGATATAAAGCAACAACCACTTACACTTATGCAGCTGCCTAAAAGAGCGTGATCAATAATATTTTAAGCACTAAGCCATGTAAGAAGTATTATGGGAGTCAGTTTAGGATTTTAAGTGCATAGAGTCATTGAGCCACATAGCACAGACACAGGGTCTCCAGCCCACACTGTCCATACCACTCATTGTACCTGTTCACATTCATCCCATTTATCCACATTAGATCTGTCACCTTCTATGCTTTGGAGACTAAATAACACCTTGTGGGATGGACATGATGAGTAGAGGAGGAAAGAGAAGTGCAGAATCAGAGAGGTTTCCGGAAGGGATTCCATAGCTGGGGGCCTTGTGGAGAGATGACTATTAGTGGTGTGGAGAGATTCTGAAGGTGTGTGGAGCTGGAAGAGGTGATGAAGACATAGCACATAGAACAGTACAGCACTATACAGGCCATTCAGCCCACGATCTTGTACCAATCTTGATGTCAATTTATATTAAATATCCTCCTCCTGTGTATCATCCATATCCCTCCATTCCCTTCATATCCATGTATCTGTCCAAAAGCCTCTTAATCTCCACCAAGCTGCCTGCTTCCACTACTACCCCTCGTAACCCATTCCAGGCACCCACCACTTTCTGTGTAAAAAAATTTACCCCTCACGTCACCTTTAAATGTCCCCCCTCCAACCTTGAAAGCATATCCTCTGGTATTTGACATTTCTATCCTGGGGAAAAGTTTCTGACTGTCTACCCTATCTCTGCATCTCATAATTTTAAAAGCCTCTATCAAGTATCCCCTCTGTCTCTGACGCTCCAGGGAGAACAACCCAGGTTTGTCCAACCTCTCCTTATAGGTCATACTCTCTAATCCAGGCAGCATCCTAGTGAACCTCTTCTGCACCCTTTCCACAGTCCCCACATCCTTCTGAGAACAGGGCGACCAGATGGAGGTGGGTGAATTCATGGAGGGAGTTTGGAGACGAGGATGAGGACTTTAACACTGAGGCATTGTTGGCCTGGGAGCCGATGTGGGTGACGGCTGAAGTGAACGAGGATTGAGCTAAGAAAGAGGGAGTATGGGTGATGGGAGATTGGATTGGAAGCAGCTGGAATAGTCACATGCAGAGTCAACAAAGACGTGGATGAAGGTTTCAATAATGCCTGCGTTGAGGCGGGGTTGGGGGTCATGCAATGCTCCGGGAGAACTAGACAAACAATTTTCTTCAGCCTCAGTCTGTTGCTGGGGAGGAGGATGGTGAGCAGGGAACCAGATACAATGGCCTCAGTCTTCCCAGTGTTCAGTTGGAGGTAACGTTAGGTCACAAAAGTGAACAAGCCACATGACCTTTTCCCTTCCCTGTCAACATCTCTTCACTCAGGGCTCCAAGACCAGTTAATATTTTCACACACTTACGCTGTTTGGCTGCTCAGGGAGACTGAAGCTTGTTGCTAATGAAGGTCTGCCCTGGGGCATCCCACAGCTATAACACAGGGCACTGTTTTCATCTGGTCTGCTCCAATCTGCTGACAACATTGAACTGGTTTCAGAACTCATTCGTTCTCTCCCTGAAATGTTGGGCACTATAACATCCAAAGAGAGAGAGCAAAACATCAAGTCAGATCACCTGGCTGGGTTTGGTATTGGTATTGGTTTCTTATTGTCATGTGTACTGAGATGCAGTGAAAAGCTTTGAATTGCATGCCATCCAGGCAGATCATACCACAGGTAAGTACTTCCAGGTAGTATAAACGGAAACAGAATGTAGAATGTAGTGATGCAGCTACAGAGAAAGTGCAGGTGGACAAGATCACTGCAGTGAATAAAAATATTCTTTCTCACATCCCTCCAGATCTTTATGTTATCACTTTAAGGCTGTTCCCTGGCCAGGAACCCTCCGCCAGTGAGAACACATTCCTTCCATCTACCCTATCTAAACCCTTCAGCTGGTAGAGCCATTGCCTCACAGCTCCTTTGAGCCAGGTTCAATCCTGACCTCCGCTGCTGTCTGTGTGGGATTTGTGCTTTCGCTCTGTGACAACCTGGGTTTCCTCTGGGTGCTTTGGTTTCCTCCCACGTTCCAAAGATGTGCGGGTTGGTAGGCGAGTTGACCACAGTACATTATCGCTAGTATGTAGGTGAGGGGCAGAATCTGTGGGAAGAGAGGATGTGGTGCCTTGGTGGAAATGTAAAAAGGAATAGGTTATAGGGAGCAGATTGCTCTGCGAGCTGACATGGACTCGATGGGCTGAATGGCTGCCTTCTTTGACATAAAGAAATATGGAAATGACTTTATGATTTGTCCACCTCTATCATATACTTTAGCCTTGAGTAAAGAAGACATACAAAATAGGAATCAAATTGAGGTGCTCAAGGCATTGACGGGAAACAGATAAACTACTTCCTCTGCTGGGAGGAAGGTCTATATGAAAGCTGAGGCATAATCTTAAAAAGTACAGAAAAACTGTTTAAGGGTGCTATCAAGAAGAACCTCATCACACACAGAGTAGTAGACCCTAAACATATTCTTCCCTACTACATCAGTTGAGGCCGGGAGTGGGATTAAAATTTCAACATCAAGTTGAACAGTTTTTTGTTAAAGAATTGCATTAAGGGTCTTTGAGATAAGGAGTTGCTAAAATCTCAGGACATATACAAGGGGCTGAATGGTCTTTTTATGTTCCTCTGGCAATCATAGTACCTTTGAAAGCAAAATCCGGGAGAGGATAGGCCTAACTTGATCCACCTTGGCTCCCTTTCACTCCTGTTTCACAGTAAGCCCTTAGCATCACACATAGTTTCCTGAGAGATAGCAAACAGCCAACAAAAGCAAACTAACTCCTTTCTCCCTGCTGAGCTGGGCAGTTGGTTGCCAACTCTCATTGGACCTGTTCCTGGGGTTGACACCATGTGACTTCCTGCCAACTACCACCCCATCCCTACATTTCCCATACCCCCACTCCCACTGGTTGCACAACGTGCCAATCTTTGTGGTACCCCATCATCCCAACCAATCAGAGAGCTAACAATATCCAGCTGAGGCCAAATATCTGTTCAGGCCAAATTCAACATTTTTATAGACAGTGGACAAAGCTATTCAAAAGAACTTAAAAAATAGCAATTTTAATACCTTTATGCATTTTACTCTTTTGCTATGGAGAGCAATGCCCTGGAGGTGGATTTATAATTCATGGAAACTCCTGGGCATTTCCGGAGACTTGACACCATAGCATAACGTGCCTGCTCAATATATTCCCATGGAGGCAATCCTGCTCCAGTGAGCCAAGCCAATTGTTACACCACTAGATATTGATAGCTTCAAACCAGTTTCCGCTGGCACGCCGGATCATTTACTCCTGTTACTGCACTGCCCTAAGCTGTTAAACCTCTTGTTAACAGATCCTTCTGTTGCCCAGTTCATTACCTGTGGTTACGACCAGAATGTGTACAGTTGCCTTTTGTCTAAATTTTAATTGTGGCTTCAAATGCCAGAATCTAATGCATTAAAAAAAAGTACCATGGAACAGTTTACATTACAGAAACTATTTCACAGCAGCTAACACAGCTGCAAGGAAATTATGGAGGAGACAACTTTCCAATATTTCACTCTGGGTGGGCCACAAGTTAATAAAGTTGTGACTGCTTATTTATTGAAGTGGAAGTGACTGGTTCATGGGCATAGCGGTCATTTCATGGATCAGGTCCCCGTGACAGTGATGGATTTAATTTGACTTTGGTATTTCGATCAGACATTAAAGTTAGACAGTTTGCCATCTTTACTAAAAGACACAGGTGAAATCAGACGCCTTGGTTGGGGATGGTGAAGGTGTAACTGGAAAGAAATTGTCAATGGCATTACCCATGGGTTTTAAGACCCCGTAGGTAGCTGGATGATGATGAAAAGGCAGGGTGTCACAGTAACGTAACCAGTAGAACTGGTTGGTAGGTAAATGACTCTATGACTCTAAAGTATATAGCCCTTTTCAGTGAGGTCTTGGGGAGAGTGTGTTAGCATAGGACTCTCAGATTCCATAGGTCATATAGCACGGAAACAGGGCCTTCGGCCCATCAAGTCCCTGCTGGCCATCAAGCACCTATTTAGACCAAACCTTCATAATCCCAATTTATTCTCCCCACATTCTCATCAGCCCTGTCCCATCTACAAGGGGCAATTTACAGTGGCCAATTAACTTACCAACCTGGATGTGAAAGGAAACTGGAGCATCCAGAGGAAACCTATGAATTCATTGGAAATTGAATTGGAATTGGTTCATTATTGTCACATACTGAGGTACAGTGAAAACTTGCCTTGCATACCTTATACAGGTCAATTCATTACACAATGCATTGAGGTAGTACAAGGTAAAGCAACAACAGAATGCAGAATAAAGAGTCACAGCTACAGAGAAAGTGCAGTGCAGGTAGACAAAAAGGTGCAAGGTCAT
The DNA here is from genome assembly GCF_009764475.1 of Pristis pectinata. NCBI lineage: Eukaryota > Metazoa > Chordata > Chondrichthyes > Rhinopristiformes > Pristidae > Pristis > Pristis pectinata. The sequence goes on along the minus strand of NC_067410.1, from coordinate 8,880,807 downwards.
AACGAGGTAGATTGTAAAGTCAGGTGTCCATTTTATCGTACTAGGGAACCGTTCAATAGTCTTATTCACAGGGAGAACATGCAAGCACCACACCGACAACTCTCATAACTGCCCCACAGTGCTGCCCAGTGAAATAAAGCAGTTTCCTTACTGCTTTATTTCAAAGAAGGGTGGATTTTCAGAGAATAGGAATGGTGTAAAATCAGATGATGCTGGAAACACTCAACAGGTCGGGCAGCATCTGTGGAAAGAGAAACTGAGTTAATGTTTCAGCTCTAAAACCATTCCTCAGAAGAGGAATGGAGTGTTTTCGGTCTCCTACCAGTGGTGGTCCTTGATGTCTCAGCAAAGGTGCTGATGTTTGAAGATTAGAAAGATTATACCTTGAGCTTTTCTCCAGCGATGGTGTTAGATCCTGTGCAGCATGAACATGGGCCATTTGGGCTGAAAGGGATGTCTCAAGTGCTGTAGACAAGATGTAATTAAGTAAAATGCCCATCCTGTTTCAGAGTCTGAGGGAGGTTCTAGGGACCCTGTAGATTAGTGATGGCCTATCAGACTTGTGAACAAAATTCCAGGCTGGCACTTCCTTGCAGAACCAAGGGGGTGTTGAACTGGGACCCCATCTGGTCTCTCAGGTAAATGCAAACCTTCCATGGCACTGTGCTGAATAGATGTGGAATCCTCCCTGGTGATCTGGGCATTAGTGAAACAGATGATCTGGCAGCTAACATGTCACTGTTTGATAGAGCCTGCTGTACTTCGGCAGAGTTCAATGTTTTCTTTGCTACAACCATGCCTGCAGTTCTAAGGTACCTCATTGGCCGTTACGTGCTTTGGAACATCATGAAAGCAAAATACAAAGGTGTTTTTTGGTGATGTCAAGCTTGCCTTCCTGTCTAATACAAAGCATTCATTATTCTTTATTCAGCCGCAAACACTGTAGGGCAAAGAGGATGGATTATTCTGCCCAACAATTCCGCAATCCTGATGCAGAGTTTCAATCTGAAACGTTGACAGCTCCTTTCCTCCCACAGAAGCTGCTCGACCCACTGAGTTCCTCCAGCAGATTGTTTGTTGCTCCAAATTTTAGCATCTGCAGTCTCTTGTGTCTCCAAATTAAAAGAGAAGCCATGTCTATTGATAAACTATTAGCTTGCGATTCGATAATTTCAATTGTCCTTTATTGTTTGAGAAAATGAAAAGCTCGTGTGTTCCACAATGACCAAGGACAGGAGCAGAACGCTACAACGTCCTGTCTAATCACGCACTATCCTGACTTGGAAAAGTATTCCTGCTCCTTCATCGTCACTCGGTCTGACTCCTGAAATCCCCTCCCGAACAGCGTCTGTATCAGGACCACAGGATTTCTCAAGGGCAGTTAGGGCAAGGCAAGAGATATTGGCCTCGCCACTGGCATCTACATTTTATGCATGAACAAATGACTAAAGAAAGGAAGTTACAAAGGGAACTGTTAGTTAAACTTTGAAACCTAAATTATACGTCTTGGATTTTCACACATGTGTACTGAGGAAATGGTTTGCCAATGGTTTACCACTGGTTGCAAGGAGAACATGCCTTTGGAATAAGGTATCCTTTCCTGTCTCAGTTACTTATAACTACATTTCCGACACCATTAGAAAAATGAAACGACTTTGAGACATAGGGTTATTAATCAAAATGCATACATCTGTAAGATGAAAGGGTTGTGATTAGGGTTCTCAGTAAACAAGCCACAGGAATTTCTGTTGTCCAGATGTTAATTGATAGTTTACAGGAGTTGTGTAATTAGCATATATAAAGAGCTTCCTTATGATGATAGTTCTGGTTCAGTGGTTAGCACTCTCTCCTCTGAGGCAGAAGGTTGCCAGTTGAAGACCCGCTCCAGAGAAAAAAAGCACAGAGATCTAGACTGGCATTCCCAGTGCAGTAATGCAAGAGTCCTTCACTGTCAGTGGTACAGTCCTTGAAACCAAAGCCCCTCTTCTGCTCTTCAACTCCACCTACTGCTTGCCAGCTCTTGCCCCATCCCACCCTTCCACCTCTTTATACCAGCGATCTCCCCTCTATCTTTCAGGTCTCGACCTGAAACGTCGACTGTCCATTTCCATCCACAGATGCTGCCTGACCTGCCGAGCTCCTCCAGCGGTTCGTTTTGTTGCTCCAGGTTCCATCGTCTGCCGTCTCCCTGTGTCACCATTCAGATAATAATCTTCCCTCTTGTTCTGGCCACCAAAGCGACTAATTCGCATTCATCCACATTCTCCTGCCTCTGCCGTGCATTCACCAGGAGAGGTGCAACTCAAGAAGGTGACCTACCACCAACTTCTCAAGGGCAATTAGAGTTGGGAAATAAATGTTGTCTCCACCAGCGATGCCCACGTCCCAAAAGATGAATAAACTTTTAAAACAGATTATTTGGTTATTATCATATTGCTGTTTATGGGAGCTTGCTGTGCACAGTTACAGCAAAATTCTGTTACTGTAATGTACTTTTGTACTTCATCAGTACGTGGATGACACCAAATAAAATGGAGCAACAAACAATCTGCTGGAGGAACTCAGCGGGTCGAGCAGCAGCTGTGGAGGGAAACAAGTAGCCGACATTTCGGATCCAAACCCTGCGTCAGGACTGAGAGTGAATGCAAGGTTTTGACCCGAAACATCGACCATTTCTTTCTCCCCACAGACGCTGCTCGACCCGCTGAGTTCCTTCAGAACATTGTGTGTTGCTCCAGGTTCCAGCATCTGCAGTCTCTTGTGGCACCAAATAAAATGGATTTGTTTCTTTTTACGCAGTAGAAAAATGCTTGAAAGAAATTTTAATGTGAAAACTGGGAGTACAGCCACTGTTAGTGGAGCAATGTTAACTGGGGAAACAAAGGACTGCAGATGCTGGAATCGAGACAAAAAACACGATGATGCTGGGGGAACTCAGCAGGCCAGGCAGCATCCGTGGAGAAAAGCAGGCGGTCATCATTTCAGGTCAGGACCCTTCCTCAGGACTGAAGATAGGAAAAGGGGAAGCCCAATATAAAGGAGGGAAAAGCAGAGCAGTGATAGGTGGACAGAAGAGGGGAGGCGGGGTGGGCACAAGGTAGTGATAGGTAGATGCAGGTGAGAGATAGTGGTAGGCAGGTGCAGGGGAGGAGGGGAGAGCAGATCCACTGGGGGATGGGTCAAAGGTAAGGAGAGAAAGGAAACAAAAGGGTAGAAAAGAGAGAGGCGAGGAAGCATGGTGGGGGGGCGGGGGTGTGGGGATTACTTAAAGTGGGAGAATTCAATGTTCATACTGTTAGGCTACAAGGTTTTATGAGGTGCTGTTCCTCCAGTTTGCACTTGGAATTCTCCTGGCAGTGGACGAGGCAGAGGACTGACATACCAGTGATAGTGTGGGAGGGGGAGCTGAAGTGACTGGCAACGGGGAGATGCAGATCGCAGTTACGGACAGAGCGCAGGTGTTCTGCGAAACGATCACCTAGTCTGCGTTTGGTCTCACCAATGTCGCGGGGGCCACACTTTGGGGATGAGTAAGAGGCAGAGAATTCAAAAACTGGTTACAGAGATAGAGAGGGGCAGGGTTAGGAGAGGGGCAAGGAAAGAAGGGATGAGAATTTAAAAGTTGTTAGACTGGCAGCTAGTGGAGAAGACGGGTGATGTGAATAGGACTTGATGCAGGAAACAGAAGCTTACATGGCAAATATTTCAGCAAGTAACACAACTTTGTTTTGAAAACTGAAGTTCACACAGCAGAGGAAAGAGCTTATCTGTTGGTATTATATGGTCTTAACAATGAGTCTCTGACTGAAACAATGACTGTCACTTCAAACAGCTCATTTCTCTCTTTTATTAATGGACCTTTCTCACTTCAGCCACATACAATGCGAGCACAGCCCTTTGTTCCTGCAGTCAGGAGCAATGCACTATTTATAAATATGTTTTAATGTGGCAAACTACAAATAATCGAAGTGCATTGGGTGTGGATTTCCTTGGCCAATTTCTTTGGAGCTTTGCATTCTGCCAATAGTGGGTGGAAATACCTTGTGGTGAGATCAGTTGAGCAGTCAAGGTTAAGTGTGTTACTTGCTGGAATATTTGCCATGTAAACTTTTGTTTCCTGCATCAACTTGCATCAAGTCCCATTCACATCACCTATTTTTGCCTCCACTGGCTCCAAGTCTGACATTTAAATTCCCATCCTTTCTTTCCTTGCCTCTCTCCTGTTCCTGCCCTCCCTATCTCTGTAACTAGCTCCACCACAGAAATCTTGGAATCTCTGCCACCTACTCATCCCCAATTTACATTGCTCCACTATCAGTGACTGTGAGTTCAGCTGCTAACCTCTGGAATTCTGCCTCCAATCCTTTCTACCTCTATACCTCCCTCTTCTTTAAGATTCTCCTTAAAATCTACCCTCGATCAAGCTTTTGTAAATTGTAAATTGTGGACACTGAAGATCAAATGTGGCAAAACATGTTTGTCTTTACAGTAAAAACATTGAACGTGGCCACCTACACTTTCCAGGAACCCACTGGGATTGCAGAGGAGTGAAACCTTCAGCCAAAATGTGTCATTGGTCTGGGCACAAATGTATCCCCAATGTTTTCCAACAAACCCCAGATCTCTGGTGGAGACACAAACAATTCTGCAGATGCTGGAATCTGGAGCAATACACAAAAAGTGCAGGTCAGGCAGCATCCATGGAGGGAAATAAACAGTCGACGTTTCGGGCCGAGACCCTTCATCAGGACCCTTCATCCAAATCTCTGGTGTTCCTTTCATTAATTGTTCAGTTATTTTACACTCCTTGTTCCCTTGGCACCTTTGTCAAGGTAGGACTTACGATAGAATTTTATTTCAACTAAGTCCTAACCACTGAATTCTGACCGGCTGAGTTCCTCCAGCATTTTGTGCCTTGCTCCAGATTCCAGCATCTGCAGAATCTCTTGTGTCTCTGAATTCTTTTGGTTTATTATGAATGCTTTGCTGCTTTAATAAGATTTAGGGTCTATGCATTTTTAAAGATTCTTGATATCCCACTTCTAAGAGCCAGATTTCCAAGGCTATGCTTCAGAAGTATTTTATTGGCCTCAAAGCTTTTGGAACATTCTGAAATTAGAGAGAGCCTTTAATGAGTGTAAGGACTGTTGAAAGCATCCTGACTGGTGAAATTGTGGAACTCCTTGCCATGCACAGCAGTGGAGGCCAGATCAGTGGGGGTATTCGAGGAGGAGATAGACAGATATCTAAATAGTCAGGGTATCAAGGGATATGGGGATAAGGCTGGCAAATGGGATTAGAATAGTTTTTTTTTCTTCTTCTTTTTTTCCCACCCCATTTCTTTTTCCCTTTTCCTTGGAGCAGACTCGATGGGCCGAATGGCCTGCTTCTGCTCCCTTATCTTGTGATCTTGTGATCATGGTCTGGTCTGGCAGTTTGAATGTACAGGAATGCAAGAAGATGCAGAGTGTAGTGGACTCTGTCCAATACATCACAGGCACATCCCTCCCCACCATCGGTAGTACCTACAGGAGGCGCTGTCTCAAGAAGGCAACATCCATCATCAAAGATCCCCACTATCCGGGCCATGCCATCTTCTCGCAGCTACCATCGGGCAGGAGGTATAGAAGCCTGAAGTCCCACACCACTAGGTTCAGGAACAGCTACTTCCCTTCAACCATTTGGTTCTTGAACCAACCTACACAACCCTAATCACTACCTCAGTATAGCAACACTATCACCACTTTATCACTTTGCAGTAAAATGGACTTTGTTTTCTTTGTTCCAATTGTGTACTTTCTTGTAAAGATTGTGTGTAATTTATTTTTAATTTTTTGTTTTTCTTGTGAATGCTGCTTATCTGATGCTATGTGCCTGTGATGCTGCTGCAAGTAAGTTTTTCATTGCACCTGTGCACACATGTACTTGTGCATCTTACAATAAACTCGACTTTGACTTTGACATTACAACCTGTGAAGTAACACAAGGAACATGAGGGCAAATTTATACTGAGTAAGATTCCATAAATAAAATGTAGTAATGAGTAGATATTGGTTTAGAAGTAACAACATGGTAACCGAGAGATAAAAACCAACGGGCTAATTTCTGAGGGTTTGGACTGTTGATTCAGATCCTATCATGGCACCTTGGGTGTTTAAACAAGAAACAGGACCTTCTGCCCACCACATCCATGCTGACCTTTTTGCCCAGCTACAGTAAGTCAAATTTAAGTCATTAAATCTAGAATAAAATGCTGGTAACTGTGAAGCTCCCAGATAGTCATAAAAACAGCCTGCTATGGGAACTCCAATGCACAGGAACATAAGAACCTGCAGAGAGTGGTGAACTCAGCCAGTTCCATCACAGGTACAGCTCTCCCCACCATCGAGGAAATCTACAAGAGGTGAATTCTCACGGAGGCAACATGCATCATTAAGGACCCCCACCACCCCGGCCCTGCCCTCTTCTCATTGCTGCCATCAGGCAGGAGGTACAGGAGCCTGAAGACCCCACACCTCAAGGTTCAACAACAGCTTCTTCACCACGGTCTACAGCTTCTTGTACCGACCTGAAAAACCCTAATTCTACCTCGGACTATATTTCTCTCAACTTGCAGTAATGTTGCTGTGTTCACTTTTGTTTATATAAGTTACATATAATTTATGTTAAAGTTCCTGTAATTTATGTTTGTCATGTACTGTGCTGCTGCTGCAAAAAACTAATTTTCATTGCATTTATACCCTGGGTACGTATGCCCCATGACAATAAATTTTGACTTAAAGCAGTTCTGGTTGACCTACACCCTTGAGGGAAAGAAATCTTCGACAATTCATGTTACAGGCAGCAGCCATTTTGCCCATCATATCTGTGTCTGTTGAAAAAGAGCCACCAAGCCTATTTCCACCTTCCAGTGTTAGACCATTTGCTCTGCAGCTTATGGATCTTCAGATAATCATTAAGAGCGATGAGTGTTCCTGCCTCTACCACAACAAGTTCCAGATCCCAACAACCCTCTTGGCAAAAACACATTTCCTCATCCTCCTAATCCTTTCACCCATGACTTTAATTCTCTGCACTCTAGTTTTGGATTCATCAGGGAAATAGTTCTTTCCATTTATTCTAACTAAGATGGTCATAATTTTATTTGCCTCAGTTAAGTCTCTCCTCAGCCTCCTCTGATCCAAAGGAAACAACTTCAGTCCATCCAAAATTTCTTCACAACCAACAGTACATTGTAGTGTAGAGGTTAGCGTAACACTATTACAGTGCCAGTGACCCAGGTTCAATTCCGGCCACTGTCTGTAAGGAGTTTGTACGTTCTCCCGGTGTCTGCGTGGGTTTCCTCCGGGTGCTCCGGTTTCCTCCCACATTCCAAAGACGTACGGGTTCAGAAGTTGTGGGCAGGCCACGTTGGCGCTGGAAGTGTGGCGACACTTGCGGGCTGCCCCAGAACACTCTACACAAAAGATATATTTCACTGTGTGTTTCGATGTTCATGTGACTAATAAAGAAATCTTATCTTGTATTTCTTTTTTTCTCTCTCATTGTTGCACTTGTGTCATTATTTTTTTATTATTTTGCACCTATGTAAGTTATATATAATTTATGTTAAATAATTTTAACATATGTTTGTCCTTGTAATGTTGGGCTGCTGCTGCAAAAGCTAATTTTCATGGCATTTATACCCTGTGTATGTATGCCCATGACAACGATAAACTTGAAAACACATACACACACACACACACACACACACACACACACACACACACACACACACACACACACACACACACACACACACACACACACACACACACACACACACACACACACACACACAGAAACCATTTAATATCCCAGTATGCAATGAGGAACCAGAGGACTCTGTGAGAGAAAGGAGACAGGGAAGTCCAGTGTGTATTTGCTGAAGTTTTACCACCTCTTCCCTTCTCTCAGACCCTGTGGTTTTGGGTACCAATCAGTCTCTGAAATAGACAGGCTCCAAAAAAGTCTGGACTCATCCCAAAATCCTGTGAAATGATAATGGCCGGATTGCTGTTGGGATGAAACCCACCAATCAGCTCTTGAAAACCATAGGCAAGCCCAGAATTATTCCGTCGAAGCACATTTATGTGGCAAGGGCAAGTTTTCTTTAGAATGACATTTCCTCAGTGCCAGTGGGCTGGTTAACTCAGGTAACTTCAACAAAGAAACAGAATAAAGATGCTGCAGTCCAGGAAGGAGGTTTGGGGAAGGGGTGGAACTCACAAAATTCGGTTTTCCTACTAACCAACTTGCCCCCACTGTCCCACAATACCCTCCGACAATAAAGATGATGTAAGATACCAAGCAGACCAGTGAGGTGGGGAGCATGGGGGAGAGATAGTTCAGACTGAATTCCTGTATGCTCAAGTCAAGGAAAGGGGTAGAACAAAGCTTAGCTGAAGATCAGAGGAGAAGCTGGAGGGACAGCTGATAATGGCTATCTCCATAGCAACTGTAGTCACCTCACAACCAAGAGGTCATATTTTAAGTACTAAGCCATGAAGTCATTACGGTTGGGAAGGGTGATCTTCAACAGTCACTAGAAGTACTCATTGGATTGTTGGCAAGAGCCTGCAGCGTGTATCCCACAACGTAGAAAGAGGATCTGAAAAGTTAGTGTAGTGTCAGCTTTTATCTCTCAAACAGAAGTAAGGGTAGATCACCACAGACTAACAAAATCATTCTATTATCATTTCAAAAATCCTAGGGGGTCATACTTTTGTGCAACCAAAGTTAATCCCATCCTGTTGTAGACATAGGTGGGTGCAGGAAAGACAGTTGTCCTGCACATTCCAAAGCTATGCAGTACTTGGTGTTGTGTTGGAGAGTCAGCCTAGATTTGTGAGCTCAGTTCCCAGCAAGGAACTTAAACTCAGCAGCATTCTGACACCGAGTCATGGAGACAGAGAGTCAGAGAGTCAGAAAGTCATACAGCACGGAAACAGGCTCTTCAGTCCAACTGGTCCATGCTGACCAAAATGCCTATCTAAGCTAGTCCTATTTGCCCGCGTTTGGCCCATATCCGTCTAAACCTTTCCGATCCGTGTACCTGTCCAACTGTCTTTTACAAGTTGGTATTTTACCTGCCTCAACCACTTCCTCTGGAAGCTCATTCCATACATGTACCACCCCTTGTGTAAAAAAAAGTTATCTCTCAAGTCCCTATTAAATCTTTCCCCTCTCACCTTAAACTTATACCCTCTAGTTTAGATTCGCCAGCTCTGGTAAAAGGACTGAGTGAATTCACCCTGTCTATGCCCCTTGTCACTAAGCTACAACTGACACTGTACAACAACAAGAGAGTATTACCAAGTAAAAGTGGAAAATGTATGTGAAATTCATGGTGCGGGAGGGGAGAAAGACAGAAGAGTGAAGTCTTGTGGTTTGATTCGTGCCTTGCCAGGAAGATTTGAGAAATCAGACCCTGATCGACTGATTTTTCCATTCTAGGTTCTACATATTTAACTATTAATTTACAAAATATGCCAAGCCCTGTGTTCTCCAGCCTATCATCTTACTGCGTCATCTACACACCATACACTGATATGAAGATATAAACATACTATTCTTAATGGGGAAGGAAGAGGAAGCAAGGATTAATGTTGTATGTATTCTCATATTGGAAATGAATGAACGGATGAGAGATACTGACTTCTAGGGATGTCTATGCCTTGACCTCAGGAAGTAGTTAAACTTCACTGCTATAACAATTGGTGAGGCAGGGCCAACTCCGGCCCAGAGCGGAAGCAATCCATTCTCTGATTATGATCAATACGACTGAAGGAGAGAATCCCTGTGGTATATTATGTGGGATAGCACTACATATTAAACAATTCAGTCACTGTTAGACCTGCATCCAGTCCAGAACTCAATCAGCTCCTCTGGTCTCAGAGTTGGAGGATAATAATTTGGACTTTCTGTATCTTGAACTTTTAGAGAGACAGACAGAGTAGGAGGGAGGGAGAAGGAGAGGGAGAGGGAGAGAGAAAAAAGAGTGAGAGTGAGAGGGAGGGAAAGGGAGAGAGGGGGAGGGGGGAGAGAGAGACGGGAAGGAGAAAGAGAAGGAAGTAGAGAGGGGAAGAGTGAGAGGGGAGGGAGGGAGAGGGAGGGAGAGAAAGAGAGAGGGGAGGAAGGGAGAGAGGGGGAGAGAGGGAGGGAGGGAGAGAAAGAGGGACAGAGAGAGCGGGGAGAGAGAGAGAGGGAGGGAGAGAGAGAGAGGGAGAGAGAGAGGGGGAGAGAGAGGAGAAGCTGGGGTCATTCTCTGTACAACAGATGGTCGCAACTATTTGCCTTTCACAACTCAGAACATATATCAAAGTGTCTCACAGTCAATGAAGTACTTTTTGAAGTCATTGTTCTGATATAGAAAATAAGCAATTTTTGCACAGCAAGCTCCAGTGGCAAACCAATGTAATAATGACCTGTAGACTGTTTAAGTGATGTCATTTGAGGGATAATTACCGGCTAGGACACTGGGGGAGAGTGGTCTTGTTCTTCTTCAGTCAATGCATGGGATACTTTACACCCACTCCCATGGTACTGCACTGGTGTCAACCTGGACATTTCCACTCAGGTATTTACTGTGGAATCCATAACCTCCAGCTCAGTGTTAAAAGTACTTCCCACTGAGCCACAACTGACATTTCTTTGATGGAGAAAATATAGAGAAGCTATTTCTCGAGGGAGGAAGGTAAGGACCAGAGAGCGCAGGTTTACAGAGGAGATGGGACAGTTTGTTTTTATGCACTAAGTTGTGACGATCTAAAGTGCAGTCTGAAAGGCGGATTCAATAGCAACTTTTAAAGAGAATTTGGACAATGTTTGTAAAGGAAAGTTTACAAGGCTGTGGAAGAGAGTGAGAAAGCCATAGAAGGGGTGCAGAGGAGATTTACAAGGATGCTGCCTGGAATGCGGAGTATCCCTTATGAAAACAGGTTGAGGGAACTCGGGCTTTTCTCCTTGGAGCGACAGAGGATGAGGGGGGACCTGATAGATGTACATAAAACGATGAGAGGTATTGATCGGGTAGATAGTCAGAGGCTTTTCCCCAGGGCTGAAATGGTGGCCACAAGAGGACATAGGTTTAAGGTGCTGGGGAGTAGATTATAGAGGGGATGTCAGGGGTAAGTTTTTTACTCAGAGAGTGGTGAGTGTGTGGAATGGGCTGCCGGCAACGGTGGTGGAGGCTGATACGATAGGGTCTTTTAAGAGACTTTTGGATAGGTACATGGAGCTGAGAAAAATAGAGGTTTATGAGTAAGCCTAGTAATTTCTAAGGTAGGGACATGTTCGGCACAGCTTTGTGGGCCGAAGGGCCTGAATTGTGCTGGAGGTTTTCTATGTTTCTAAAGTGGGCTTAATTGGGTATCTCTTCCAAAGAGACAACAGGCACAGTGAGCTGAATGACCTCACTCTGTGCGGCTAAACTGCAAAACAATGGAAATCAGCACTGATCTCCACAGTGGTGGGACTCTCTGCTCCTCCAGTTCTGTGCTGGGAACCAAACTGTAAACCTACAACATTATGCCACCGTCAAATGTGCCGTCTTTCGGATGAGTCTTTAAACCAGGGGTCTTTCTGCATTCTCAGATGACGTACAGGATTCCAAGCACCGTCTTCCAGCACTGTGGAGTTATCCCTAGTGCCCTGGAGAGTGTCTATCTCTTTAATTAACTTTTACCCAGACTGTTAATATCACAGTGTTGTTAACTGGAACTTGCAGTGTGCAAATTGATGGCTGCTTTTGCTGAATTCCAACAGTAAGTGCCCTTCTAATATACTTCATCAGAAGCAGAGCACTTTAGGATATCTCATGGATGTGAATGATGCTCTGAAACTGTCTCTTTCTCTGGAGCTTGATACAGCCATGAGGCCAGGGGGCAATTAGAAAACACATATATGCAAACTGAAAGGACCATAAGACATAGGAGCAGAATTAGGCCATTCAGCCTATTGAATCTGTTCCACCATTCGATCATGGCTGATTTATTTTTCCCTCTCTACCCCATTCTCCTGCCTTCTCCCCTAACCTTCGACGCCCTTACTAATCAAGAACCTATCAACCTCCGCTTTAAATATACCCGGTGACTTGGCCTCCACAGTCGTCTGTGGCAATGAATTCCGCAGATTCACCACCCTCTGGCTAAAATAAAATTCCTCCTCGTCTCTGTTCTAAAGGGACGTCCTGAGGCTCTGCTCTCTGGCCCTGGACTCTCCCACTACTGGAAACATCCTCTCCACGTCGACTCTATCCAGACTTACAAAACACTATATTTACTAAGTTGCACTTTCATGGTATAATGTCAGATTGAAGATTATTTTATCATACTACCACTTCAAATGAAATGAAACTTGTTTTCCTGATTCAGCTCACTTTCCTCCAATTGCAAAATGCCAAGTTGATGCAATTACCATCTCTGAACCACTCAGCCTCACTTCTCATCTGGGTCATGTCAAAACTTACCACCTGCGTCTCCATGGATGGCAAGGAAGCCATTCTGAAGCTAGATCTCCAAGCTTTTCCCAGCGTGCAGTTGGTACATCACCGTGGTAAACTGTTGCCCTTTCTAGAAGCTGGTCAAAGCAACACAGAGCATCCTGCTGCTGGGGGATTGTTAAATCTCAAGCATTCCATGAATATCTTTAATTTATGAAGCTTTAATAGGCCAAACTCAAACCATGCAGTTGTTTAAAGATTGTAATCTCTCATGGTTTAGGGTGTCCTCCAAATCCCTCATCTGGATCAATGGATCTATGTTGTCACTGCACATATGGAACCTAGTGAACCGTGAAATTAGCGTGGATATAAATTCTGTTCTATGATAAGGATCACAAATTTTAATTTAAATTTAACTTCAAAGATGCACAAGATTGAGTTCAGCTGCAGGAAGGATTTCTGTGGCTAAGCAGATCAGGTGTTCAAGCTAAGGTCCCTGAGGACTCAGCAGCAGGAGCCTGTAACCACTGTGGATCGGGGAGAGCTGCAGATGAAAGGTTGGAAGTGAAGGGTCATAATGTGTCAACTCACCTACTTCCCTTCAACCATTCGGTTCTTGAACCAAACTGCACAACCCTAATCACTACCTCAGTATAGCAACACTATCACCACTTTGCACTACAATGGAATCCATTTTCTTTTGTTCTAATTGTGTTCTTTCTTGTATAATTTTAATTTATGTTTTTCTTGTGAATGTTTTGTCTCTAATGCTATGTGTCTGTGCTGCTGCTGCAAGGAAGTTTTTCATTGCACTTGTGCATACTGTACATGTACTTGTGGATATGACCATAAACTTGACTTTGATTTTGTAACATTACTAATTTTGCCCTAAACAATACAAATTATCATTTGGAGACAAACACTGAGTGCAGCTTCATTTAGGACTTTGGCCACTGATTTACTGTGATTGAGATCTATTATGGTGCAAAAGGAGGTGATTCAGCCCATCATATTTATCTCAGCTCTTAGTAGAACATCCTGTCTGTTCCAGTCCTCCATAGCCCTACGAATGAATCTGCCACAAGTGCCTGAAAACCCCTCTTGATTCTGCTTCCACTACAGGCAAGAAAGACATTCTGCATAAAGCATAGACAAATAAAGCATAATGCATTTCCAGAACCAAAGGATTACCCACGACATCCGAACAGGGATTCTGGATGACAAATGACAGTTCTAAATCATTTATTCTTGGCATTACTGAGATCTCTAAGTCAAAGGCAGCCCACTCCCACAATCCTGCTGTGGTGGCTCTCAAATTTAACGGGACAGTTATCCTGAAAATCCAACAGCTTTATCTGGGAACAGTATGCCCTAGTATTCAATTCATGAGAGCATCGGACTGACTGCATCCAGCTGGACTTTCCACGTAAGAGCTTCTTGGCTTCCAACCATCTAGTGTATCGGTTTCCCACAGCAGGAACGCCAGAACTTTTTGGGACTTCAGATCCATAATGAGGCCAAAGCTTGTGGAACACCAAAAGCACATGTTCCCTGGAGAAAAGCAGGCAGTCAATGTTTCAGGTCAGGACTGAAGATAGGAAAAGGGGAAGCCCAATATACAGGAGGGAAAAGCAGAGCAGTGATAGGTGATCAGAAGAGGGGAGGCGGGGTGGGCACAAGGTGGTCATATCTATGCTAATCAGGCCCTGTCTACCCAAATACTTATATGTCCTGTCCTTAAAATATCTTCAGTAGTTTACCCACGACTGATGTCAGGCTCACCGGCCTATAATTTCCCGGCTTATTCTTAGAACCGTTCTTGAACAACAAAATAACATTAGCTATCCTCCAGTCCTCTGGCACCTCACCCATGGCTAAGAACGTTTTAAATATCTCTGCCATGGCCCCTGCAATTTCTGCACTAGGCTCCCTCTTCTCGCAGCTACAATCGGGCAGGAGGTACAGAAGCCTGGAGTCCCACACCCCCAGTTTCAAGAACAGCTACTTCCCTTCTACCAGTTGGTTCTTGAAACAACTGGCACAACCCTGATCACTACCTCAGTACAGCAACACTATGACCACTTTGATCACTTTGCACTAAAATGGACTTTGTGGAGTTTTTTGTTCTAATTGTGAGCAAGCTAGGGCTTTTCTCTTTGGAGAGTAGGAGGAAGAGAGGTGACTTGGTAGAGGTGTACAAGATGATAAGAGGCATAGATCCAGTGGACAGAGACTTTTTCCCAGGGCGACAATGGCTAACATGAGGGGACATAATTTTAAGGTGATTGGAGGAAGGTATAAGGGGGGTGTCAGGGGTAAGTTTTTTTACACAGGGAGTGGTGGGTGCGTGGAACACACTGCCGGCAGAGGTTATGGGGGCAGATACATTAGGGACATTTAAGAGGCTCTTAGATAGACACGAGTGATAGAAAAATAGGGGGCTATGTGGGAGGGAAGGGTTCGATAGATCTTAGAGCAGGATAAAATGTCGGCACAACATTGTGGGTCGAAGCACCTGTACAGTGCTGTAGTGTTCTATGTTCTATGTGTTCTTTCTTGTAAGAATTATGTATAATTTATGTTTATGTTTTCTTGAGAATGCTGCTTATCTGATGCTATGTGCCTGCGATGCTGCTGCAAGTAAGTTTTTCATTGCACCCGTGCATACATGTACTTGTGCACATGACAATAAACTCGACTATTGACTATAGAGTGAATTGGATGTAGTTAGAAGTAAGTTAACCCAGACTGCTGTGATTAAAAGTTGGGGCCTCTGTTGTACTCACCTTCTGACATTCAATTCAATTAGACTCATAGAGTAAAACAGCATGGAACCAGGCCCTATGACCCAACTTGTCCATTCCAACCATGGTGCTAGTCCCATTTGCCCACATTTGGCCCAATATTCCTCTAAACCCCTCCTATCAATGGAAATACTTGTAACCTACTTTTGACAGCTCTACATGCATTCAGTACTGACAGATGAAGGTCTGTGAATAAGTGTGTAATCTGGTGCCTATATTAGCAGCTTCATCTGAATGTAAATAAACCACACACTGGCACCCGGACTGGTACTGTTCTTCTGTACACTTGGTTCTGAGGCTTATTATGGCTTGCTATAGTCTGTCAACCCAGATAACTGCCCACAGATTTAATCTTAAATTGTTCCTCATCTGCTTGGTTTGGAGGCATAGTATGGATCCATTCACATCATTGTGGTTTAAGTTTACTCTCTGCACAACTAGTAACAAGCCTTTCTGATGAAGTGTTGCCAGCCATTATCTTAGCAAAGGGTGTCCTGCAGTTAGAATAAACAGGTTAACAATTAGTAGAAAAGGGAATTTTATACAAGCATGTTAATCACTCTACAAGCAGATTTCAATCCTGAAATCTCTAAGCTACTCTTTGGGATGATTTCTTTAATGCTCTTTAATTTTCCACCCAACTCCTACCTCTCTGGCCTCAGGCTGCAACACTGTTCCAATGAAAGCACCATTCCCCCCACTGACAGCATCTACAGGAGGCGCTGGCTCAAGCAGGCGGCATCTATCATCAAGGACCTCCACCGTCCAGGTCATGCCCTCTCCTCACTACTACAGTAAGGCAGGAGGTACAGAAGCCTGAAGTTTCACACCATTGGGTCCAGGAACAGCTACAATCATCAGGTTCTTGAACTGACCTCCGCGACCCTAACCCTACCTCAGCAACAGAACACTATGGCCAACCTCTTGCACTGCCATGGACTTGTCTCTGATTTTGTTGCACTAATGTCTTGTTTTGCACAGTCTTTTTTTCTCCTCGATATTGTATAAGTTATGTTTAACTTATGTTGCCTGAATCTATGTGCCTGAAATGCTGCTGGAAGTCAGCTTTTCATTTTACCAGCACCTCAACATTCTTGTGTACATTGCAATAAACTTGACTTAAAATTCAATATAAACTCCAAGAATATTGTCTTATTTTTCAATTAGATGCTTATAGCATTGTGGATTCAGTCCTGAATTCATAGATTTAGTTTGGTTGGATGTAATGTCAGTAGGAATGGAGGTAACTGGGCAACTCACTGTTAGACAAACTTACTACGGTAAGTGATTGGGAGTGTCATAGACTTCCACCTCTCTGGCCTCAGGCTGCAACACTGTTCCAATGAAAGCACCATTTCCACCACTGACAGCATCTACAGGGGGCACTGGCTCAAGCAGGAGGCACGGTAGCATCCCTCCCTGGGAAAATGACTATGTGCTTCACCCTGCCTATGCCCCTCATGGTCTTGTATACCTTTATCAGGTCACTTCTCAATCTCCTATGTTCCAGGGAATAAAGTCCCTGGTCTATGCACCTTCTCCTTGTAACTCAGGCCCCCAAGTCCAGCATGGAAACAGGCCCTTTGGCCCAACTCGTCCACGCCAACTGTGTTGCCCAGCGAGCTAGTCCCATCTGCCCACATTTGGCCCCTGACCCTCTAAACCTCTCCTATCCATGTACTTATCTAGATGTTGCTAATGTGCCCACCTCAACCACTATTTCTGGCAGCTTGTTCCAAATACGCCCCACCCTTTGCGTAAAGAAGCTGCCCCTGATGTCCCTTTTAAATCTCTCGCCTCTGACCTTAAACCTATGCTCTCTTGGTTTTAGCAGCCCCTCCCTGGGAAAATGACTATGTGCTTTCACCCTGCCTATGCCCCTCATGATCTTGTATACCTTTATCAGGTCACCTCTCAATCTCCTACGTTCCAGGGAATAAAGTCCCTGGTCTATGCAACTTCTCCTTGTAACTCAGGCCCCCAAGTCCAAGCAACATCCTGGTAAATCTTTTCAGCACTCTTTCTAGTTTAGTAACATCTTTCCTGTAAAGGGTGACCAGAACTGTACACAATACTCCAAATAAGGCCTCACCAACGTCTTATATAACTGCAACATAACTTCCCGACGCCTATACTCAGTGCCCTGACTGATGAAGGCCAGTGTGCCAAATGCCTTCTTCACCACCCTATCTACCTGTGATTTATTCTTGTATGCATCTACCATCCACTCAGAATTAACCTGCTTTTATTGGGAGAGGTTGATGTGGTTTCTGTTTCTTCAGTTCCTTAAATAGACTAATTAACCTCGTTCAGTGTGTGACTCATATGACAAGCTGAGGCAGTATTGTCAACGAATACTCTGTTCTGGATAATAATTCTGCTGCCCTCTTCAAGATGCTGTTGTTGAATCTTTTCTTGCACACTTTGCACCAACCTTTGCCATGCACCATCCCTGCTTTAGTTGTCTAACCTCCCCTGCTTCTTTCATTCTCCCCTCTCGCCCTACTCTAGCCTTTGCACTGGACAATCCCTTTGGCAACATCTACAATATTTTTGGCTGCACACTGTGGTTTTATCCTTGACTCAGCAGGTCCTTGGAAGGTTGTGGGTTTAAGTCCCACTTCAGAGATATGAGCCCAAAAATCTCAGAATCAGAATCAGAATTATTATCACTGACGTATGTCATGAAATTTGTTGTTTTGTGGCAGCAGTACAGTGCAAGACATAAAAATGACTATAAATTACAGAAATAAATAAATAGTGCAAAAGAGGAATAACAAGGTAGTGTTCATGGGTTCATGGACTGTTCAGAAATCTGGTAGTGGGAGGAAGAAGCTGTTCCTGAAACTTTGAATGTGGGTCTTCAGGCTCCTGTACCTCCTCCCTGATGGTAGTAACACGAAGAGGGCATGTCCTGGATGGTGAGGGTCCTTAATGATTGATGCCACCTTCTTGAGGCACACCTCTTGAAGATGTCCTCGATGGCAGCGAGGGCTGTGCCCGTGATGGAGCTGGCTGAGTCTACAACCCTCTGCAGCCTGTTTCGATTCTGTGCATTGCTGTGCTGTGCATACAACATGGTGATGCAACCAGTCAGAATGCTCTCTACTGTATATCTGTAGAAATTTGCAAGAGTCTTTGATGATATACCAAATCTCCTCAAACTCCGAGTGAAGTAGAGCTGCTGGCGTGCCTTCTTCATGATTGCATCAATGTGTTGGGCCTAGGACAGATCCTCTGAGATGTTGACGCCCAGGAACTAGATGTATCTCCAGTCCAAAATGGAGTTTAGAGCTCTGTTAAAGCACTGTCCTTCATGGAGACCTGTCCCACTCAGGTGAATGTAAAGGATCCCACAACATTACTTTGAAGAGCAAGGGAACTCTCGCTGATATCCTACTCAATATTTATTACTGAATTATGATCACGAATGGGTTATCCAGTCATTCCAAAGACTCTGTCTACACTTCCCGCTGCCTTGGGAAAGCAGCCAACATAATCAAGGACCCCTCCCACCCCAGTCACTCTCTCTTCTCCACTATCTCGTCAGGCAGAAGATATAAAAGCTTGAGAGCACGTACCACCAGGCACAAGGGAAGCTTCTGTCCTGCTGTTACTAGGCCCTTGAATGGACCTCTTATATGCTAACGATGAACTCTTCATCTCCCAATCTGCCTCATTGTGGCCCTTGCACTTTATTTGTTTTCCTGCACTGTGCTTTCTCTGTAGCTTCAGCACTATATTCTGCATTCTGTTTTCTTTTTACTACCTCAAAGTACTTACGTATGGCATGGTCTTCCTGGATGGCATGCACACAAAAGTTTTTCACACTATCTTGGTACAGCAGCTCTACTTCATTAGGAGTTTGAGAAGATTTGGTCTGTCACCAAAGACTCTTACAAATTTCTATACATGCACAGTGGAGAGCATTCTGACTGGTTGCATCACAGCCTGGTACGGAGGCTCCAATGCACGGGATCACGAGAGGCTACAGAGGGTTGTAGCCTCAGCCAGCTCCGTCACGGGCACAACCCTCCCTACCATCGAGGACATCTTCAAGAGGCGGCGCCTCAAGAAGGAGGCATCCATCATGAAGAACCCTCACCATCCGGGACATGCCCTCTTCTCGTTACTACCTTCAGGGAGGAGGTACAGGAGCCTGAAGACCCACACTCAACGATTCAGAAACAGCTTCTTCCCCTCCACCATCAGATTCCTGAACAGTCCATGAACTCTACCTCGTTATTGCTTTTTTTGCACTATTTATTTATTTTTGCAATTTATAGTAATTTTTGTCTTTGTTTTACTTCTGCTGCAAAACAACAAATTTCACATCATATAAGTCAGTGATAATAAATTTGATTCCAATGTGACTATAAACCAATACCAGTTGCACCATTGCCAGTGGTGGGAACTTGCTGTGGTCACATTGTCCACTGTGATTTATACATTATAACCACAACTACACCTTAGTCATTCTTGAAGAGCTTTGATACAGTGTTGTGACAGGTGTCATGTATTCGCCGATGCCTGAATTGTTTAGGGATTTCTGAATGATCACCTTGCTGTGCAGGTATTGGAAAGTGGTTGACCTGCCAGACTTGGAGGTGGCTGGGAAGGAGTATAACCTGCCTTTAGCCGACTGTGAAGGACAGGAGCAAATGCAACTCCTAGTCGATTGCCATAGCAATATCAGTTGCAGGGGATCAACTCTAACTGGAACATATGACAAATCTTCCTTTTGATGCAATCCCCCATGACATATCTGCAGGTCTTAAAAACTTGTTTGTGGATATTGGTGATCACACAGGCTTGGATTATTTCTGAATTTGCATGAATTGTTTCCCAACAACTGTATGATACCCATTTGATCTGTTTTACGATATAATCATTGAAGGTGATGTTTCACAATTCAAAGTGAAATCTTTTCTGATTTATTGTGGTCAGGGAGATTTGGTCATTGATTTTACATTGCACAGTTCATGTAGAAATGCAAGCTTCTTTTTTCAGAACTCCACTGAACTACTTGTGAAAGTTTGCAACAGCTACTGAAAGACAATGGGAAAAAAACCCTGAAGATATGCTAGAAGTGAACAATGTTATTCCAACACTGATGGGACCGCCAGGGGTTGAGAGAGATACTAATGGTTTAGCACTTACTGGTATCCGAGTGTGGAATTTGTTCATTGGTTTGGTTTATTTAGTGTTCTAATGTTTGTTTTTACAAGCCTTCCATTTATTTCAGTTGGACATGGGCTTATTTTCTCTGCTGCTGTAATTATTTAACAGAAAACCTCTCTTTGTTTTGCTAGGCTGTGGTCAGACATGACAGAGATTTATTAGGGAAATCAGAGAAATTAAAGCAAATTGACCTCAATTGACAATTCCAGGTCCGTGCTCCCTACACCTTTGGCCTACCAGGGGTGTGGAGATGAAGGTAGACTGGGAGAGGTAGTGCTGTTGTGGGAGAGGAAATGGGAGGAGTTGGGTCCTACTGTCTTGCAAGCATAGCCCAAAAGGCAGAAACTCTGGATCTAGTGTCACTTGACTGAGAAGCCAGGCCCAAATGTTTAAACTTATCATTCCTGGTAAAAAAAATAGCCCTGTACCTTTTGGGTTGACACAGAGTGATGAATGTCAACTTTGATCTCAAGCATCTTTGATTGTTTTTGGGTGTATCTTTCCTTCATAAAGTTGCCTTTATTATTATCCCCCTTCTCCTTTGTGCTGGGTGAAAATGCTGTTCTATGCCTTAGGATACAGCTCCCGGCCATTGTACTGCCCCTACATTGGGTTACCGACTTTTGTCAGCTACCCTAGAGATTCCATTACAAGGCATCTTGTCTCTATTACTTGTTCTATGGAATAGTTTCTCACCATCATCTGGTGCTTCTCTTATTGACAAATTAACGTCATCAATGAAATGAAAAGCTTTTATTGGTCCTCAATGATATCCCTGCAGAACATTCTCAGAGATCCATTCTCACTTTGTGGAAACTCCAGGGCATTCCTAGAGAGTTGTTGAGCAGAGTTACTGCTGGGGAGTTATAGAGTCATGGAGTTATATGTGTTAAAGTTGTTCTCTCACAACTCTTAGGTGGTTAACGCTTAAAAGATATTTGGACAGATTCATGGATAGGAAAGGTTTAGAGGGATATTGGTCAAATGCAGGCAAATAGGAGTAGCTCAGGTTGGCATGGATAAGTTGGGCCGAAGGGCCTGTTTCTGTAATATATAACTGTGCGACTCAATGACTATAATAACATTCGCTCTCCACCCCTGATAAAGAGATATAGCACACAAACAGGCTCTTCAACCCACCAAGTCTGTGCCAACTATCAAGCAACCACTTATATTAATCCTACATTGGTCGCATTTTTGGTCCTCTGCACATTCCAATTAACTCCCCCCCAGATTCCAGCACTACACACTGGGGGCAATTTAACAGCAGCCAATTAACCTACCACGTGGGTGGAAACCAGAGCACCCAGAGGAAACCCACACGGTCACAGGGGGAATGTGCAAGCTCCACACAGACAGCACCGGAGGTCAGGATTGAACCTGGATCTCTGGCACAGTGAAGCAGCAGCTCTACCAGTGCACCGTGCACTGCCCTTTCTCCACAACCTAAAACTTGTTTCACTTCTAATTTTTCCCACTTCCGAGAAAAGTTAAGCAATCTGAAAGTTAACTCTGTTCCTCCCTCCGCATCTCAGCTGTAACACTCGACCCTTATCCTGAAGCAATTGTCCCTGGTTTTAGACTCTCCAACCTGAGGAAGCAGCCTCCACAATCCATCCTGTCAATCCCCACCAGAATGACTCAAGGAGAGTTAATGCCCAACCCTTCACCCTGAGACAATACTTCCCACTCTGAGGTACTATCTCCCAGCTCTATCAGCTGTGCCATTTTGCTGCAAGCATCTTGGTATTGGTATATTACTGTCACTTGCACCGAGGTACAGTGAAAAACTTGTCTTGCATAACGTTCGTACAGATCAATTCATTACACAGTGCAGTTACATTGGGTTAGTACAGAGTGCATTGAGGTAGTACAGGTAAAAACAAGAACAGTACAGAGTAAAGTGTCACAGTTACAGAGCAAGTGCAGTGCAATAAGGCGCAAGGTCACAACAGGGTAGATCATGAGGTCAGAGTCCCATCTCATCGTATAAGGGAACCGTTCAATAGTCTTATCACAGTGGGATAGAAGCTGTCCTTGAGCCTGGTGGTACGTGCCCTCAGGCTCCTGTATCTTCTACCTAATGGGAGAGGAGAGAAGAGGGAATGACCTGGGTGGGTGGGGTCTTTGATTATGCTGGCTGCTTCGCCAAGGCAGCAAGAAGTAAAGACAGAGTCCAAGGAGGGGAGGCTGATGTCCGTGATGCGCTGGGCTGTGTCTGCAACTCTCTGCAGTTTCTTGCAATCCTGGGCAGAGCAGTTGCCTTACCAAGCCGTGATGCATCCAGATAGGATGTTTTCTATGGTGCATCGATAAAAGTTGGTGAGAGTCAAAGGGGTCAACTGAATTTCTTTAGCCTCCTGAGGAAGTAGAGGTGCTGGTGAGCTTTCTTGGCCAGGACATCTATGTGATTTGACCAGGACAAGCTGTTCGTGATGTGCCAATAGAAAAAAGCTTTGGAATCACATGGGCAAGGTTGAGACCGGATTGTGGTGATAATCTTCGGCAGTGATCATCCCAAACTTGGTTGATTCAAGAAAAAAATGTGCTTTCCAATTTCTATTCATATGAAAGGAGCCCCACATTGAAGCAGGGTACCGGGGGCGTTAGATTGGAACTGGGTGCAGTTGAATGATCGAAGCACATTGGAAACATGCTTTTATAAACATTATGGATTCTGGGTGTCACTGGCAAGACCAATACTTAAGCCGCTTCCACAGCTAGCACTGAGAAGGTGGTGGTGAGCCACATTCTGAATCACCTATGCCGAGAGTACTCCCACTGTGCTATCTGGCAGAGATGAGCTTGGTATTGTTGAATGGCTCACAAGACCACGTTGCTATGGCTCTGGGATTGTGGATTGGGTATCTCTCCCTAAATGCCCTCTGGGTTTCTGCCCTGCCAGTGGGCCTGGATATATCCAGTGATAGCAATGTCAAGTCGATAGGGTATGGCATGCTTGCCTTCATTAGTCAGGGCACTGTGTATAAGAGTCAGCAAGTTATGTTGCAGCTGTATAACACCTTGGTTAGGTTGCATTTGGAATATTGTGCGCAGTTCTGGTTGCCCCCTTACAG
Organism: Pristis pectinata; assembly: GCF_009764475.1. NCBI lineage: Eukaryota > Metazoa > Chordata > Chondrichthyes > Rhinopristiformes > Pristidae > Pristis > Pristis pectinata. Next base: position 8,857,264 of record NC_067410.1, on the reverse strand, counting down.
TAAGGATGTGAAGGCTTTGGAGAGGGTGCAGAAGAGGTTCACCAGGATGCTGCTTTGATTAAAGGGTATGAGCTATGAGGAGAGGTTGGACAAACTTGGATTGTTTTCTCTGGAGTGTTTTCTCTGGAGTGTTAGTTGCTGAGGGGAGACCTGATCGAAGTTTATAAGATTATGAGAGGCACAGATACAGCAGATAGTTGGAATCTTTTTTCCCCAGGGTGGAAACGTCCAATACTAGAGGGCATAGCTTTAGGTGAGAGGATGAAAGTATAGAGGAGATGTGTGGGGTAGTTTTTTTTTAAATGCATAGAGAGTAGTAGGTGCCTGGAACAGGCTGCCAGTGGTGGTAGTGGAAGCAGATACAATAGTGGTGTTTAGGAAGCATTTAAGCAGGCACATGAACAGGCAGGGAATGGAGTGATATGGATCATCTGCAGGCAAATGGGATCGGTTTAATTTGGTGTCATGGTTGGCACAGATACTATGGGCTGAAGGGCCTGTATCAGTGTTCTTTCTTCTGTGTTCTAGTGCAGCGGGGAGGGTTCTGAAATATTGGTGTGATTCTAAGACAATTCTTCCAATTTTAAAATCAGTTCGCAGATGTTCACACAGGGGATTTTTTTTGCAAGTCAGTGGGTCCAACGTACCTGACCAGTGCCAAGTCTAGTTTTACTTTCCTCATTTGTTTTTTTTGTAGCAGATTGATGCAGCTGAGCGGATCACAAGGTCATTGCTGTTAGAAGTAACATTGGATTATATGGGCCCGCTCTCACAAGGTGAGACAAGCCAAGGTCAGCAGGTGTCTGAGAGGACGTCAAGACTTGTGATCCAGATGTGTTTTGCAACAATCCAGTCACTTTGTTCACCACTGCTGATAGTAATGTTTTAATTTCAGATTCATTGAAACATTCTCCAGCTTCATTGGCAGGATTCAAGCTCACATCTCTGGGTCCTTAGTCCAGAGAGCCATTGAATTGTATGGCATAGAAACAGGCCCTTTGGCCCACCATGTCTTTGCTGACCATCACTCCTATCTATACTAATCCCACTTGCCTGCATGAATTCCATATCCCCTCTGTGCCTTGCTCATTCAACTACCTGTCCAGATGCCTCAAGCCCATGGATTATGAGACTAGAAAGACGATGACATCTTCTCCCAAACTCACAAATGTGGAAATTTAACCTGCATTTGAGATTTCCTCGAGTTGTTTCAATGCATGCGGCAAAAAGTTTACTTTGGACCCATTCGAAACTTGCTTTAGTGGAGCAATGGACATTGGATGAACGAGGCCCACAAATGGTGGAATTACCATCTTGCCTCTGGGACTGGCCATGTCCTGCAGTGTTTCCTAGTGATTGCATCAGAGCTGTGCCTGCCCTTGAACAATTAAACTCTAACCTTAAATCTTTTTCATGTCAGTCTTTTAGAACCTCAAGTTTTGTGTGGAGAGGAGCCAGAATTCTCTCTGGGGAAAGCTTACAGTTTCTACAGCTTAGGCAGAGCAGTCTGCTTGTCTGGGTTGAAACCCCAGTAGCCATTGAACTGTGGTTAACCAGATTATCGTGCATTTAATTGCAGATACTGATCAGGCTGGGTCAAAGTACATACGCTAACAAACGTAATTATTATCTTTAATGAGCGAGTTATTTAAATAAATGGGTTAGCACCTGGCCAAAAATAATACACAAGGAATGTTTTACAAAGGAGCTAAACATGACCGCTTCAGTATGGAAGCACTCCCGTGTGTAAGTTAGAAAGCTGTGAGTTGAAGTCTCATTCCAGAAAGTTAAAGTGAATAATGTAGACTGACATCACAGTGCAATATGAAAGGAAGTCATACCGTTGCAAGTGCCAGTAAACCAATAGCCCCATCAGGTAGAAATGAAAAATCCAAAAGGCATCTACATCAAAGCAGAAAAGTTGAGGGAGTTCTCCCTGTTGTTATTTATTAATATTTGTCTCAACCAATGTCATTGAGAAACTGCTTAATGGTCGATATCTCACCTGTTTTGTGGGACTATTTTTGCATAGAATTGTCTGGGCAGTCCAGTGAGTCTCCCAGGACATGACATGACCTTCCCCTGCAGCCTAACAAAGTATTTTCTCTCACTTGCCTTTCCAATTCCTTTTTTGAAAGCCCTGATTGACTGTTTCCACCACCCTTACAGGCAGTGACTTCCGGACTCTGCAAACAAGTTTCCCTCCCATTTTTCTTGTACTTTGTGTTGTATTTTAGGAAGACAAATCAGGGTAAGACTTTCACAGTGAACAGTAGAGCCCTGGGGAGTGTGGTATAACAGAGGGACCAGGAGTACAAGTACACGGCTCCCCGAAAGTGGCTTTGCAGGTAGACAGGGTGGTGAAAAAGGCACTCCGACCTTCATCAGTCAGGACACTGAGTAGAGCAGTTGGGATGTTATGATGCAGTTATATAAGACGTTAGTGAGGACACATTTGGAATATTGTGTTCAGTTTTGGTCACCCTGCTAGATGAAAGATGCCATTGAAATGGAAAGAGTGCAGCGAAGATTTACAAGGATGTTGCCTGGATTTAAGGGAATGAGGCTGGAGAGGGGTCGAGCAGGTTGGGTCTTTTTTTCATTGGAGCGTTGGAAAATGAGAGCTGACCTTATGGAGGTGCATTAAGTTATGAGGGGCATAGATAGGGTGAATGCACAGTCTTTTTCTCAGGGTTGGGGAATCAAGAACAAGAAGGCATAGGTTTAAGGTGAGAGGGGAGAGATTTAATAGGAACCTGAGAGGCAACTTTTTCACCCAGTGCGTGGTCAGTATGTGGAATAAGCTGCCAGAGGAAGTGGTTGAGGCAGGTACATTAACAACATTTAAAAGGTACTTGGACAAGTACATGCATCGGAAAGGTTTAGAAAGATATGGGCCAAATGTGAGTAAATGGGAGTAGCTTAGATGGGAATCTTGGTCGACATGGACCAGTTGGGCTGAAGGGCCTGTTTCAGAGCTGTTTGACTCTCGGACTCTTAAAATTTTAAACGTACACGCTCTAGTCCTTGCACACATCCCAATGATTCCATCTACTTGTCCTATCTGAACCAATCATGATCTTGCATGTGTCCATAAGAACTGTCTTCGGTCCAAGGAGAACAATCTCACCTTGGAGCTGAACTCCATCTATCACTGACTTTGACTGTTGAAGCAATAATCTGCTGGAGGAGCTCCACGGGTCCAGCAACATCTATGGGGGTGGGGGTGGGGGTGGGGGTGGGGGGGAGGAATTGTCAACGATTCAGGTCAAAACCCTGCATCAGGACCGAGAGTGGAGAGGGGAGATGGCCAGCATGAGAAGGAAATGGCAAGTGGTGATTGGTGGACTGAGGAGGGGTGAAAGATGATGGACAGGTTGCACCAGGTAGGGGAGGGAGACAGTGGCAGGTGGATGATAGATGGAGGCAGACAAAGAAAAAAAATGAGAGGCAGATGGAGCGAGGTGGGAGGAGGGAAGGTGAAGGTTGGAGACGACTGCTGGAGGGTGATAAGCAGGAACACAAGGGCAACCAGAGCTGGAATCTGATAAGTAAAAGAGGTGATAATGGGTACCATCAGAGGAGAGGACTATTGAAGTACCCTGAGTTCACGTATGGAGCATCCTCGTGTGCAGGTCTCACTCCCTGCAGCATTTAAGTTGGCATGCAGCCCAGATACTGGGCAATTTCAAGCCAAGAACATCTTCAAAGTTCAAGACCTGCTCTGCCACCCTTGAGCTGTTTCAACCTGGACAGCAGGGACATTCCCCATGGAGAAACTTCCAACACAGGGACGTGGAGCCAGACTCCAAACCCTGGAAGGTTGGGAGACTTCTCCTGATCATACTCAAGATGTTGAAGGTGAATCAGATGAACACGAACAACACTGAGATGAAACATTTGCATCCTAGGGACTTGAACCCACAAACACTCAAGGGCACAACTTACCAAGTCTCTAGTTTGTATCTGTTTTAGATTCATTGTCAGAGACAGATTGCTAAGGTTAGTTGATGTCTCCATTATCATGGCAGTACATGACCATAGAATCATACAATTGCACAGATTACCATTTGACTCACCTAGTCTCAGAGTCATACAGCACCGAAACGGGCCCTTCAGCTCAACTAGTCTATGCCGACCAAGATGCCCCATCCAAGCTAGTCCCATTTGCCAGCATTTGGCCCATAACCTTCTAAACCTTTCCAATCCATGTACCTGTCCAACTGTCTTTTAAAAGTTGTTATTGCACCTGCCTCAACCTCTTCCTTTGGCAGTTGATTCCACATGGATACCAACCTTTGTGTGAAAGAAGTTGCTCCCAAGTTCCTCTTAAGTCTCTCCCCTCTCACCTTAAACCCGTTCTGAAAACAGATGGTTTCAGAATGTAGATGTCATCCATCGGTTTCCTTCCACATCCCAAAAGTTGTGCTCGTTGGAAGGTTAATTAGCTGCTGTAAATTACTCCGAGAGTTGAGGTGAGTGGTAGAATCTGGAGGGAGTTAATGGGAATGTGGGGAAAATAAAATGGGACTAGTGTAGGATTGGTGTAAATGGGTGCTTGATGGTCAGTGTGGCCTTGGAGGACCAAAGGGTCTGTTTCCGTGTTGTCTGATTCAATCACATCTTTTGCACCAAAGCAACTGTATGATCCTTTCACCACCTGCTGCAATGACAATGGAATCATTAATCATAACAATCCATCTCTGTCACTCAATGATAACAGGCACAAACAGGAGGCTCAGTGATTGAACCTGAAACTGGGGGCAAAAATCTGGGCTTGACAATCCACTGCAATACCAAGGCACTGCTGTCAGAGATGCTGTTTGTCCGATGAGATGCTAAAACCTGAGCAGACTCTCAGTCACGTGCGGAAATAAGTTCCCATTGGATTATTTTAAAGGTTAGCTCCAATGCCCTGGTAAATAGTTATCCCTTAACTAACCGCACCAAAGTGATCTCTCTGGCCATTAGCATACTGTGAGCTTACTGGGCACAAATTGACTTCCCCATTGGCCACACATCAAGATGTACTTCAATGGATGTTTCAACAGGCCTTGTTTCTCACCCAATAAAACAACAGATTCTATTTCTGCAGAGAGAATGCCAGAACATTTCTAAAATGGATTGAAACACTGGACAAAAGAGGCTTAAGTAAGATAAAAGGCTGAATGAGAACAGAGACTGGGGTTAGGGGAGAACAAATATAATAGGAGGAAGTGGAAGAGCCAATGGCCAGGGCGGGGAGAGAATTCTTTTGACCTGAACTTCCATGTTTTTGTAAACTGTCCCTTTTGATATGTGTTTACCAGAGAGAAAAAAAGAAATCTTCACAAATGTTCTTTTACGATGTGACCACAAGATAATAATCAGCAGGTTTCTGAACAAATGTATTCCACATCAGAGCTCACTGTGGAATATTTTCCTTCACTGCCCCCACCGTCTACTGTGCCAACGATTTTCACCATTGTCTCCGGTTTCTGACCCTCCCTTTTGACTTTTTCATCTTTTTATTGCTTCTACTAAGTCTCCCCTTAACCTTGTTGACTTCAAGAAAGCCAACCTCGGCTTCTCCTCTCTCTCCACGTCACTGACGCAGAGGGTGAGGCAACTTCTTCACGCAGAGGGTGGTGAGTATATGGAACAAGCTGCCAGAGGAAGTGGTTGAGGCAGGTACAATAGTATCACTTAAGAAGCATTTGGATAGGTACATGGTGGGGTGGGGCTTGGAGAGACATGGGCTGAATGCAGGAAATTGGGATTAGCGTGGTGGACAACGTGATTGGCATGGACTCGTTGGGCTGAAGGGCCTGTATCCGTGCCGTATTGCTCTGTGACTATAACGACGACACCTTTTATCCTACATATCGCCCAGGTGTCATCCACCACCCTCCTCAGATTGAGACCCTTCCTCCCATTGTGCCTGTGTTGGCCTTCTGATAAAGTTCTCCAATTTGGACCCAGATTGTTCCCCCATAATCCTGTAGAGTCCTGTCCAAGGGCACAGCCAACTGTGTCTTTTGAAAATTCCTATGGGATTTCTTCCATCAGAGTATGCAAATTCTTATTATTCAATTAGGGTACTTTTCTTCATAAATATTAGAACTATGGGAGTAATTCTCAAGCAATAAAGCAATAGTTTCAGCATCTATGGTAAAATTAACTTTAGCGTCACTAGAGGTGGATTGATCATAAAGAAAACCAACCTCAGACCACTCGTGGCACATTGCATTTGCTTCCATCGTGTCTACCAGCATCAAAGCACAAGACAAGTAGGGCTACTGTCTCACAGCTCCAGCGACCTGTGTTCAGTTCTGACTTCGGGTGCTGTCTGTTGTGGAGTTTGCATGTTCCCCCTTTGAACATGTGGGTTTTCTCCCACATCCCAAAGCCATGTTGGTTGTGGGGCAGGTACAGTAGTGTAGCAGTTAGCCTAACACTATTACAGTGCCAGCGACCCGGGTTCAATTCCGGACACCGTCTGTAAGGAGTTTGTACATTCTCCCCGTGTCTGTGTGGGTTTCGTCTGGGTGCTCCGGTTTCCTCCCACGTTCCAAAGGTGTACGGGTTAGGAAGTTGTGGGCATGCTATGTTGGCGCCAGAAGAGTGGCGACACTTGTGGGCTGCCCCCAGAACACTACGCAAAAGATGTATTTCACTGTGTTTCGATGTGCATGTGAGTAACAAAGATATCTTATCTTAGGTCCTGATGAAGGTTCTTGACCTGAAACGTCGACTGTTTATTTCTCTCCGTAGATGCTGCCTGACCTGCTGAGTTCCTCCAGCACTTTTTGTGTGTGTTGCTCCAGATTCCAGCATCTGCAGAATCTCATATCAATAGGTGACCTTCTGGCTCTACTCTACACACTCCTGCCTCCAACAACCACGTCATCCAATTTCATGAAGCCCTGCCTTCCTACACCATTTTCAAGATCCAATTGGACCATCCTTGCCTGTTAGTCATTCTTCCCCCCCCCCCACTCCCTTATTTTAGCAAATAATAAACAAAAGTCTTCAGAGAAAATGGCTTAAAACAACTTCTTTCTCTCAAATCTCTCTCGAGAGCAGTGTCCTAGAGTGAATGAATCTCTCAATTGTCCCTGAATTTAATTACTCCACCAGATTCCCTTCTGCTGGCAAGGTCCTGAGGTGGTTCTCTCCTGAATCACTCTGCCTCGCAACCTCTCCATCCCCCTTAAAGCCAACCTCTTCCACCAAGCTTAAGGGCATCCGTCCTGATATCTCCTTGAGGATAAGCATCAATTCATTTCCCTGTTAGCCTTCAGCAAAACACCTCGGTATGTTTTTGTATTGTGGAAGGCACTACATGAATGGAAGCTGTTTGCTGTTGAATCTTAATCCATGTAGTCCTCAGAGTATCTCTGGAGGGCTGCCAACCACACCAGACTGTGTAGCCAGGAGGTAAAAATCAAAGCTTGGGCATTCATACTCACTGACATAATCAGGCCAGGTGCGAGTGTGGCTGCCAGAGGGGAGGTGAAGAGGGGGAGTTAATGTTGGCTTGTCCGCAAAACAGGAAACAAACAAAACAATAAGTAAATCACATTCTCTGAACAGCTGCATTCACAATTAACATCAGCTTTCTCAGAGAGCAAAGCCCAGGCAATGAATATTGAAGCTGGTGGGGCTGCAGAGGAGATTCACCAGGACGTTGCCTGAATTGGAGTATTTCAGTTACAAGGAGAGTCGAGATAGGGTTTATTTTCCGCGGAGCAGAAGCCAAGGGGTGACCTGATAGAGATGTACAGGGTTACAAAGGGGTAGGTAGGAATCAGTTTCCTTTGGTGGGGGTTTCTAAACCAAAAGGGCATAGGTTTAAGTTGAGAGACAGGAGGTTTAGAGGGTGGTTGGAATCTGAACCACACTAAGCAGGCAGTGGAGGCAGAGACTCTCACGTTTAAGAAACATCTCACAAGCACTTGAACCCTCATGGCATAGAAGACCACAGACTGAATGCGTTTAAATGGAACTAATATACTGTAGATAAGTACGATGGTCAGCATAGACGTGGTGGGCCGAAGGGCCTGTTTATGTGCGTATGACTATTTGAGAAACATTTTTCTCCTGGGACAAAATGAAAAGAGCTGCAAAGGTCATAACCTTGCTGGTTGCCATCATAAAGGTCACGTGGAAGGATAGCTGATTGGTAGGAGGGTATAGGCAATTAGATGGTGGGTGGTGGAGGGAGGGTATGTTGTGGAGCACAAGTTAATAGGGCAGGGAATCACATCTTCCTGCAGTGATCACTATCTTGTGCAATGGCAGAACAGGCCCAAGGGACCTTCGAGTCTGCTCGTGCTCTTTAGCTTCTTATTGGGGAAGTGGGACTGGCATGAGGCAGAGGAGAGTAAGCAGCAGTGGGCTGGGGTTTGGGGAGTTCGGAACGTGGGGATGCAGGGAGATAGAGAGTGGGAAATTTGGAATGCAGGAGATGGGAGCACTCCAGTGCCGGGACAGAAGCAGTTTGGGAATCAGGTTGTGGGAGACTGAGGTTATGCCACGGATAGGTAGGGGGAACTGGAGATGAGAGAGCGAGAGCGAAAAGAGCTTGGGTCAGCGAGAGAGCCAGATGATGGTTCAGAAAGAGAGAGGAACAAGATCGAGGGGGAGAATGGGGAATGGGATGTGTCAGATGGAGAAAGGAAGTCTATGGAATGGGGTGAGTTGCGGAAGGAATCTATGGAACGTGGTGGGCGGCGGGGGGGTGGGGTGCAGTGGAGAGAGAGTCTAATGGGTTAGTGGTGCTGAGGCAAATGCTGGAGCAGGAACGGGAGGCCTAGCCCTGCTGTTGTTCTCGATTTCAATGGACTCGAGGAGCGGGAGGCAAAGTGGAAGGAAGTCACTCTTTTTTTAAAAAATCAGTTCACTTTAGTTCAAAGTCTTAATTATGATTTTAGGTGAATTTAGTTAACTCCTTGAAAAATTAAGTATTACTAATATTTAAATGTCTCAGAATATCAGAGATTTATAAAGACTTTCAGATTTTAGGGTAGCAGAGTTATGGGTCCATCTTGTTCCGTTGAGAGGCCTTGTTGCTACTGGATTCCAGGATGTTTCTCGGTGAGCCTGGCCTTCTGCTTCCAGACCTGGGGTCTAGGGATGGTAGGATCTCTCCAGCCAGGAACATTGGACAAGCCAGATCCAACTTAAAATATCCTGAAGAGTCATCTTTCCTCCATGGCTAACTGCGAATTGGTGGGATCTTCCTTGCCAGGCTCCTTAACAGGGTCCTGCCTCTAATAAGGTAGCATAGTGGCACAGTTGCTACCTCACAGTGCCAATGACACAGGTTCAATCCTGAACTCTGGTGCCGTTTGCATGGAGTCTCCCTGTGACTGCATGGGTTTCCCCATGGGTGCTCCAGTTCCCTCCCACATCCTTCGAATGTGCGGGTTGGTAGGTTAATTGGCCACTAAGTTGTCCCTAGAGTGTAGATGCGTGGTAGAATCTGGGAGGGAGGTCGATAGAATGTGGACAGAATAACAAATGAGCTTAATGTAGAATTACTGTAAAGAGGTGGTTGATGGTTGGCATGGACTCGATGGGCTGAAGAGCCTCTTTCTGTGCTGTCTCTGTCTACGAATCTGACTGAATACTTCAAGCTGCAACCATTTCAGTTGCATTAACATCTTGATTTTTACTCCCACTTATTGATTTCCCCTTTCAACACTTCATTCTAAAAAGATAAACCAAGGTCCAGTAATAGAAGAGGTTTCCTTCCATTGTACCTCTGTGCTACCTGCAATGTCACAACTCAGGGTTAACTACGAGGCCAACTGACCCCAGTCACACAAGAAACTGTTCATCTCATTCAGCCACTGCCTGGAAATCTTTGGGTTATATTCTGAATCTCACTGCCCAGGCAGAGAACTGTAATGAGTAGCAATGCAATGGCATTACTAACATTGCCATGCAGGAGGCCATTTGGTTCATCAGATCCATGTTGGCCCCCATCAGTCCCATTCTTGCTCTATTTCCCTGTACCTCTCTCACATTCCCATCAACCTCCATTTGATTCATTTGTCATGTACGGGTTAATTTATAGAAGCCAATTAATTTCCCAGCACATCTTGTGACGTGGGAGGAAACGAGCAAGCTGGGGAAACTCACATGGTCGCAAACTCCGCACAGACAGGGCCGGAGGTCAGGATTGAACCCGGGTCACTGGAGTGGTCAGGCAGCAGCACTACCTGCTGTGCCAGTGCTACCCAGAATGAGAACTAGAATCATGCTGGCATGGGGCTGAGGGTGCAAGTTCTCCAACACAGTGCTGGATTTGCAATGGCACCATCTCACTTGCGCTCTCCACCACCCAACTACCACCCCCACCAAACACAACTCATCTGCCCTGGTTCAGAATGAACAAACATTGCCGGATGCAGACTGAGGAGGTTGAAATCAGAATCAGGTTTATTATCACTGACACGTTGGGAAAATTTGTTGTTTTGCAGCAGCAGTACAGTGCAAGACATAAAAAAAAGTTACAAACATAAATAAATAGTGCAAACGAGGAATAATGAGGTAGTGTTCGTGGACCATTGAGAAATCTGATGGCAGAGGGGAAGAAGCTGTTCCTGAAATGTTCCTCCCCCTCCCACACTATCATGGATAATGTCAGTCCTCGGCCTCCTCCACTGCCAGGAGAATTCCAAGTGCAAACTGAAGGTACAGCACCTTATTTTCCATCTTGGAACCTCGTTGCCTAATGGCACTAACATTGAATTCTCCCACTTTAGGTAATCCCCACACCCCCCCCCCCCCACCATGCTTTCCTTTCCTAGCCTCCTTTTTTCCCTCTCTCCTTACCTTTGTCCCATCCCCTGGTGGATCTGCTCTCCCCTCCTCCCCCGCACCTGCCTATCGCTATCTTTTATCTGCATCTACCCATCACCACCTTGTGCCCACCCCACCTCCCCTCTTTTGTCCACCTATCACTGCTCTGCTTTTCCTATATATTGGGCTTCCCTTTTTCCTATCTTCAGTCCTGAGGAAGGGTTCTGACCCGAAACATTGGCTGCCTGCTTTTCTCCACGGATGCTGCCTGACCTGCTGAGTTCCTCCAGCATCATCGTGTTTTTCATCTTGATTCCAGCATCTGCAGTCCTTTGTTTCTCCTGAAATGTTGAGTGTGGGTCTTGAGGCTCCTGTACATCCTCTCCGATGGTAGTAACGTGAAGAGGGTATGTCCCGGGTGGTGAGGGTCCTTAATGATGGATGCCACCTTCTTGAGGCACCTTGATGGCAGGAAGGGTTGTGTCCATGATGGAGCTGGCCGAGTCTACAACCTTCTGCAGCCTCTCTCGATCCTGCATTCAGTCACCTAGGCTCCCCCACTAACCCCTCACTTGATTGGAAATTGTTTAAGTGGCTGGAAAAACACTGAGCCAAGAACCAGTTCACCCTGGAGAAAATTACCTCGGAGACACTGGGTCTGAGCCTACTGCTGATCAGCCCATTGTTTCTTGAGGCGGGGGTGGGGGGGGGGGGTGTGTTGCAACAAGCGACACAGAGACTTTCTCTAGCATTTTGCCAACAGCACCTCCAGTCAGTGCAGAGTGCGTGGCTTTGCAATAACATCTCGCGTGTGCGTGCGCATGTGTGTACACACAAGAGACACACACTTAACCACCTTCCAGATGCTGCCTCAGTATGAAACCTTCCCATTGCCAGCTGCTAATTGGATTTGATCACCACTCTTGGGAAAACAAACAACTGCTCAGCAACTGCTCAGCTCCGCTGAGAGGTGCAGCGGAGTTATGATAGCCTGTCAATTAAATTGCTGTCGTGTTAATTTATTCATTCCCATCTCCTTTTGAAACTAAAATATGGCAGGTGCTGGATCTCAATCACAAGGCAATGGGCAAGAAGTTTAGTAGGGTCTGATGGGAACCTTTTTCACCCAGGGAGTGGTGGAAGCAGAGTCACTAAGAGTCTGGACAAACACTTCAATCACTTAGGCATAGAAGGCTATGGGCCAAGTGCTGGAAGATGTGATTAATACATATGGGTGCCCACTGGTTAGTATGGACATGGTGGGCCAAATGGCCTGTTTTCATACTGTGAGATAACCCAAGCTTTGACTTGCTGGCCTGTCTACAATCTTCAACATACCCTTTCCGGTCAATTGGGATTTCTAGGAAGAGGTATCCAACAAATCCTTTAATAAAACATCCAGCATCTTCACTGAACATTAGCAAACAAACTACGACACTGAGGAATACATTTGTAAAATCAAAATCTTTAAAAACAGATATGGGATACCAGAGTCGAAACTGTTCCCTTTCTAGGCTAGAAGAGTTGAATAGTTTCACAGGAATGTATATCCTCTCCTTGACCAGATAACTACTCTGTTTAGTGGGGTAAATTTTTGTGGTGAATTTCATTGCCAATTGATGCACAAATGCATCCATTTCATTTGGCTCTTGGGATAGTTGGACAGAGCTGATGCTTTTACAAGGAGGGGAGGTGTACAAAGGGTCCTGCAACTTGATGAGTCAGAATTCATGGGGTATCCCTTCCTGGCCTCGAGTTGTTGGACAATTCACACATTACCATCTTTAAACACTGCTGCTATTCTGGTGGGGCAAGGTAGAGGAGGGTGAGAAATAATTATTTTGGCACAAATTTTTGTTACCTTTTTTTTAAAAAATCGAATGCAGACTTTAGAATCAGAGACAGATCACACAGAAACAGACCCAAATGTCCATGTTGACCTTTAAATACCCAAACATACTGATTCTATTTACCAGCACTTGATCTATAGCCTATTGTGACTTGGTGATTCAAGTGCAAGTCTAGATAATTTGTTACGAGGGCCTCTGTCACCACCACTTCCTCAGGTAGTGTGCTCCAAACTGCAACCATCCTCTGGGTAAAAAAAAAATCCTCCTCAGATCCCCTCTCAGTCTTCTGCCCCTTACCTTAAGCCTATGCAGCCTGGTTTTATACACCACTGCTAGGGGGTGGAGTTTCCTCACTATTTATGCCCCTCCATTTTGTACAATCAGGTCTCTCCTCAGCTTCTCCCACTACAAGGAATGGAAAGCCAGCCTAGTCAGTCTCATAACAGAAATAGTTTCTTATTCATCAGATACCGGCTTCCAGGGCCTGAGAGGTGTCAGATGGGAAAAGAGATGCCCTCACAACCCGCACCCCTTCTCCATTGTCAGCCTTCTGCCCTTCTCAGCTGTACTTCAGACAGGGAATTAACATTGGGTTGTACATTATTACATTGTTGGCCATTTCAGAGCAACGATCCCTTATGAACAGGAGACATGCTAAGAACACATGACACCTCTGTACATTGGTTGACGTTCAGTTGAAATAATGAGCAGTGCCAAAGGCATTACCTTGAGCAAAGTTCCAGCTGGTTCTTCATATTCCACCTTCATTATCCACAACACCACCATTTTTTGGTGTCATCTGCAAACTTACAAATCAGTCCATCGATATTTTCATCCAAATCATTGTTAAACATCACAAACAACAGATGTCCCAGCAGTGAACCTTGTGGAACACCACTGGTCACAGACCTCCAGTCAGAACAACACTACCCTGTGTCTTCTATGGCCAAGCCAATTTGGAATCCAATCTACCAAGTCACTGTAGATCCCACTGAATCAATACTGAACCTTCAACCAAGATTGCAATTCCTGAACTCTGCTTGTGGGAGCTTGCTTTGTACAAATTGTCTGTCACATTTCCTACCTCACAGCGGTGACTGGACAACAAGAGGATGTAGAAGGCCTTGGGGCATTCTGGGATTTGTGACAGTGCGATATAAATGCCAAAGTACTGTTAGTCTTTGTGACAGAGACTGTCACTCAATGCAAATTCTAGCCCAGTGTCATTCCAGCCTGAGTACAGTTCTTTTACCAAAGGATGAGTACTGACTCAATGGGCTGAAGGGCCTGGTGAATGACCATGACCCCATGATATGATTCACTCTAAAAGCTCAAACTCTGCGCCAAACTTGGCCCTCAGCAACAAACTTGTTTTCCTTGAACGTGCAAATTACTGTCTAAAGAGTCTGGGAGAAAAATTAGGGAAGATTAATTACCAACCTGTGAAATGTTTTTTTTCATTCCTCAAGTGCTTCTGATTTTAAACATCTGTGGTAAATGTGGACCACCGAGGTAGCCAGAGCAGCAGGAATAGAATCCAGGTGCATTTAACCATCAACTAAACTTGGGAACATAGGAGCAGAGGGCAGCCATTTTGTCTTCTGAGCCCACTTGCCGCTCAATGAGATCATGACTAATCTTTAACCCAACTCTGCAGGCTCTGCCTTTCCCCCTTATCCCTTGATATCATAATACACAAGACTGGGCAAACGTCCTTTAAAAAAAGAATCCAGCAAAAAAAAAACAACAGTCCCAAAGATACTCTGTGTCAGAAGAACATGCACAGAGTTAATGCCCATGTCTGTTGACTTTCATTTGTGTAGCCTGTGATTTACTAACTAATATAGTTTTGTTTCTCAGTGTTGGCAAGCGTTCTTCTCCAGAGCTTTGGCGTGATGGTTTGAGTTTCTTTACTAGTTACGGTTTAGGCTGGAGCACTTGGATTGATTTAGACTGCCTGACTCAAAGCCAAGTGGTAAACATCATTCTACATCACAAGCTGATCACTACAGCAGTTGGCACTAGCTGGAGTTCCTTGGGCCGACAGGGGAAATTGAGACTCTCTGCTTTTCCCTCAAGTATAAGTAGCATGAGCGGGAACAATATCACAGAAACAAATGCCTCAGATTAAGATTATGTCCCTTAGAATTGCTAGCAAGATAGATGCTTTGAAGGGACACCTTTCCCAAATTCACAAAGCTAAGAACCCTCAGTTGGCAACGCAGGTTTTGATCTTGACCAGTGCTGAGTTTGCATGATCTCCCCATGACTGCATTCATTTCCACGAGGTGCTCTAATCTTCTCTCACATTCTAAAGACAAGCTGGTTTTTAGGTTAATTGGTGACTGTAAATTGCCCCAAGTGGTGGCAGAATCAGGGAAGTTAATAGACGTGTGAGAGAATGGGTTGGGGAGAAATGGGTGGGATAGACTCAATGGAATGAACTTCGTCCTTCTACGTTGGAAGGAAATATGGGAAATATAAGATGCCAGGAGCAACAACTTTGTGGGTTGATATCCTATAGCTACAGATACTTTGAAGTGATGCCCTCAAATTCTTGGACTGCTCATCGGAAAACAAAAAACTGCAGATACTCGAAATATGAATTCAAAGCAGAAAGTGCTGGAAATACTCAACAGGATTGGTAGCATCTGTGGAGAGAAACTGAATTAACATTTCAGGTTCAAAATAAAAGCAGAAAAAGCTGGGAACACTCCGCGGGTCAGACTGCATCTGTGGAAAAGATAAGAGTTAACACTTCAGGTCAAAGAGCCTTCGTCAGAATGGGGAGTGAGGTGCAGAGAACAGATGTTGATGGGGTGAAGACAGATTGAATGAGACTGATTGTGCTGGTGCTGGCTGAGAGGGGTTAGTGAATTCTTGTTAATCACAGCTGATCAGAGCTGACATAAATAGGGTAAAATAAACGGAGAACAGAGCAAGAAGAAGATCAACGCTGGAACTGTGAAATCCACGCACAGCCTTTGCTGGAAAACTGAAATAAAAAAAACACTGGAAATAGCTAGCTAATCAGGTGGCGTCTGAGCAGAGAGCAACAGGGTTGATGACCAGTTCTGACAAACTGGAAAGCTTGGTTGTCTGAAATTGTTGAATACAATTGTGGACTACTCATGTCAGACAAAGCCATCAGGGAAATGGAAAATCCCTTCCAGATATCAAATAATAACAGGAACTTGCATTTATAAGATAAGATATCTTTATTAGTCACACGTACATCGAAACACAGTGAAATGCATCTTTTGAGTAGAGTGTTCTGGGGGCAGCCCGCAAGTGTCACCACGCTTCCGGCACCAACATAGCATGTCCACAACTTCCTAACCCATACGTCTTTGGAATGTGGGAGGAAACCGGAGGACCCGGAGGAAACCCACACAGATGTGGGGAGAACGTACAAACTCCTTACAGACAGCGGCTGGAATTGAACCCGGGTTGCTGGCGCTGTAAAGCGTTACGCGAACCGCTGCACTACAGTGCCTACCCTATAATCTAATAAAGCATCAAGTCACTTCACAGAAGCATTAATGAGGCATATATGGAAATAACTGGCTTGTACTTATTGGGTATGGAAGCACAATAGTTAAATTACTAGACTGATAAAGTTTCAGAAACAAATTTGAATCCCACCGTGACACTTGGATAATTTAAACAAATAACTAAATGTAAAAAAAATGTAAATTTTAGAAGTTTATCTTCATAATGATATCCACGAAACAACTAAGTCGTTGTAAAAGCACCATCAGGTCACAAATGTCCTTCATGAGAGGAAACTTGCCATCCTTACAAAATCTCATCTATGTGACTCCAGACACACCGATATGATGGGCTCTTAATTGCCCTTGAACTGAGGAGGCAGTAAGAGATGGCAATAGGTTTTAGTGGGCCAGTAACACCCACATCCCTCAAATGATTATAGATTAAACTAGACGTCCAAAATCCTGGTTAAGGTGGTGCAAGGAAAGAGTAACTTAAAAGGTGAAAAGGGAGGGATAGATCAGAATCCGAATCAGGTTTATTATCACCGACTTAGATGTGAAATGTGTTGTTCTGTGGCAGCCGTACAGTGCAAAGCCAAAGTTACTATAAATTACAAAAATAAATAGTGGGAAAGGAATAATGAGGTAGCGTTCATGGACCATTCAGAAATTTGACGGGTGGTGGGGTGGGGGGGGGGGAGAGGAGGGGTGGGGGCAGAAGAATTGCTGCATGTGGTTTGTCAGGATCCTGTACCTCTTCCCTGATGGTAGTAACGAGAAGAGGGCATGTCCCGGATGGTGAGGGCCCTTAATGATGGACGCCGCCTTCTTGAGGTACCGCCTCTTGAAGATGTCCTTGATGGTGGGGAGGGTGGTGCCCGTGATGGAGCTGGCTGAGTCTACAACCCTCTGCAGCTTCTTGCGATCCTGAGCACTGGAGCCGCCATACCAGCCTGTGATTCAACCAGTCAGAATGCTCTCCACCGTACATCTGTAGAAATCTGTAAGATCTCGGGATGGGGATGTCTGAGCTTTACTGCAGAAGCCACGAATGACATGGGCACCAATGGTGGAACAACTAAATTCAGGAACTGGACAGGCCAAGCTCCAATAGTCGAAGATGATTGCATAGATAAGGGGAAGGCCGTGGAGGGATTACATAAGTAACACAAACTGGAGGAGGCCATTTGGCCCTTCATGTTGGCTCCACATGACTGATCTTCTACCTCAGCACTACTTTCCTGCACTTACCCCCTTCATATCTATACTTGTCTTGAATATAGTCAGTGACTGAGCCTCCACAGCTTATTTCTAAAACAAAGAATGAAAATCTTATAGCTGAAACTTTGCCATAGTCAGTGATACCTTTTATACACCAGAGATACGAATGCTATTGACTGGACCCTCCTTGCTTTAATCTTTCTAAAATGCATAACAAGCTGCACAGAGATGTTTGCCTGTCCAAATTCTCTCAGCTGAGAGAAGTTTTATTAAAGCTTTCTAAACAAGCTGGATCAAAGTTTGCCAACAATAACTTTAGTTAAGCGGAACTGATTTTGTTTTATTTACTCAGATTAAACTGCCCATTTTAAATGTGCATCATGCAAACAAATCCTGAAGGGTTGCATTTGATTTGCTGAGGGAGAGAGGGGGATGCCAGGGGAGAGGGAGAGAGGGGGAGAGACAGTACGGTGGGGAGGGGCAAGGGTTAGACTGCTGGGAGGCAGGAAGTGGCAGCAGGGTGATGTGTAGGCTGCTCGAGGATATGCAGTGGCTCCACTACCAGCCATGTTGGCTGCAGGGTCAATGGAACACAGCCTCCACACAGTGGAACTCCATCTCACATGGAACATTGGTTCTTCTCACTCCCATTGTGCACCTGGAAACTGGATGCAGTGCAGAGCATCCCCGTTAAGTCTCAAAGGGAACACCATTACACATAACACTGACACCAGGAATGGCTATTCACATTTAAAGGGGGCTGTGCCCAGGGTCGCTCATATTTACATGTCTGTTCCACAGGGGATTACTGACCTTGAATAGGTATTGTTATATTATTGTCACTTGTACCGAGGTGCAGTGAAAAACTTGTCTTGCATACCGATCGTACAGGTCAACTCATTACACAGTGCAGTTACATTGATGTAGTACAGGTAAAAACAATAACAGTACAGAGTAAAGTGTCTCAGCTACAGAGAAAGTGCAGTGCAATAAGGTGCAAGGTCACAACAAGGTAGATCGTGAGGTCAGAGTCCATCTCATTGTATAAGGGAACCGTTCAATAGTCTTATCACGGTGGGATAGAAGCTGTCCTTAAGTCTGGTACGTGCCCTCAGGCTCCTGTATCTTCTACCTGATGGGAGAGAAGAGAGAATGACCCAGGTAGGTGGGGTCTTTGATTATGCTGGCTGCTTCGCCAAGACAGCTAGAGGTATAGACAGAGTTCACGGAGTGGAGGCTGGTGTCCGTGACACGCTGGGCTGTGTCCACAGCTCTCTGCAGTTTCTTGCAGTCCTGGGCAGAGCAGTTGCTGTATCAAGCTGTGATGCATCCAGATAGGATGCTTTCTACGGTGCACTGGTAAAAGTTGGTGAGAGTCAAAGGGGACAAACCAAATTTCTTTAGCCTCCTGAGGAAGTAGAGGTGCTGGTGAGCTTTCTTGGCCGTGGCATCACGTGATTTGACCAGGTCGTCTTATGGGGGGATTCTTTCGATTGAACAGTGGTGCAGTCATTAACATTGCTGCCTCACAGCTCCAGTGACCCGGGTTCAATCCTCTAGTGCTGGAGTTTGCACATTCTCCTGGTGGCTGCTGGTATCTCAAGCCCCTCCACCAGATGCTCTGGTTTCCTCCCTCTTCCCAAAGATGTGCAGGTTTGTAAGTTATTTGGCCATTGTAAATTGCCCCCAGCACAGGTGTGTGACAGTAGAGTTGGCGGCGGGGGTGGGGAGGTGGAGTTGATGGACAAGCAAGCATGTCAAAGAGAAGTAAAGAGGGGGTCTGGGATTGATGAGATCGCTGAGAGCCAGCAGAGACTCGATGGGCTGAATAGCCTCCTGTCGCAAAAAGAATACATGTAAATATAAAATCTGGTAGTCAACCCCACAGGGGATTGAACAGTGAATGTAAATTTGATGAGTTGTATAAAGTGCACATTCAGTTAGAAGTAACCTCTTGCCATTGGCCCTGGGACAAGTTTTAATTGAATGTCTTGAGTTGAACACAAGACATTGCACTGTCAGTAGTGTTTCCACTTCCCCACTGGATTGTCAGATTTCTGATCTGATCCTTCCCGTGTCTGATGAACTACTTCCTCCACAGGAGCGGTAAATGCGTTTAATGGTCTTTTAGAATGGACTTCCTCTATCATATGAAGCAGCAGTATTATTTTTAGCAAGTTTTAAAAATATCTTCCTAGCATCAGCACTGGTATTTATAGCACTGTGGAAGATTCAGGCTGCAGCAGACACTGCACAGGAGACTTCTGCAGGACAATGTCCCTGGGAGGAGAGGTCCAAGAGTAAGGTTAGACCTGAAAGAAGTCGAGGGGAGATTTGATAGCTCATGACAGGTTTAGACAGGGTAGGTAGAGGAAAGTTGTTCCCATTAGCAGACGGTTCAAGGAGCAGTGACACAGGTTTAAAATTTTGGGTGGAAGGGCAATCAGAGTGGTTATAACCTGCTATTCAGGGCTGTCAAAACAGTCAAATGGGGGTTTTACAAAGGGATTTGACTGGCATTAGACATAATAGTTTGCAAGGAAAGAGATTGATTTGCTAGAAGCTGGCACTGATTTAACAGGCTGAATGCCCTCCTCCTGTGCTCTAACAGTTTATTGTTTTTGAAACACTGGACATCTATTGAAAAGCAAAAATCCTTTAAAGGCAATCTTGCTGAGACTCCTTATCTACTACGATAAATTAAGTGCAGCATCTGACAGGGTGGTGGAATAATTGATCTCCATTTTACTCGGTTGGTAACCACTGACGCCGAATCAGATAGTGCATCTGAGTAGTTGGTCTCTTGAAGTCTGCTTCAGAGACCAATTACTAACATATCTAGGTTTATACTCTGGTACAATTCTGTAGGAATGCTGCATTATTGGAATTCCAGTGTTTCAGACAAAATGGTAGTCAGAAACCCTGCACCATCTCAGGTGGATGTAGAGTCAGAGTACTACAGCATAGAAACAGGCCCTTCGGCCCATCTAGTCCATGCCAACCTGATCTTCTGCCTAGTTGCAACTACCCGCACCCGGACCATAGCCCTCCAAACCCCTCCCATCCATGTACCTATCCAAACCTCCTAAATGTTACAACTGAACCTGCATCCACCACTTCCGCGGGCAGCTCATTCCACACTTGCACCACCCTCAGTAGTTCCCCCTCAGATTCCCCTTAAATATTTAACCTTACACTCTAAACCTATGTCCTCTAGTTCTAGTCTCACCCAAAAGAGCCTGCATGCATTCATCCTATCTGTACCCTTCATAACTTTGTATACCTCTATAAGATCTCCCCTCATTTGGCACGGTAGTGTAGTGGTTAGACATTTGGACAGGTATATGGATAGGAAATGTTGAGAGATATGGGCCAAACACAGGCAAATGGGACTTGCTTAGATGGAAATCTTGGTTGGCATGGACCAGTTGGGCTGAAGGGCCTGTTTCTGTGCTGTATGACTATGATTCTCTGAACTGCAGCTGATGCATACTTCAAAGAGAAACACATTCATATCTAGTTCCTGGGTTCAATTCCAACCGCTGTCTGTAAGGAGTTTGTATGTTCTCCCCATGTCTGCATGGGTTTCCTCCCACATTCCAAAGACGTACAGGTTAGGAACTGTGGGCAAGCTATGTTGACGCCGGAAGAGTGGCGACACTTGTGGGCTGCCCCCAGCACATTCTCAGTAATGCAAAAAGACACATTTCACTGTGTTTCGATGTACATGTGACTAATAAGTAAATAAATATATTATCTTATATAAATTCCCTGAAAGAACAGCAGGGAGAAGTCCATATTAAATGAGAAAATACTAGAAATCTCATAACAGAGGCCATTCGGCCCATTATATCTATGCTAGCTCTCAGACCATTCTCTATCACATCCCCCTTTTCCCCGCCCATCATCCACCAATATTAGGGGTGTCTTGCAGCAGTGAACCATCCCACGTACCTTTGGGATGTGGGAGGAAAACAGAGCACCTGGAGATCACAGGGAGAATGTGCAAACTCTGCACAGACAGCAGAGGTCAGGATTGAACTCTGGTCACTGGAGTTGCAAGACTGCAGGATTACCTGCTACGCCACGTTACTGCCCTCACCAAGTACAACAGCATATTCAGCCTTTATTTCAGACTTCTAGCATCTGCGGTATTGCTTTGAGTTCTTCCTGCTGTCTTAGCCAATAGGTATCCCTCAGCCAACATCACACAAAAAAATGCAGTTCAATATTATGTTGTGGGATCTTGTTGTGCATGAATTGACCATGCTTCGACAGCACTTCGTTGGCTGTCACGCGCTTTAGGATCTCAAGGTCAAGAACATTGCATTCTTTAGATGGTAACTCTTAAAAATGATTGGTTAAATGTTTGAAAACAAAAATATCAAAACTTTCAGGGAGAATTAAATAGTCTTTCAAAGAGACAGCACAGCACAATGGGCTAATGTCCACTGTTTGGTGGTTTCTATGATTAAATGTCAGATTGGGTTGGGAAATCAAAGCCAATTGTGGCTTTAAGAATTATTTGCATATTTGGCACCTATAGATTCTGATGCTTTCAGACAAGAATTTTGGCAAATGATACAGGAAATTAGCTTTACATTACAACCCAGGCAGTTCTCACTGATCCAGTCTGTAGGATGAGAGTCTGTGCTCCAATATGGCATTCACACATTTTTCAACAGATAATTTGGATCCAATTGAAGTGGCTTCACAAAGGTCTAATTCACATGTTGGGTGGCTCTCCCCTCAAAATGTATCTGCCTGATCTCCAGATGGGTAAATAGATGAAGCCAGCTCAACTAGAGAGCAAATATGGCACTCCTGCTTGACAGATGATCAAATGGGAGGGCACCATTGGCTAATTAAGGGAGCGTCACTCAACTGAAGAACTGAAAAGCCCTCTGGACCTGAGATTGCAATTTCCAACCTCTCATATTTCCACTTATTAACTTTAAATAGTCAGAAACTTGTCCACTGCCATAAATCAGATGGAATTCGGATGATAGATCATCAACCTGAAGCATTCTCCCCCCCCACAGATGCTGCCTGACCTGCTGAGTTAATCCAGTAATTTCTGATTTTATTTCAAGCTTCCAGTGTTTGCAGTATTTTGCCTGTATAATTTGAAGAAACCAAATCAGCTGGGGTTTGTACTGCTCCCCCAACAGTCATATCTCCCCGGAATTGTTAACTCATGGGTTTGGCCTTGTGGGTCTTGGCAAGTTAATGCACTATTTCTGTTCAATATGCCAATATTTTTAGTGAAATTAATATTGCTTCTTTGCCTTCTGAATTTTTATGTCTTGCCAAATGTACTAACCAAATGCTGGAGTATATTTCTACTGGAGTCTCCACACACCTGGGACTTTAGTACCAAAGGGTACATAAAATTCTTAGGGGCCTACATAGGGTAATAATGAGGACCTATTTCCCTTTGCAGGGGTGTTAGAAGCCAGAGGGCATAATTAAAGGAAATGGTGGATTGATCAGAGGGGAGATGAGGAAATATTCCCCCACCACCCCCCCCCAACCCACAGGGGATCTGGAACTCACTCATTGAATCGAGGCAGAAACTTTCATCATGTTTAAAAGAGTACTTGGATGTGTACCTGACAAATAGTAACCTATGGAACTAGGGTAGAATTGGTCTGGGAGACTCTTTTGACCAGTATAGTCACGATGGGCCAAATGGTCTCATTCTTACAAATGTCCCATGATTCCTGAGCACCAGATTGTGTGCTAACATGGCATCTAGAAGCACATGGCTTCCAGGAAGCAGGATGGGGATTGCAGAAACCAATTTACCAATTTAATTGATGAGGAAACTGAAGCCAACATTGGGAATTTGGGTTGAAGTTACAGACTCCAGTACAAATTCCAGGTTGACACTCCAGTGTAGTACTGGAGTCATACTTCAGATAGGAAGCCAAACTGAAACCACAGGAGAGGACATAAAAAACCCAAGGCCATGAATTTGGATATCTAGGGCCAAGCCCTAATACCCAAGCCAATATCCAACCCTCAGTCTGTATCATTAAATAGGATGATCCAGTTATCAAATTGCAAGAGAAACAAAGGACCGCAGATGCTGGAATCTAGATGAAAAACACGATGATGCTGGAGGAACTCAGCAGACCAGAGAGCATCTGTGGGGAAAAGCAGGTGGTCAACGTTTCCAGTCAGGACCCTCCTTCAGGACTGAAGATAGGAAAAGTGGAAGCCCAATATATAGGAGGGAAAAGCAGAGCAGTGATAGGTGGACAAAAGAGGGGAGGCGGGGTGGGCACAAGGGGGCAATAGATAGATGCAGGTAAGAGATAGTGATAGACAGGTGAGGGGGAGGAAGGGTGAGCAGATCTACCAGGGGATGGGTCAAAGTTAAGGAGAGAAAGGGAAAAAGGTAGAAAAAAAAGACTAGGAAAGGGAAGAAGTATGGTTGGGTGGGGGGGCTGGGGTGGGGGGTAGAAGTTTGTGGGGATCACCTAAAGTGGGAGAATTCAAGTGTTCATGCTGCAAGGTTCCAATACAGAAAATGAGGTGCTGTTCCTCCAGTTTGCACTTGGAATTGGAGGAGGAGTGGAGGAGGCCGAGGACTGACATATCAGTGATAATGTGGGAGGGGGAGCTGAAGTGACTGGCAATGGGGAGATGCAGATCGCAGTTACAGACAGAGTGCAGGTGTTCTGCAAAACGGTCACCTAGTCTGTGTTTGGTCTCACCAATGTCGAGGAAGCCACACTTGGAGCACCGAATGCAGTAGATGATATTAAGCGAGGTGCTGGTGAATCTCTGTCTCACCTGAAAGGACTGTTTGTTATTACATTGAAGCTTGTGGGAACTAGTTGTGGACAAGTCATTGTTACATTCCCTACATTGCAACATTGTCAGCATTTCAGAAATATTTCATTGGCTGCAGAATACTTTGGGATGTCCCAGGGTCATGAAAAGTGCTGTAGAAATATTCAAGAAAAGAATTAAAGGCAGTGGAAGCCAGATTTATTCATTTGAATTCAGTCAACTCTGCTTGGAACTGTGAAATGGGAGGAAATCAAATGCATATTAACCAACAGACAACTATGAGAAGTGTTCTTTGCCTGAGGAATACTGAACTCTGGTAAAAGGTCAGCCATTTAGGATTAAGAGAAGTTTGGAGGCTTGTGAAGCTTTGGAATCCTTTATCCCAGAGGAGATACTGGTGCTTAATCATCAAGTATATTCAAGGCTGTGATCAATAGATTTTAGGATATTCTGGTAATCAACAGATATGAGAATTGGACAGGAAAGTGGACTTGACAAACAGGTTCAATCATGGTCTTACTGAATGGTAGAGAACATAAGAAAAGAGGCCCTATAAGCCTGCTCCACTATTCAAGATCAAGGTTGATCCACTTCAAACCATTTTCCTGCACTATCCCCAGATCACTTTATTCCTTTAATATACAGAAACCTGCCCATCTCCATCTTGATGGAACTCAAGAACTAAGGCCCCACAGCCCTCCAGAGCCCCAAAGGTTCACAACCCTCCAAGTGAAGAAATTCCTCATTTCAGTCCCAATGCTGGAACTCCTTCTCCCAATCTACCTCCTTATGGCCCTTGCACTTTAACTGTCTACCTGCTCTAACTGCAACACTATTCTGTATTGTTTTCTTTTTTTAATTATCTCAGTATAATTATGTATGGCATGGTCTGTCTGGATGACATGCAGAACAAAAGCTTTCCACTGTGTCTCAGTACATGTGACAATAACAAACCAATACCAAAACCAGCTCACCCTAAATCTGCCCCTTTGTTCTGGACTCTTCAGTTAGGGGAATCATCATCCCAGCACCCAGCCCTTTAAGAATTTAGTAATCTTCTGTGATATCCCCTCACGTTCTTCTAAATCCAAGAATACAGTCCTAGTCTGCATGGCAAACTCATCATCCCTGGAACCAGTGAATCTCTGCTGCACTCCCTTAATGGCAAGTATATCCTTTCTAAGTTAAGGAAACCAAAACAGTGTACAATAGTTCCAGTGTGGTCTTGCCAAGGCCAGAGACAATTGCAATATTGTTTCCTTACTGTCTTCAAACCCTTTGTAAAAAAAAAGTGAACATACCATTTGCCCTCTTAATTGCTTGTTGTACCTGCATTTGCCTTGTGTACAACTGGTAATTGGATTATTATTGTCACATGTACAGAGGTACAGTGAAAAACTGTTTTGCATGCCATCCACACAGATCATTTTATTACATCAGTGCATTGAGGTAGTATCAGAGAAAAGCAATAACTGTATGCAGAATATAATGTTACAGTTCCAGAGAAAGTGCAATGCAGGTAGATAATAAGATACAAGGCCATGACAAGGTAGACTGTGAGGTCAAGAGTCCATCCTATCATACAAGAGTTCTATTCAATAGTCTCATAACAGTGGGATAGAACTTGTCCTTTCTAAGCACACCTTGGCGCCTTTGAACAGTGACACTACCTAATTTCTTGCTACTGCTTTGAGTAGACCAGGTAAGTCTGTATGCCAAGCTGGATGACCTCATTTTTCACTCACACAGACCTAGTGAGCCGAGTTTGATTCCAATCTCTGGTGCTGTCTGTATGGAGTTTGCATTATTCTGTGCCTGTGCGAGTTTCACGGGGGTGTTCTGGTTTTCTCCTGCATCCCAAAGACATGTGGGTTGGTAGGTTTATTGGCCACTGAATTGCCCCTAGTGTAGGTGGGTGATAAAAGTATCAGGGTGGGGAGAGTTGATGGGAATGCAAAAGAGAATAGTTTATAGGATGAGGCAAAGGTCAGACAGCAGCCTGAAGAGTCACCAGGATCTGATTTAAGCCACTTTTGACATTGTCTATTTACCCCTAGATTTCTCATTCCTGTACTTTTTAAGTTTATCTTGCCTCTCCCAGCTCTGTACCAGAATGTCACATGGAGTCATACAACCTGAATACAGGCCCTTCAGCCCACTGAGTCCATGCCAACCATCAAGCATCCATTTACATAAATGGTACATTAATCCTTTGCGCCCACCCCACCCGCCCCCAAGATTCTACCACTCACCCATACACTAGGCGGAATTTATGCTGGCCAAATAATCTACCAACCCACACATTTTTGGGATTTGGGAGGAAATGGGAACACCCAGGGGAAACCCAAGTCACAGGGAGAATGTGCAAACTCCACACAGACAGCACCCGAGGTCGGGATTGAACTCTGGCCTTGTGTGTTCTGAGCCACTGGTTCCACTAACTGTGCCACCCCATTTTTCATTCTTGTGTTAAAAAATATTGAAGTGGCTGATTCGCATTGAATCTGTACAGGGTTCACATTAACCAGCTTGCATTACTGGTGCTGGTGTGCTACCAATGGGACTATGATTGGAAGATCTGGTGTACAACACTGTGACTGTTAGTAGCAGCAGACCTGCTGAATACAATGATAATAAATCTGCCCGTTGTTCATTTATTGTCCTCTGCTGATTTTTAGGAAGGTTAAACTCCACACAACCCAGGAACAACACCCAGGAGAGCCACAATCACAGTGTATCACATCTCACATCCTGTAATTACAGGGAACTGCTGCAGTTAGCAACTCATTGGAAAATATATCAGATGATTTTTAATGAAAGAACCGTAAAAAAAAATGCACATTGCACAACAAATACGGAGTTACAAGCATGACGGGAGTATATTACGTGGACCACTGAGACCAAATGTTACATGGCCACACCATTATTGAGGAAGCTCCAAAGAATGTGCAGGACAATTTATCAAAGGTTGTGGAACTGAGAGCTGTACACTCCAGAGTGCCTTAAAGCAAAATAGTTTAACTTCTCTATGAATATGGCACACTTAAAAAAATCCCATTAATCAACTAGATGTCCAGAAAAAATCCATATTATTTCTCAGGTAGTGCATAGTCCAATACAGTATTCCCCTTTTAATAAAGGAGCCACAATATAAATTATTGCAATGTATCAGTGGGAATTGTGGTCTTTTAATAGGTTTATCCAAGGCTGTTGCATGAGTAAGGTGGCTTCCTGGTGCAGTTAGTTTCTGCTTCACAGCTCCAGCAACCCAGGTTCGATCCTGACCTCCGGCACTGTCTGTGTGGAGTTTGCACGTTCTCCGTGATCGCATGGGTTTCCTTCAAGTGCTCCGCCTTCCTCCCACAACCAAGACACGCGGATTGATAGGTTAATAAATTGCTGTAAATATACCCCTAGTCTGTCGGGAAGTCTGGAATCTGGGAAGGGTGGGGAGATTGATGGGAATGGAGGAAGAGAATAAAATGGGTTAGGCAGGATTAGTGTAAGTGGGTATGTGATGGTTGGTGCAGACCCAGTGGGTTTAAGGGCCTGTTTCCAAGCTGCATCTCTGACTGTGGGTGATCAAATTTCTGTGGTTCTTTTGCAGAAAAGAGGCTGCCAACCATCACTATGTTATTGAAAACCATAAGCCATCTGTGTGTGATGAAAGAACCACTAGACCCTCAGAAAAGTACAGCAAATTTAATGAAGTGGCCAAGACCTTCAGATGGTAGCCTAACAGTTGCACCTTTAATAAAGTATCATGCTTAAGGACTTCCACCTCATGTTGGTGCAATAGTTGCACCTCTCCCATGCTGATCAGTAAGTGTTGGGATCTTGCTCAGTCATTACTGCAGCCTCTGAATGAGAATGCATTGCTGGTGTATGTAGTGAGGGGGTGGGAATAGTAGTGGGAGAGAAGGGAATAGTGGGGCTGGGGAGGGCACCATGACCCATCAGTGATACCCATCCTGGGACACATTAACACAAATGCCATTAGATATCTTCATTCGCAACAGTTTATATAGGAAACCCTGGTGTTAAAAGGCATCTTGCTCATGATGAATGAATTAACTCCTGGCTTCCACCCAACAAGAGTGGTACTGCAACCTGGCATGAAGGAACACTTGCACAGGAGGAGAAAATTAGAAAGGTGAAAGTGCTAGCAAGGTTATCACACACTAGTACTCCTGACCCAGGGAGCAGATACTGCAGTGATCTCCATCCATAATTACCACTGGTTAGGAATATCTTGCCAGTTACTGTTGTACATACTTGGCACCAAAGGAGTAACTGCATTAATATTTCCATCAGCTTTAGCTCCACTCTAACACTGGATAAATCTGAACATTACAGAATCAGTCTCATGTGCACTGAAGGACAGTCCTGCCCTCCACATCTGCAGAATCAATTCTACCAGCTCATCTGTGAAAGTCATTATGCCATCTACTGGGAGTCACAAACTTCACTTCAGTGGCAGAGTAGAACAGGAAGAGTCGACAGGCTTGTGAAGGATTGCATTTCGTGCCATTGTCCCCAGGGAAGTAATCTCCAAATTAATAATTAAAGAGTAAATGGATTAAAAGTGTCTTTATACCATTATTCATCTTTTTACACACACGAGTCAAGCACACAAAAACAAACATTCACACAAACAATGTGCATATACACATACATGTGTACATAAACATCCTTCAATGCACCACATACATATGCAGGATGCACTAGATTTAATTGTCTATTCCAATTAATGAGTAATTAGACTATTTAAATCAGCCATCCTTTAAATACCCTCATTTTACACAGACTTTGCTTTAATTTCCCACACTCGTCTCACTTCCTTGTATTCATACCAGTGAGACATTAACCAGGAGAACTTAATCTGTGTTCACTTCCCAACACTCATTTATCTGCTCCCTACTATGTCTGCCTATTGTATTGATAGGTCAGGGGTGAGTTGGTTGGAATAAGTTATAGTTCATGGAGGCCTCTGGAACCTGAACTGTCTACTGCAGGTACCTCAAGGAACAGGGAAGATAACACCAATGGTGTCTCTGCAAAATGCTTCAAATTCACTGGAAGGCCAAGCAAACTATGTCCTCTCCCACACCACTGCATTGAAACTCAGTCAGCTTCATTGGGCAGACCATATTATTCACATCCCTAACACCAGACTCTCAAAACAAGCAATACTCAAGCTCGGTCATGGAAAGAGATTCTCAGGTGGATAAAGGAAAAGATTCAAGGAGACAGAGCACATCCTTGAAGAAATGCAATATCCCCTGTGACTCTTGGGAATCCCTGGTCAATGGCCACAAAGTGGAGAAAGTGAGATGGTATTGAGAACTTCAAGCCCATGCATTGGGAGCACAGAAGCCCAACATGAATGACAGAAGGAATGTACCACCTCACAGACTACCCACCCACCAACACTATCAGCCATTCCCTGCCTCAGTGGGAAGGTCAGCAGTTCCCACACTGGCCTCATCAGGCACCACAGAACCAGAGTGGAAGCAAGTCATCATCCATCCTGAGGGATTGACTGAGAAGCTTTGATAATAGAAGATAAGTAGCCCCTAGTGGATGATAGAAAGCTTCATTGGTCAACCAATTGGCCCATTAACTGTAGGAATGTGCCACAGACTCAGATCCTGGACTGCTTTTGTGAAAAATTGATAGTAAGCAGTAATGTTAAAACATTTACCCCAGCCTCCTTAAAGTACTTAATCCCTCACCCATCTCCCCAAGTACTTACCACTGTACTCCTGCAGCCCTCAGAACATAATTCAGTCTCTTCGAATTTAACATTGAATGTTTAACTCCTCAATAGTTAACTGATCATAATTCAACCCCCACATTTAACTGCTGCTATTTTAACTCCAGTGACCACATCATTTAGGATCCTCAGTGTTCATCATTTAACTTCCCATCATTTAAGCTACCCTCATTAAACATCTGCAATATTTAACACCCATACTCAAATTTAAGTTCTGACGACTTGAATCTGCATCCCTGTATTTAAACCCAACCATGCAATATTTAAGCTCATGCAGCATTGAGTTACACACTTACAGACGTGTGCACACACACACAGCAGTATTTAATCCTCTCTCCCAAGGACTGACTGTTGCTGGAATCTCACTACACAGTCCTCTGGAGACCTAACACAAGTTCAGAGACAGGCCAACTCCCAACTCTGCTCTCAACATCCACTCCACACTTTCAGTGGGGCTCACTGGACTATACTACTTGGCTCCTCCTTGAATGAGCGACACTAGTCATTGGAGGAACACCAGACCACCCCACAATCCCAACCACCCTCAACTAGGATCACCAGAAGCAAGTTTGGTCATACTTTGTATTGGATTGTACTGACACAAATAAGTCGATGTGTGCACCCAGAATGTAATTCACTGCATGTTGGACCAGAACATCAGATACAGTGAATCCTAGAGTTTTGAAAGTGATAGCTTTAGGTTTTCATCTTCCAATGTTCTACAGATTCTGGAAATCACCCTTCCTGTAGATGGAGGGAAGCAAATGCAACTCCACTGAGAGCAGAGGGAGAGAAAACAGGGAACTACTGATCTGTTCAATTTAATTAATGGTAGGGAAAATGCTGGAATCCATAATCAATGATGCAATAACTGAACATCTTGCAAAGAGTAATAGGACTGAGCAGAGGCAGGGTGGATTTATGGAAGTGAAATCATCTTTGAATGAACTAGTGGAGTTTTGGTAGTAACTGGTACTATAGATAAGGAGGAACCAGTGGCTATGATGCACTTGGATGTTCAGAAGGATTTTGATAAGATCCCACACAGGTAGTTAGTCAACAAGAATTTGGGGGTAACATGAAGAATCAGTTATCAGACAAAGCAGAGAATGAGAATAAATTGCAACACACAAAATGCTGGAGGAACCCAGATCAGGCAGCATTCATGGAGGGAAATAAACAGTCGCCATTTCAGGTCAAGACCTTTCATCAGGACTGATCTATAAAGTGATCTTTCCTAAATTAGCAGACCATGACTCATTGGATACCACAGGGATTAGTGCTTGGGTCTCAACTATTCATAACCTACTTAAGGGGATAGTCAAAGGGAGGTGAAACAAGTAATTGGGAAGATGCGTTAGCATATATTCCAAGAGAATTTGGGCAAGGGGTAAAGATGTTTTACCACCATTATACAGGGCCTCTATGCACAATATGTCAGGTGTGGTCTCACAATTTTGATTTCTTACCCATAGAGGGAGCTCAGCAAAGTTTCACCAGACTGGTTCCTGGAGTGGCAGGTTTGCTGAATGAGGAAACCAAGGCCTCTAGAATTTAGAAGAATGAGGGGAGATCTCACTGAACGGCACAACATTTTTTTTACAAGGCTTGACAAAGTGGATGTTGCCCCTGGTTGGAGACTCTGGACCCAGCAGTAACAGTCTCAGAGCAAGGGGGAGGCCATTTGGGAATGAGATGGAGAAACTTCTTCACTCAGATGGTAGTATATCTTTGGAATTATCTATCCCAGTGGGCTAAAGTGGCTTAGACACCGAATTCATTCAAAACAGACAATAGATTTCTGGACATTGAGAGAGTCAAGGGATATTGGGACAGTGCAGGAAATGGTGTTAAGGTAGATCAGCCATGATCTTAATGAGTGGGGAAGCAGGCTTGAAAGGCTGGATGGCCAACTCCTGCTCCTAATTATAGTGGTCTGACATTCTTTGTGGTTAAGGTACCACACACAGTAGATCCAGCTTGTTCATTAACAGGATTACAGTGACCATTTTTGCCCCAGATTCCTGTAATGTGCAGTCTCTTGTGTTTCCATTAAAGCTACCATTGACCCACACCCTAGGCAGACTGCAGAAACAGTATTGATTTATTCAATTGCAAAGTTAGATTTCATTTAGAACATCTCATTTTGGGGCATGAGAGGATGCAAGTAATTGGAGACATGATTGGAGTGTGCCAAGTATAGCTTGTTGAAAGGTGCAAGCTTACTTCAGACTGATGGTTCCTCCAAGTTCTCCGTGACTGGAAAAAATACATACTACTCAGGATGTCCCAAAGTGCCTCACAATTAACTATACTTCCTAATTGCTCCATTAAGGTTGCAATTAGGGTAAATCATGCTGCAATTAGTTGTAGATGGATACTACACTTATTCAACTATACCATTAACATTGAGCCACTTAATCTCTAGGATGGTGAGAGGTGAACTGGCTTGGGTTCAGTTTGGCTCCATTCAAAACTTCCCATGTTCTTGAGTGTTGTCAGCCACAGGTCCAGGTAGAACTTCCCACTGGAAGTGTGGAGTGTCTTACCTCTCTCCAGACCATTTGCCACACTGCCCCACAGAGCTTTCGGGAAACCACGTGTATTGGCGGATTTATTCCCATTCCCCCAGATATCACCAACCTGCCCTGTTGGATTGGGCACAATGTAACGGACTAGGATGGGCAAACCTTGTTTGTCCAGCGACATTCCTGCCCTGGGGATGAGAGTACAAGAGACTCACTGGCTGGGGTGGACCAGAGTAATCCCAATCCTTTGCTCTACAGAACGAAGTACTTAATGTATTACCGCTGAATCTGCTCTCTTTTCGACTGCGCATTCCATTTTACAACTGTGTATAACACACACACGATTAAACCACCTCTGTGTAACAAACAGGTACGGGTTAGGGATCAGTATTATATTTTCTGACCCCCATTTAAAATAAACTCAAATTAGGAACAGCACAAGCAGAATATTGGCGGAGACCCGAGAAGAGAGTGCCAGAGGGAGAGAGGTGGGACACTTCACAATTCAGGTGGGGAGCTCTCTCTCTCCGGACCTACAGCAGGAATGATGACCAGATGTTATCAACTGAAAGAGAGGGAGTCGAGGGGAGATGAAGAACCATCCGCCCTTCATTCGTCCCCCCAGAGGGGGTATCATCGAGATTCACTCTGTTGGAACCTCAAGTCTGCCCTTCCCCTTTCAGACGCTGACTAACCTGCCGCTCACTTTTGGCACAATGTGACTTCAGTTCGGTTTTCTCGGCAGAAGAGCTTCCTTTTATCTCCCGGGTCCCTACATCTCCGACACGCACAGAATTTCACCAGGAGTGAGGGGAGGCGGCAAATCGGTCCCTTGGAGCTGATCGCATCCCAACACTAATAGTCCTAGTAATCGGGCGATTATCGATTAGCCAAGGGAGCGAAACAAAGTCTAAACAGAGGTATTTCACAATTACAGTAGTCGGAGGTAAAATATACTTAAAGTAAGCCCAGATCAAAACTTGCAAAGTAAGAAACCCAACAACTGTGACCGATCACGATCCTTTAACCAAGAAACTTGACAGATATCTGGTCAATAACATGTCGATTCCATTCATTTCAATCAAACCAGGCAGTTGAACGCAGATTGCTATACCTATAATCCTTTATAATAAATCGTTTCAGGAAAACTCAGTGTTCCTTCGACAGAGTCTAATTAATCTGTTATAAAGAAGAGTCCCTGGGTAAAAATACAGTATTATGAAAAGGGATGAGAAACAGACTAAAGGTTATGGAATGTACAATTTATAATAGATTTCATATTTGACACCTCAAACCTCACCACGCGACTAACAGAACGAAGAACAGCAAATAAGCCTATATATGTAAACATTAATAAATCAGTCCACATACCGTTATAAGAGAGCTTGAGTCTGGGGATATTCACTTTAGCCCCCACATTCCACAGGTTAATAATATTCCAGAGTAGTAAAGTGCCCAGGGTTTGAGTCAGTGATATTATAGCCTTCATAGCTTTATTTTAGAGTAGTGAAAATTTAAGTGTTCCGACGTGACAAAATCCTTCCTGAATACTCGTGGCGCTTCAACACCTCCTGACAGATGCCACAGGTGTTGGACTTGTGCGGGGAAGGTCGAGCATCGAGAGCGACGAGCGAGTCCCCGCTCCTTGCTGTTTAAGCCCAGGGAAGGCTGCGCGCACAGTTGAATGCGAAACCTCCGCCGGCACAGCCAGCGATCCCGGACCTGAGTTTCAGCGAGCGAGACGCCTCTGTGTAACCATTGGGTTTTATACAATATCCGCCCCTCCCAGTCCCGGCACCACGCCCCCCCCCCCCCCTCTCTGCACGCCAAAATCGTGGAAACGAGCCACCTCCCTGCTCGCCTTCTGAGATACTTCTATTCCAATTAACTCTCTACCCTCTGAAGAGACCGTGGCTGATTTGAAGATTGGCCTAACTCTGGACACAAATAGAACCGGTAGATTGAGGTTGGGGCTTGATCAGACTTGAGAGCAGGTTGGGATAGAGTTTGAAAGTCTCATTAGATCATCCCGCATTACTGAGTGGGATAGGCAGAGACAAGGATAGAAAGACCTCCCTGGTAATTATAAAGCAAATTACATTTGCTGTGCCCAGTATCTCCAAGATGGGGCAATTATTAAGGGTCCAGGATATCAAGGGAGAGCCTCAACAACTCAACATGGGTGCATTCGAGTCCCCTCAGTGTAATGGGCAGCGGTCAAAGCCCCCTTGTAAATCCCCCTCCTACCACGCCCGGCGGAGCGCTCAGAATTGCGGCTGGTTTGCAGACTCGGTGCCCGATGGCCGGCTCTGTAACCTCGGGGCTAAGGAACCTTGCCCCGGGAGCTGCGGGTCCCGGGTGGAGCCTGCCCTCGGCGGTTTTGCTTGAGGGGAGGCCGCCTTGGCTGAGCGTTGAGTCAACTACTTGAACGCTCAATCCTGTGGCTCCAAAGTGCGGCGTTGTAGTGTGAGGGGACGCTATAGGTGTGCGCCTGACCTGAGACTGGCTGCGAGATATCCTCTGGCACTGGGGTGGGGTGGGGTGGAGGGATCCTCCCCAAGAGTGTGGGGAGGGGCTGTACAGTCTCCCTAACTACAACGACTTGTCATATGTGGGGATAAGTCCTTCATTGGCCGTAAGGGCTTCAGGACATCCTGAGATGAGCACAGGCGCTATAGAAATGCACCCCGTTTATTCCATCAATACGCACGCACACAGGTATTGAAAAGGCTTGAGAGCCTTCAGAGGAAAAAAATCTACACATCCCTGCCCTATTTGGGGGTTCCTTCTCTCTCTCTAATCACCCACAGGGTAGTTCAGTATCAGGGGTATCTGTAGGCAAGACCAGAAAGGGCACAGAGTCACACCCCTGCCCCAATAACTATTACAAATGTTAAGGACATGTGTGTGCCCATTTGTGTAATGAAAAGAATGTGTCTAACGTGCCTCTTGAGAAAATGTCCCATCGAAACTCCAGCACACACAACTCATCAGAATCAATGGAAATGTTCCAGTTTTTTAGCATCATAGCCACCTCAGCGTTAACATTCCGACCACTGGGAGTGTGTGCAACACTAGTTTTAGTGTTCAAGTGCATTTAGTGTTCAAGTTCCCGCGACCCATTGAGTCTGCACCAGTGTTAGTGGACTGCACTTTCTCTGTAACACTTTATTCTGCACTCAGTTATTGCCTTCCCTTGTACTACCTCAACGCACGGATGTGCTGAAATGATCTGTATGGTTGGCATGCAAAACAAAGTTTTTCACTGTGACAATACATGTGACAATAATAAACCAATTTACCAAATTTCTATATCAGGACAGTACAGCTCAGGAAGAGGCCCTTCAGCCCACAATGTCTGTGCCGACTATGCTGCCAATTTAAACTAATCCCATCTGCCTGCACATGATCCATATCCCTGCCTGTTCATGTGCCTGTCTTAAAGCTGCTTTAAATAAGATAAGATAAGATCTTTATAAGTCACATGTACATCAAAACTCACAGTGAAATGCATCTTTTGCGTAGAGTATTCTGGGGGCAGCCCGCAAGTGTCGCCACACTTCCGGCGCCAACATAGCATGTCCACAACTTCCTAACCCGTACGTCTTTGGAATGTGGGAAGAAACCGGAGCACCCGGAGGAAAGCCATGCAGGCACGGGGATAACGTACAAACTCCTTACAGACAGCGGCAGGAATTGAACCCGGATCACTGGCTCTGTAATAGCTTTATGCTGACCGCTACACTACTGTGCCTCTAAACATTGCTATTGCATCTGCTTCCACCACCACCTCCAGCAGCATGTTCCAGGCACCCACCACTCTCTGTGTAAATCTCCTTTAAACTTTCCCCCTCTCACCTTAAAGCTATGCCCTCTAATATTTGACATTTCTCTCCTGGGAAAAAGAATCTGACTGTAAATTGATTTTTGGGATATGGGAGGAAACTGGAGAGCCCCGGGTGAAACCCATGTGGTCACGGGGAGAATACGCAAACTTCACCCAGACAGCACCCGAGGTCGGGATTGAACCCGGGTCCCTGGAGCCGTGAGGCAGCAGATCTACCTGCTGCGCCACAGTGAACCCCACTCTCCCTTACACTCAATGAAGAGCAAAGCAGATAGTGCAAAACTAGATGTCCACTCAATTCTATCACTATTGAAAATGCTGTAACATCAGAATGGCAGCAACTATATTGCACACAGCAAGCTCCTACAAGCAGTAATGTGATTTTAAATAAATAATCAGTTTTAGCGATGTTGATTGAGCTTTTAGGCCTAGGGCGGAACTTCCTTGCACCTCTTCACACGAGTGCCATGGTTTCTTTTACCATCTGACAGGGCATTGATTAATGGGCTATTTCAAGTAGTGGTTCTTCTGACTGTGAGAGACTGTGAGACTCTTTCTGGAGAGATAGCCTGGGTCTCTGTGTTCAGGACTCTGGAGTGGTTGTGAAGCCACAGCCTCCGATTCAATCATGGACAAGACAGGAAATGTTAAAAGATGCTGCAGTGGGCAGAAACCAATGACCATTAGCAGTGGAGGAGATGGGGAAACCAAGGCATCATTGGCGATTAGCATAATGCTATTACAGCGCCAGCGATCCGGGTTCAATTCCCGCTGCTGTCTGTAAGGAGTTTGTACGTTCTCCCCATGTCTGCGTGGGTTTCCTGTGGGTGCTCCAGTTTCCTCCCGCATTCCAGAGACGTATGGGTTAGGAAGCTTTGGGTGTGCTATGTTGGCGCCGGAAGCGTGGCGACACTTGAGGGCTGCCCCCAGAACACTCTACACTAAAGATGCATTTCACTGTGTGTTTCCATGTACATGCGACTAATAAAGATATCTTATAAGATCTTATCTTAAGTCAACACAAAGAGAACCTACCAGAAACCCAGAAAAGTAAAACTCAATGCCACCAATATAACTTGATCACTAAGAAATTCCACAGGGAGCTCAGGACCAACATTTTTCCAGAGAATTACATAGGATTATGGAGTGAGATGCCAGCGGAAGTGGTGGATGCGGGTTCAATTGTAACATTTAAGAGAGGTTTGGATAGGTGCATGGGTGGGAGGGGTTTGGAGGGATATGGTCCGGGATGGAACTAGGCAGAAGATCAGGTTGGCATGGACTAGATGGGTCGAAGGGCCTGTTTCTGTGCTGTAGTTCTCTACTACTGAATGACTCCATGATTACATGGAGCAGACCATTCTCCCCCACCCAGTTTATGCTCCATTTGAGACTCCCCTCTTCCATTCTTCTTCAGCTGAATCAATTGGCATGACCGCTCTATTCCCGTCTCCCTTGTGTGACTGTCCAGACTGCCCCTAAGTGTGCCTATCCAATCGCCTCAACTTCTGCCCATGGGTCTGAGTCCCACAGTCTCACCACATTTTGGTAAAGACATTTCTTTGGAACTCCCCATCGGATTTATAAGCGAATATCTTATATTGATGAATTCTCGTTATGCTCTTGCGCACAAATAGAAACATGCTCTCTGTATTTACTCCATCAAAGGCTTTCATCATTTTAAAGTTTTCATTTAGGTCAGCCCTCAGTCTACTGGTCTCAAGAGACAAGAGATCCAGTCTGCACATCCTTCCCTGATAGATATATCCTCACCCTCCTAGTTTCACCCTCGTGGTGAGTAAACCCAGAAGATAAATCTCAGAGACAATATTTATATAAAAAAATCCTTTCAGTAAGTCAGTTATAAAATTATCTGACACGGGGAGAAAGGTTGGTGTGACGGCCAAGAATCCAAAGGGACAATGAGGTGCCTTGGGACCTTCTGATTGGTGAAGGATGGTGAGTACTATGACGGGTGGCTCAAGTGACCACAGGCTGAGGGGTAGGGGGGCCGGAGTTCCTGTGTATAGGTCCAATCAGCTTTGGAAACCCTGTCTTCCCTACTGTGAAGGAGGGGAAAGTGTCATTGCATGTGGTGTGGGGAAACATGGCATGACTGGGGGTCTGCAAGGTCAAGGGTGATAGGTGAGTGGGACCTGAGGTAAGGCAGGGCTGTGCACACTGGAAGGAATGCATTAATTAAAACTATCAAC
The DNA here is from genome assembly GCF_009764475.1 of Pristis pectinata. Lineage (NCBI taxonomy): Eukaryota > Metazoa > Chordata > Chondrichthyes > Rhinopristiformes > Pristidae > Pristis > Pristis pectinata. The sequence goes on along the minus strand of NC_067410.1, from coordinate 8,818,743 downwards.
ACACACTAGTGTAGCAGTTAGCGTAACACTTTACAGCGCCAGCGACCCGGGTTCAATTCCGGCCACTGTCTGTAAGGAGTTTGTACGTTCTCCCTGTGTGTCTGTGTGGGTTTCCTCCGGGTGCTCCGGTTTCCTCCCACATTCCAAAGATGTACGGGTTAGGAAGTTGCAGGCATGCTATGTTGGCGCCGGAAGCGTGGCGACATTTGCGGGCTGCCCCCAGAACACTCTACGCAAAAAGATGCATTTCACTGTGTGCTTCAATGTACATGTGACTAATAAAGATATCTCTTATCTAAGCATACACAAATATAAAAGCAAGAGAAGGCACTAAACCCCCTCATGCCCACACCACTATCTTGCTCCAAATATACAGGGCTCTGGTATGGTTCTGGTGTCCCTACCTAAGTAAGAATGTACCTGTGAATGACAGAAATCCAGATTCAGATTAGTTTATTGTCATACACAATGAGATTCCTCTCTTGGATGAAGCTCACAGAGTAAACAGTCTACATGGTAATAATAAATATGACATAAACACGGCAATGAGTGCAAAATGGCAAAATGGTGCAAACACTATGGTGCAGTCTGAAGAAGTGTAAAAAGAAATGTTAAAGTGTCAATCACAGAATTAATAACGGAGATAGGGTTAAGAGTCTGACAACGTGGCAGCACCACCGGGAAGGCGACATGGAAGAGGTGTTTGGTTCAGGAGTCTGGGGGCAGTGGGGCAGAAGCTGTGCTTGGGTCTCGATGTTTGGGCTTTCAAACTCCTGTATCTTCTCCCAGGAGGTAGAAGAGAGAAAAGGGAATGGCCCAGGGTGGCAGGCATCCTTGACGATGTTACTAGCCTTCCTGAAGCAACGCACGGTGAAGATGGACTGGATGGAAGGAAGTGACGAGCCTGTGATGGACTGGGCTGCGTCTACCGCTCTCTGCAGGGCCATCAGTACATAGTGTCATACAGAGTGCAGCAAAGGTTCAGCAGATTGTATCCTGGCATGGCAAGTTTGTCGTACGAGGAGACCTTAAACAGACCAGGCCCGCAGGGTTTAGACAAATGGGAGGTGAAACGTACAGCACTCTTAAGGGGCTTTACAGGGTGGAGCTGGAGCTGATGTTTCCCCTGGGTCAGGTGTCTAGACCCAGGGTCACATTCTCAGAGGCAAGGGGGTTGGCCATTCAGGACTAAGATAAGAAGAAATTTTTTTTTACCCAGAGGATGGTGAATCTTTGGAATTCTCTACCCAGGCTGTGAGATTCAGTCGCTGAGTATATTCAGGGTAGAGATCAATAGATTTTTGCATATTAAACAAATGAAGGCACATTGGCTCAGTGCAGGAAAGTGGTATTGAGGTGAAAGATCAGCCGTGATCTTACTGAACGGTGGATCAACTACAAGGAGTCAAATGGCCCGGTCATGCTTCTATTTCTTGTGTTTTTATGTTCAATAAGTTAGTGGTTGAATCCCAACCAAATCCCATATCCTCTGATTCCCTCAATGGCCTATCCATCTCAGCCTGAGGTGTACTCAAATGACTGAGCACTAACAGTGTAGAGAGTCTATTGAGGATATGGGACTTAGTTGGGATTCAACCACTAATTTTACTTAAGTAAAATTTCTAAGTAAAAATTTCCATTTACGTAAAGAATCCCTCCTTCTCTTTATCCTAAACTGACCGTCCTCTCATTCTGAGACAATGGCTCATTGTTTTCAACTCTTAGTCAAAGGAAGCGGTCTCTCGGTATCTAGTTGGTTAAGGTCTTCTAGAAATATCTCCAAGTAACAGGATCCCCTGTTACTTATCTAACCTCCAGAGAGTAATAGGCCCACAGTACTCCTAGCAACAGCCCCTAATGCTGCAAAGTATCTGGTGCATCTAGTGAAGACTATGAAACCTAACCTATCAGGATCAGTCAGAATGCGTCAATAAAACTGAACATGTGCAACAGAATGGAGAGTGAACACCACGGCTTTGGTTGCCTTGATCACACAGCTGGTTGAATAAGGTAGTAAATAGGCTTGACTCCCAATGGAGACAAGTTGCTTCTATCCTCACTTCTAAACGCTGTGGGTTTGAACTTCCCCCTCTCCCATTCATCTGTCTTTCCGGTGTTGAAGCAAGAGAAAGATTTGCATTTCAGCGGCGACTTTCAAGACTTCTGGTTGTTCCCTGAAGCTCACCTTGAAGTACAGTCAGTTTCTTATAGTTCATTCATTTTCCTTTCTTTGTCAATCTTTTTATTAGTTTTCAAATTAATACAGATTGATATATAGCATCAATGTTTGTACATGTAATACAAAGAGATCAGGAGAACAATTATGGCATGGATAATCATAAAGAACAATAAAATATAAAAAAATCTGTAGATCCAACAATCTTAGTAAATGAATACAATATGAAAGGAAGGAAAGAAAAAGATTTATTATATAAATTAAAAAAAGAAAAAAAACAAATCAATAAGAAAAATTATAAACAACATAAACTAAACTAAACAGAAAAATTTCAAAAAAAAACAAACAACAAAAAAAAAGAAAAAAAAAGACTGGGCTAAAACTTCTCAGTAGAAACAGGGCAATATTATGTCGTCAACTCCATTCCTCTAACTTTGAATAACTTTCCGTTATCGAAAGGGGATCTACATCATGTGAAGATATTGAATAAATGGACTCCAAATATCTTCAAATTTAAGCAAAGGATCAAGAGTACCACTCTTAATTTTTTCCAAGTTTAAACATGATATAGTTTGAGAGAACCATTGAAAAGTAGTAGGGGGTATTGGATCCTTCCATTGAAACAAAATGGATCATTCATTTTCCAGTGCTTGGACATTATTGGCAAGACCAACATTTATTGCCCATCTTTAACAGGATGGCTTGCTAGGCCACTTCATAGAACCATAGAACCATAGAAAACTACAGCACAGAAAACAGGCCATTCGACAAAACATTATTCTGCTCGTCCCATCTACCTGCCCCCAGCCCATACCCCTCCAGACCTCTCTCGTCCATGTATCTATCCAATTTACTCTTAAAAGTTAAGAGCGAGCCTGCATTTACCACATCAGATGGCAGCCCGTTCCACACTCCCACTGCTCTTTGAGTGAAGAAGTTCCCTCTAATGTTCCCCCTAAACCTTTCCCCTTTCACCCTAAAGCCATGTCCTCTCGTACTTCATTATCTACCTCATTTCTGGATCTGGAGTCACACTAAGGGTGGAAAAATTTCCTCTAAAGGACATCAGTGAACCAGATGGGTTTTTACTAACAATCCAGTAGTTTTTGTGGTCATCGTTACTAAGACTAGTTTCTGCATTTTAATCTCAAATTCCAGATTATCCACAGAATTTAAATTCCACAATTATCGTGGCAGGGTTTGAACTCAGGTCTTTAGGTATTAATCCATGCCTCTGGTTATTAGTTAAGTAACTTAATCACTTGTGGCTCTGGAGGAGGATAAAGGGCTGATTATCAGGAATTAACAGTCAGTGTTTATCATACAGGCAGTGACAGATTTCCAGGAGTGACTACAGGGATTGAGTAGATGTTTTGATATGTAGACAGCATTAGTTATGAAGGAAAGAGATCACTGAGTGGCCCTTAACCCATTTTTCACAGAGGACCGTGATCACAACTCTCAGGGTGTGACATGAGCTGCTGTCACACATCCTACTGTGTATCCATTGAGAAAATGCTAATTATTAAGATATTTGAGATATTTATTTATTAGTCACATATACATTGAAACACACAGTGAAATGCATCTTTTTGTTTGACTGTGGAGGCAGCCCGCAAGTGTCGCCACACTTCCGGTGCCAACATAGCATGCCCACAACTTCCTAACCTGTACGTCTTTGGAATGTGGGAGGAATCCGGACCACCCAGAGGAAACCCATGCAGACATGGGGATAACGTACAAACACCTTACAGACAGCGGCGGGAATTGAACCTGGGTCGCTGGCACTGTAATAGTGTTACGTTAACTGCTACACTACCGTGCCTGCCACATGGACCATGTCACATGGGCCATAGCAGTGTGCTGATTGGGTCCCATCCACCTCCAGTCTCTGGGTTGAACCGTCTCTGTCAGTGTGCCTGTGAAACCCACAGGCGTAAAATTTTTGTAATTCTCTCCCCTGTTTTCCTGCTGTCAAGGTTGAAGAGACTGCCTGCTTCCAGCAGAAAGCCCCGTGATCGCCCAGGTGTCCCTGCTTTATTTCCACTGGCTTTTGAACTGTGCGTGGCATCACAGTAGAATCTGCAGGTTTCTCCACAGAGGGTGCTGAAAACACACAGCGGGTCAGGCAGCATCTGTGAGGGAGAAATAGGGTTAAACTTCCGGGTCGATGACCTTTCACCCAAACATCGACCTGAAAAGTAAACTCTGTTTCCCTTCCCACAGCTGCTGCCTGACCTGCTGAGCGTTTCCAGCATTCCCTGATTTTATTTCAGATTTCCAGCATCTGCAGCTTCTACCGAGCAGCAGGGCCAGGGCATTCAGTCCCTCGAACCTGTTCCACCACTCGGTTAGAACATGGCTGATCTGCACTTAAGTCTGGAGAAACATGAATATTGAATTCTCCCGCTTTAGGTAATCCCCACCCCACTTCCCCACAACCCCCCGCCCCCCCTCCCACCATGCTTCTTACCCATTACCCAGTGGATCTGCTCTCCCCTCCTCCCCCTCACCTGCCTATCACTATCTCTTACCTGCATCTACTTATCGCCACTCTGTGCCCACCCTGCCTCCCCTCTTTTGTTCACCTATCACTGCTCTGCTTTTCCCTCCTATATACTGGGCTTCCCCCTTTTCCTATCTTCAGTCCTGAAGAAGGGTCCTGACCTAAAACGTTGACCACCTGCTTTTCTCCATGGATGCTGTTTGGCCTGCTGTGTTCCTCCAGCATCATCGTGTTTTTCTTGTCTGTATTTATCTGCCTTTCTTTCTGAAAAGTGGTGCAGCGGCAGAGTAGCCAGCTGGTAGAGCTGCTGCCTCGCAGCGCCAGAGACCCGTGTTCAATCCTGACCTCCGGTGCTGTCAGTCTGGAGTCTGTATGTTCTCTCTGTAACTCAGTTTGGGTTTCCTCTGGTTGCTCTGATTTCCTCCCACATCCCAGAGACACGCGGGTCAGTAGGTAGGTTAACTGGCCGCCGAAAATTGCCCCCCGTACGTAGGTGTGTGGTAGAATCTGGGGGGAGGCGGTGCAAACAGCACAGACTCAGTGTATCTCTGTGTATGTCTCCAAATAGGAACACCCTCCCCTGAAGACCATTAATCTCAGCTTCCAAACCACACAGAAGCTGCAGTGATGGGCGAACAGAGGTGGGTTTGGGGTAGCCAATGGAGGGGCAGAGACCTGGTAGCAATCAGAAGCAGGAACCTTGGTTGCTTTCTCCACTGCCACCCACCCCGAGACCAAGGTGTCCAGCCAACCTCTGCACCAAGTCTTGCACTACATCATAAGGCCACTGGAGGGAGCTCAAAGCAGCACTTGGGACCCAGGTATGTCCATGAAACCAGAATCGGAATCAGAATCAGATTTATTATCACTGACGGATGTTGTGAAATTTGTTGTTTGTGGCAGCAGTACAGTGCAAGACATAAAGACAGAAAAATTACTTTAAGTTACAAAAATAAATAAATAGTGCAAAAGAGGAATAATGAGGTGGTGTTCATGGGTTCATGGACTGTTCAGAAATCTGATGGCGGAGGGGAAGAAGCTATTCCTAAAATATTAAGTGTGGGTCTTCAGGCTCCTGTACCTCCTCCCCAATGGTAGTAATGTGAAGAGGGCATGTCCCGGGAGGTGAGGGTCCTTAATGATGGATGCCGCCTTCGTGAGGCACCACTTCTTGAAGATGTCCTTGATGGTGGGGAGGGTTGTGCCTGTGAGGAGCTGGCTGAGTCCACAACCCTCTGCAGCCTCTTGCAATCCTGTGCATTGGAGCCTCCACACCAGACAAGACGACACTGTCAATTTCTGCCAGGGATTCTGAAGCCGTCGAGGTCATTGGAGGTACTGGTTACCTTAATATCATTTTAAGGGACAATGGAAAAGGGAAGAGGCAATAATTTTCCTTGGAATCACTTTGTCTGCAACTGGGAGAGCAAACTCCATAAACATTGCTGTGACTGGCGTTGGAATCTTGATGCTTAACTCAGTTACGGAAAAGTCTGTCATCAAAAGTCCCCGGAAGTTCTGGATGAAAGTACAAAGAACAATGAAAGATATCAGGTGACCAACATCAACTTTCTGAGGCACATTCACTGTTCCCCAGATTGGATTCTGACCTGTTACTCTTAGATATCTCGTATTCCCAATATCAACCATTGGAATCTCTCGACTGAATTCTACGCTGTAACACACTGACAGGAATCAATTCTTTAAAATTTTTAATGATCAAAATCTGTTCCCGTGATCTTGAGGAAGTTTTATTCTCAAAAAAGTGTTTGAGGCTCTGCATCAATTCTATTCACCAAGGCAAAGATGGCCACCGTAGAGTCAGAGAGTGATGCAGCATGGGAACAGGCCCTTCAGCCCAACACATCCATGCTGACCAAGATGTCCATCTAAGTCAATCTCGTTTGCCTGCATTTGGCCCATATCCCTCTAAGCCTTTCCTATCCATGAACCTGTCCAAGTGTCTTTGCTGAAATCAAAGTCAAGCCGTTTATTGATCAACACTTGGACTTCGTACAGAGTACGTGCTGTGTGAATCACAACATAACGCATGAAAGGAAATGTTTCTCCTCTCCATTCCAAGAGCCACTTCCTCACCCAGAACGTGTTCCTTGATTCTAGGGTGCCCAAAGCTAAGTGATAGAAAATAGGAGACACAGGAGACACCAAATGAAAAATTGGATTAGTTTAGATGGATACTTGATGGTCAGTACCTATGTGATGGGCTGAAGGGCCTGCTATATGGCTCTATCAGGTAAGGAGCACCAGAGCTCAAGAACTAACACTGAAGTATCCATTGAACAACCTCATTCATCCCCAAATTAGATCCCAATCTGCAGCTTGCTCCCACGATCGAGTGCTTCCCACATTGAGCAAGGGTCACATCAATAAAACATTGATGACTGAACCAAAGAAGGGGACAGTAGGAAGGAAGATCACAAGGCTGATAATAAAAGGGTGCTCAGTGAAACAGAGGGGACTGAGGGTTAGTGTGGGTTAAATTGGGGTGAGGTGGGTTACAGATATTGGGGGGACGAGGTCATGAAGCTACTGTGGGCCTGAGATCCAATGGGTGGAAGAAGAGCCAGAGGAAATGTTGGTATTGGTATTGGTATTGGTTTATTATTGTCACTTGTACCGAGGTACAGTGAAAAACTTGTCTTGCATACCGATTGTACAGATCAATTCATTACACAGTGCAGTCACATTGAGTTAGTACAGATTGCATTGATGCAGTACAGGTAAAAACAATAACAGTACAGAGTAAAGTGTCACAGCTACAGAGAAAGTGCAGTGCAATAAGGTAGATCATGAGGTCAGAGTCCATCTCATCCTATAAGGGAACCGTTCAATAGTCTTATCACAGTGGGGTAGAAGCTGTCCTTAAGCCAGGTACGTGCCCCCAGGCTCCTGTATCTTCTACCTGATGGGAGAGGAGAGAAGAGAGAATGACCCGGGTTGGTGGGGTCTTTGATTATGCTGGCTGCTTCGCCAAGGCAGCGAGAGGTAAAGACAGAGTCTAAAGAGGAGAGGCTGGTTTCCGTGATGCGCTGGGCTGTGTCCGCAACTCTCTGCAGTTTCCTGCGGTCCTGGGCAGAGCAGTTGCCGTACCAAGCCGTGATGCATCCAGATAAGATGCTTTCTATGATGTATTGTTTGATGCCACAACCCAGGAATCTGTTAATCTGCATTTAAAACATTTGATTCACCCAATTAAATTCCAGTCCGCAAATCACTCCCAGAATAATGCAAATCCCTTAATTAGGGACATAAGAAATAGAAGCATTTGGCCCCTTGTTCCTAGTCTTCCATTCAATGAGATCATCGCTGATCTTTTGTCCCGGCACTGGTACTTTACATTGGAATGTATGTGTGAAGACGGGGCATTAACTGTGGCCAAAAACAGAGTACGTTAGAAACACTCAATAGGTCAGGCAGCATCTGTAGAGAGAGAAACGTAGATACCAGGCTGGATCATACTCAACTGAGCCGTGCCTTGTGTTTGCACCCAGCTGGATGTCCACTGCCGAGGTACCACTTGTGACCATGTGGATCCCCATACTCCAAAGACATCACAGGTGCAAAACAGACAGCCCTTGGAACATATGCACTCAGGCCTTTTAAAGGAAGTAGGACAGGTTCATGAAGTGGTTATAAAAACATGAAATGGAATGTTTTACTTTATTTGCTCAAGACCCACCCTCAACGATTCAGGAACAACTTCTTCCCCTCCGCCATCAGATTTCTGAACGGTCCGTGAACACATGAACACTACCACATTGTTCCTTTTTTTGGCAGTATTTATTTATTTTTGTAATTTATAGTCATTTTATGCCTTTGTACTGTACTGCTGCCACAAAACAACACATTTCATGTCATACAAAAAGTGCTGAAGGAACTCAGTAGGTCAGGCAGCATCTGTGGAGAGGAATAGACAGAGTCCAGAAACATCGACTGTCCATTTCCCTCCATAGATGCTGCCTGACCTGCTGAGTACCTCCAGCACTTTTTGTGTGTGTTGCTCCAAATTCCAGCATCTGCAGAATCTCTTGTGTCTAAGTTTCATGTCATATAAGTCAGTGATAATAAATCTGATTCTGATTCTGATTCTGACAGGCTACAAGAACAGCTGAGGTATATTTGAACTGTGTACAGTTGTGGAGCTGTTACCTCACAGCGCCAGAGTACCGGGTTCAAGCCTGACCTCGGGTGTTGTCTGTGTGGAGTTTGCACGTTCTCCCTGTACCGTGTGGGTTTCCCCTGGGTGCTCTGGTTTCCTCCCACATCCCAAAAGTATGCAGGTCGGTAGGTTAATTGACAACTGTAAATTGCCGCTTGTGTGCAGGTGAGGGGTAGAACCTGGGGGGAGTTGATAGAATGTGGGGAGGACAAATAAAAATGGGATTAGTGTACATGCATGGTGATTGGCAAGGACTTAGTGGGATGAGGACATTTGCTGTATCTCTCTATAAATCTGAAAATAGTTGTGTTTTACATGATGTTCCACAGTAATCGAGGTATTGAGTATAGGAGTCTTCTTATGATGCATCTCTATAGAACTCTGGTTAGGCTGCCTTTAGAGTATTGCGTGCAGTTCTGGTCACCTCACTGTAGGAAGGATGTCGCAGCTTTAGAGAGGGTGCAGAGGAGATTTACTACGATGCTGCCTGGATTAGAGGGCATGTGCTATCAGGAGAGGCTGGACAAACTTGGCCTCTTTTCTCTGGAGCGGCAGAGGCTGAGGGGTGATCTGTTGGAAGTGTATAAAATTATGAGGGGCATAGATAGGGTGGACAAGCAATATCTTTTTCCCATTATTGAATGATCCAATCCCAGAGGGCATGCATTTAAGGCGAGAGGGGGTAGATTCAGAACAGCCGTGAGGGGTACGTTTTTTACTGAGAGAGTGGTGGATGCCTGGAATGCGTCGCCTGATAGGGTGGTGGAGGCAAACTCATTGGGGGCTTTTAAGGGCTTGGATGGGCACATGAACGAGGGGAAAATGGAGGGATATGGGCGTTCTGTAGGCAGGAGGGAATAGCTATGTCGGCACAACACTGTGGGCCGAAGGGCCTGTTCTGTTCTGTGCTGTACTGTTCTACGTTCTATGTTCTACCTAAGTGAGTGACTGGGTGACTCAGCTCTAGAGACCACACACTGCACCCTTCAACCACTCACCTCCTCCTGGCCCAGCCCTCCACGATTCTAAACACCTCAATCAAATTGTGTAACTACTGCTCTAATGAAAGCTGTGTCGATTCTTAGCTCCGTTTAATCTCAGACCCGAGCAATGCCCTGTTTACCGGGTTGGGCGTTGGTACACCTGGTACCATATCTGAGGAATGAGGAGGAGCGATTTTGGCAGGGACATGGCAGAGACAGAGACCCTCTGTGTCTTACAAACAATTTCTTCTGTTCCATGGTTACAGCTTGTTAATAGCAAACCTTCTTTGCAGTTTAAATCTCTTACACCCATTATTAAATACGAGAAATATTACTCAATCAGAGAAGGTTCCTGTTCTGCACTGTGCAATGAATTCCAGGTCTCTCTCGGGAACATTGTGTCTTTATTCTGAATGAAAAATAGATTGAGACTGTCATCTTTTGGGGGAATATTTCCAATCTTTCTCCTTTGGAGGAAGGTTGCAGACTTTGAGAGCAGGACAGATTCCCCTCCTCCAGTCTTCTGTTAAAGTTGTTGTCTGTACTCCTGAAGGATGCAGTGATTCGCACAGGGTGCTCCCAACAGCACTGGAAGTACAACAGATGCCCAAAGGTTGTATTCATCAAGAGACACCTTGTCTGAAAGGGGAGTCCCTCATCAGGACTGTTTGCTTCTCTTCCACGTGTTCCCCTCAGGTTTCACTCCAGTTGACTTCCTATGAGTGAGGGCAAGTGAAATTTATGACTGTATTGGCCAGTCTGAAAGCTCCCCATCAATTGCACGTTGTGCTAGTTCTTGGCGAACCCCTTGCAATAAGGAAGGGCAGAAATGCTTTGCTGGCACCAAAGCAGGGTGTCAGAACACCCATTGTACTCTACTGCTATCACTAAAGACCCTCACCATCCAGGACGTGCCCTCTTCTCATTACTTCCATCAAGGAGGAGGTACAGGAGCCTGAAGACCCACACTCAACAATTCAGAAACAGCTTCTTCCCCTCTGCCATTGGAATTCTGATCGGTCCATGAACCCATGAACACTACCTCGTTATTCTTTTTCTCTGTACTATATATTTATTCTGTAATGTATAGTAATTTTATGTCTTTGCACTGTACTGCTGCTGTTGAAGTGGTTGAAATGTCTGATACTAGAGGACATGCATTTAAGGTGAGGGGGGTGAGTTCAAAGGAGACCGCAGGGCAATTTTTTTTATACAGAGAGTGGTGGGTGCCTGGAATGCACTGCCAGGGGTGGTAGTGGAGACAGATACGATAGAGGTGTTTAAGAGGAAGTTAGATAGGCACATGAATATGCAGAAAACAGAGGGATATAGGCATTGTGTAAACAGAAGAGATGAGTTTAGTAGGCTTTTAATTACTAGTTTAATTAGTTCAGAACATCATAGTGGGCCGAAGGGCCTGTTCCTGTGCTGTATTGTTCTGTGTTCTATGTTCTATATACTCCCTCTGATGATCTCATGGAGACACCAGGGGTTTAAGAAAACGGGAGTATACCCTTTGCGGTAGACAAACCACAGTTAGCATTTGTGTTCTGTCACACACCCATTGGTGTCATTGTGTCACATGGACGTGGCTCATTTACATATTTGCAAGCAAATAAGCCACAAAAGATCTTTGATAATAAAAGCCCATTTAAACCCCAAGGAATCATTATTCCATGTCTCCTAGCTGAGCATCTCTGAATATCTATCCTCTAGGAACACAAGGAATAGGTCACTTAGCTCCCTGAGTTTGCCCTCCCACCCACCAAGCTTTGCCATCTAATTCCTTTCACCATGACCTTTCTCTACATGCTAAATTACCATTTAAAATTTACATTAGATCCAGCACCTTTGCTTAAAGTGAATTGCAAATTTAGATAAGATTTCTTTATTAGTCACATGTACATCAAAACACACAGTGAAATGTATCTTTTGCGTTGAGTGCTCTGGGGGCAGCCCGCAAGGGTTGCTACACTTCCGGCGCCACCATAGCATGCCCACAACTTCCTAACCCATACGTCTTTGGAATGTGGGAGGAAACCGGAGCACCCAGAGGAAACCCACGTAGACATGGGGGGGATGTACAAACTCCTTACAGACAGCAGCCAGAATTGAACCCGGGCTGCTGGCGCTGTAATAGTGTTATGCTAACTGCTACACCACCGTGCCTGCCCTGCTTTCACCATTTTCTGGACTCAGAGGAGTGTATTAACTCCAGAAAGCTTCAGGTCTTGATTTTCAGGCTGCTCTTGCAAGCTTTTGACTCTCCAACCAGCTGAATAGTTTTGATCAAAATTAGCTAAAAATAACTTTGATCCAATCAACCATGAACCTTCTACATTCCAGGGAACTCAGCCCAAATTTATGTATTCCCTCTCATAACATAACCCTCAGGGACTAGGTGTTGTTCATGTCGATCTATGCTGCTCTCTCTCCAAAGACAACATATCAATCCATGATACCCAGAACTTCTCACAGAATTCCAGGAATGGTCCAGGATCCTGGATTCTACCAGTTCACTTTCACCTCGGTTGTCCAAACCTTCCCACCTCCATCCCAGGAGATGTCTAAAGAACCCTTAACTTCTTCCTTGAAGACAGAGCCAACTGCTTCCCCTCCTGTTACCACCCTCTTCTACCTCACCGAACTTGTAGGCAGGGTTGAACAATTTCCTCAGGTCATCTAAAATGGTTTGCTCTTTGATTCAACTCTGCCCAGCTCTGTATACTTACAAATTTAGAAAAGATCTAAGCCATGCCCAATGCTTCTTATATAATGAAAAATAACTTTATAGTACAAAATAATTAACTTAAAATATTGTCTTCATCATCCAGATGAAGACATCAGAACACACAGGGAAAAGCATCTTTTGCATAGGGTGTTCTGGGGGCAGCCCGCAAGTGTCGCCATTCTTCCGGCGCCAACGTAGCATGTCCACAACTTCCTAACCCGTATGTCTTTGGAATGTGGGAGGAAACCGGAGCACCCGGAGGAAACCCACACAGACATGGGGAGAACATTGTCTTCATCTAACCCCTTGGAGGCCATTGATCTCAGAAGGCTTCCAGTGTAGCAGTGGAGGCTACTCGTTGTGTCTCCTGTATAAGAGCACATCCGCAGAAAAAAGGCTGGAGTCAGGATGGATGGACTTTCTGCTTGGAACTGTGAATGGCCATCCAGGCCAGGCATGGGGAGCAGTCTGAGAGGAGGTCCCTTGGAAGTTTTGCCCTCTCCCCCACCCCTGGTGCCCAAAGGGCAGAGCATTGGGCTGGAATCCAACCAAAGCTTGAGGAGCAGTCCCTTTGGACAATGCAACAGGGGCTGCAACCTCTCCCACTGTGCATTTACATGGAGGGCAGACACCTCCAGAATGCAGATGGCTTCAGCTGTTGTCACTCTGTTTCCACCTTGGAGTTAAGGTACACCAGGTACTCTGTCAGTCCCAGACTGCTTTGAATGTTGGTTGTCCCCAATTGGAGCCACTACCTCACAGCTTTAGGGCTCGGGTTCAGTCCTGACCTCTGGTCCTGGCTGTGTGGAGTTTCCACGTTTTCCTTGTGATCACATGGGCTTCCCCAGGGCAATCTGGTTTTATTCCCACTTCCCAAAGACGTGTGGGTTGGCAGGTTAATCGGCCACTGTAAATTGCCCCTCGTGAGGGGAAGAATCTGGGGGGAGTTGATGGAATGTGCTGAGGATAAATAAAAATGGTATTAGTGTAGACTTTTACACATTTTCCCTGCGATAATGTGCATTTCCTTCGGGTGCTCTGGTTTCATCCAGTGTCAAGAGATTCCCTTTGGAGGAAAGAGAACCTGTTCAGATCTCTGAAGCAACAGCAAACAAGTGGTGGTAGAGGCAAGTTCAACCTTAACTTTGGAAAAGGAGCTGCATAGGTACCTGAAAGAAATTTCAGGGCAATGGGGAGAGAGCAGGGGAGTGGTCTACATACAGGTGGCACACAGTCAATGTACAGAATGCAACTATGCAGTAAAATCCCGTCAACAGCCGTTCCCCATCCACCCCATCATTAATCCCTAAAAATTCCATTCAACACAAAATCATCCAAAATTAATTAAACAACAGCAAAAAATAAAATTTGTTTATAATCTTGTCCACCTCATTTTCTGCCCAGGGATCTTGTTTCTCAAAAGCCCAGAGAGAATATTATTCTTAAGGCTGTCAATGTTTAAAAAAAATAATTGGAATATTTAAAAAACCATAGGGGTGTTATCAGATTTTTAATCACGCTGCGAAATAATAATTCCAGCAATTTACATTTTTGAATTAATGTAGTTTAATCTTTTCAATTAAAAGTTCTACATTTTGTTTTTTTTTCAATAATCTCTCAATTTTTAAAATATTTTCATAAATTTTTAACAGATTTTGTATGTGTTCCGGACACTCAATTCTCTTGTTAGGATTGACAGCGAGTTCAGTAAGTCAGGAGTCATGGCAAAGTTTCCCCTGGAGTTTTGCAAGTGAAGTTTATTCTGTTCCCACCCACCCCACCACTACCGCCCCCTAAAGATGTTGAAATAGTTTTGAGAAGGAAGCATTTGGCAGTGGATTCACACAAGTGTGAACAGCCGACAAGTAAGTCAGTGTTGAACTCAGGCTGCTTGCCAATCACAAGCAAATCCAGGAGGTTTTATGTTAATTCAGATGATTAACTCATTAAAAAAAATTAAGGCACTGATTCAATTTTTATGATTATCCAAAGGCACTGATTATCCAGATTAACTGAGATTAATTGACATCTTTTTAACTATTTTCCATTCCAGGACTCTTACAGCGCCAGTGACCCGGGTTCAATTCCGGCCGCTGTCTGTAAGGAGTTTGTACGTTTTCCCCGTGACTGCGGTGGTTTCCTTCGGGTGCTCCGGTTTCCTCCCACATTCCAAAGACGTATGGGTTAGGAAGTTGTGGGCATGCTATGTTGGCGCCGGAAGCGTGGTGACACTTGTGGGCTGCCCCCAGAACACTCTACGCAAAAGATGCATTTCACTGTGTATTTCAATGTATGTGTGGCTAATAAAGATATCCTATCTTTGCTTATCTTACCCCGCTGTTCTCAGGCTATTGAACAGTCCCCTAGTACAATGTTACAAGACTATTGAATGGTCCCCTTGTACGAGAAAATGGACTCTTGACCTCACAATCTGAATCCGAATCAGAATCAGATTTATTATCACCGATATATGTCGTGAAATTTGTTGTTTAGCGGCAGCAGTACAGTGCAAGACATCAAAATTACCATAAATTACAAAAATAAATAAATAGTGCAAAAGAGGAATAACGAGGTAGTGTTCATGGGTTCATGGACCGTTCAGAAATCTGATGGCGGAGGGGAAGAAGCTGTCCGAGTGTGGGTCTTCAGGATCCTGTACCTCGTCCCGGATGATAGTAACGAGAAGAGGGCATGTCCCGGATGGTGAGGGTCCTAAATGATGGATGCTGCCTTCTTGAGTCACCAATCCACCTTGTTATGGCCTTGCACCTTATTGTCTGCCTGCACTGCATTTTCTCTGTAACTGCAACACTTTATTCTGCATTCTGTTATTGCCTTTCCCTTGTACTACCTCAATGCACTGATGTGATGAAATTATCTGTGTGGATGGCATGCAAAACAAAGTTTTTCACTGTACATGTGACAATAATAAACCAATTTACCAAATTTCAGAGAGGAAATATTACTGGCTAAGAAGATAGACAGTGTAAGGGTTGGGTGTAAGGGTTGGACTCGGGCTTCGGTTCGGAGGACTTCGGAGCAGCTAAGTGTTTTCTCTGTTTATCACTTTTATTAGGGTTTTTGGGTGTAAGGGTTGGTTTTTGTTAGGGTTTTTAGTGTAAGGTTTAGATTTTTTAATAAGTTTTTTTAAGTAGTCGAGTGGGGGCTGGACTGTGCAGGGGCGGCGCGGGCAGCTTAAAAAGCAAACAGTCTATAGAGCGGGCAGCGTCGGAGCGGGCAGTGGAGTGAGTGGCAGCAGAGTGTTCTGGGCTTTGGCTCAAGGGGCTTTGGCGTGAAGGGGCAAGGAGGGTAAGTAGCTGGTAAGTAGGTAACGGCAAGGTTTACCTTTTGGTCATTATAGATTTGTAGGTGGGACTAACTAGGGAAAAAAAGGTAGTCAGATGGAGGACATGGTGGTGTGCTGCAGCTGTTTGATGTGGGAACTCGTGGACCTTGCTGCGGTCTAAGATGGCCACATCTGCAGTAAGTGCTTGAGGCTGGACGAACTTCGGCTCAGAGTTGATGAGCTGGAGTCGCAGCTACAAACACTGCGCAGCATAAGGGAGGGAGAGAGCTATGTAGACACGGTGCATCAGGTGACAGTCACCCCCCTTAGGGGAGGTACATCTGACGTTCAGGAGGCAGATAGAATGGTGACGGTCAGGGGAGGGAAGAGGAAGAAGAAGTCAGGCAGGCAGAGACAGGACAGAGAGCCCCGGAGGCTGTTCCCCTCAGTAACAAGTTTTTGCCTTGGAAGCTGTTTGAGGAGGGATGACCTGCAGGGGGCCTAGCTGCAGTTACCAGGTCTCTGGCACGGGGACTGGTACTGCTGCTCAGAAGGGAAGGGTGGGAAAAGAGGACATGCGGTAGTGATAGGGGACTCGATAGTCAGGGAAACAGACAGGAGGTTCTGTGGCAGTGAGCATGAATCCCGGATGGTATGTTGCCTCCCAGGTGCCAGGGTCCGGGATGTCACTGATCGGGTCCACAGAATTCTTGAGTGGGAGGGAGAGCAGCCAGACGTTGTGGTCCATATTGGCACCAATGACATAGGTAGGAAGGGGGATGAGGTCCTGAAGAGTGAGTTCAGGGAGCTAGGCAGAAAATTGAGGAACAGGACCTCAAGGGTAGCAATCTCGGGATTGCTGCCAGTGCCACGTGATAGTGAAGGTAGGAATAGGAGGAGGTGGCAGATAAATGCGTGGCTGAGAAGCTGGTGCAGGAGGGAGGGTTTTAGATTTCTGGATCATTGGGATATCTTCTCGGGAAGGTGGGACCTGTACAGAGAGGACGGGTTACACCCGAACCAGAAGGGGGCCAATATCCTTGCGGCGAGATTTGCTAGGGTGGTACAGCGAGGGTTTAAACTAGTTTGTGAGGGGGAAGGGAACCGGAGGAGTAGGTCAGAGGAAGAAGGGAATGGGAAAAGTTAGATTCAAACAGGTAGAGAGGCTTTGGGGAAAGGAGAAGCAGAATACAGGCTATAAAAGTAGTAAGGTAGATGGACTGAAGTGTGTTTACTTAAATGCAAGAAGTGTCAGGAATAAGGGGGATGAACTGAGGGCTTGGAATAAGTATGGGGGACTATGATATCGTGGCTATTACTGAGACGTGGCTGACGTCAGGAGAGGAGTGGATATTGAATATTCCTGGTTTTCGGTGTTTTAAGAGGGATAGGGAAGGGGGAGAAGAGGTGAGGGGTGGCGATACTGGTCAGGGACACTGTTACGGCTGTGGAAAAGATGGATGTTGTAGAAGGATCATCTCTAGAGTCCGTATGGGTGGAATTAAGGAACAAGAAAGGAGGCAGTTACTCTACTAGGAGTATTCTATAGGCCCCCCGGTAGCAGTAGAGATATAGAGGAGCAGATTGGCAGGCAGTGTTTGGAGAGAAGCAGAAATAACAGGGTTGTTATAATGGGAGACTTCAACTTCCCAAATATAGACTGGAACCTGCTTAGTGCCAAAGGTTTGGATGGGACGGAATTTGTTAAAGTGTGTCCAGGAGGGATTCCTGACGCAGTATGTTGACAGGCCGACTAGAGGGAATGCCATGTTAGATCTAGTTTTAGGAAATGAACCGGGACAGGTGAAGGATCTATTGGTGGGTGAGCATTTGGGGGACAGTGACCATTGCTCCATAACCTTTAAAATTGTCATGGACAGGGACAGGTGCAGAGAGGACAAGAGGTTTTTCAATTGGGAAGGGCTAACTACGAGGCTATAAGGAGAGAACTTGGGAGTGTAAATTGGGATGTCCTTTTTGAAGGAAATGTACCATGGAGATGTGGTCGATGTTCAGGGATCTTATGCAGGATGTTAGGGATAAATATGTCCCGGTGAGGCAGAGAAGGAATGGCAGGGTGAAGGAACCGTGGGTGACGAGAGAGGTGGAACGACTTCTTAGGGAGAAGAAGATAACATACGTGACGTATAAGCAGCAAGGTTCAGACAGGGCCCGTGAGGAATATAGGGTAGCGAGGAACGAACTTAAGAAAGGGCTGAGGAGAGCTAGAAGGGGACATTTAAAGGCATTAGCTAGTAGGGTTAAGGAAAATCCAAGGCCTTTTTCAAGTACGTGAAGGGTAGGAGGATGGCTTGGGTGAAGGTAGGTCCGATTAAGGACAAAGGTGGGAGAATTTGCCTGGAGGCGGCGGAAGTGGGAGAAGTTCTCAATGAGTACTTCTCTTCGGTATTCACCAGGGAGAGGGGTCTTGATGATGCGGAAGGGAGTGCTGGTAGGGGTAATGTTCTCGAGGTTGTTGATATCAAGAGAGAGGATGTGTTGAAGTTGTTAAGTAGTATTAAGACAGATAAATCTGCAGGGATCTGACGGGATTTTCCCCAGGCTGCTTCGAGAGTCCAGGGAGGAGATTGCTGAACCGCTGGTAAGGATCTTTGAGTCCTCGTTGTCTACGGGGGTGGTGCCGGAGGATTGGAGGGTTGCGAATGTGGTCCCCTTGTTCAAAAAAGGTAATAGGGATAGGCCAGGGAATTATAGACCGATGATTCTCACGTCTGTGGTGGGTAAGCTGTTAGAAAGGATTCTAAGGGATAGGATTTATGAACACCTTGAGAATCATGGACTGATTAGGGACAGGCAGCATGGCTTTGTGAAGGGAAGATCTTGCCTCACAAGCCTGATAGAGTTCTTTGAGGAGGTGACCAGGAAGATTGATGAGGGCAGTGCGGTGGATGTGGTTTACATGGATTTTAGTAAGGCATTTGATAAGGTTCCTCATGGTAGGCTTCTTCAGAAGGTCAGAGGCCAAGGGATCCAAGGAAGCTTGGCTGTGTGGATTAGGAATTGGCTTGCATGTAGAAAGCAGAGGGTTGTGGTGGAAGGAGTGCCCTCGGATTGGAAGGCAGTGACTAGTGGTGTCCCGCAGGGATCAGTTCTGGGACCTCTACTTTTTGTGATATTTATAGATGACTTAGATGAGGGGGTGGTGGGCTGGGTCAGTAAGTTTGCAGACAACACTAAGATAGGCGGTGTTGTGGATAGTGTGGAGGGCTGTCGGAGCTTTCAGAGGGACATTGATAGGGTGCAGAGCTGGGCTGACAAGTGGCAGATGGAGTTCAATCCGGAGAAGTGTGAGGTGGTCCACTTTGGAAGGACAAACTCCAGGGCAGGGTACAAGGTAAATGGCAAGGTACTTGGCAGTGTGGAGGAGCAGAGGGATCTGGGGGTTCATATTCACAGTTCATTGAAAGTTGCCTCAGCAGGTGGAAAGAGCAGTTAAGAAGGCCAATGGGATGTTGGCTTTCATAAGTCGCGGGACTTGAGTTTAAGAGCCGCGAGGTGATGATGCAGCTTTACAAAACTCTAGTTAGGCCACACTTAGAGTACTGTGTTCAGTTCTGGTCGCCTCATTATAGGAAGGATGTGGAGGCATTGGAGAGGGTGCAGAGGAGATTTACCAGGATGCTGCCTGGATTGGAGAGTATTGAATATGAGGAGAGGCTTAAGGTGCTAGGGCTTTATTCACTGGAAAGGAGGAGGATGAGAGGAGACATGATAGAGGTATATAAAATATTGAGAGGAATAGATAGAGTAGACAGTGAGCGCCTCCTTCCCAGGGCACCAATGCTCAAGACGAGAGGTCATGGCTTTAAGGTTATTAGTGGGAGGTTCAGGGGAGATGTCAGAGGGAGGTTTTTCACCCAAAGAGTGGTTGGTGCATGGAATGCACTGCCTGGGGTGGTGGTGGAGGCAGATACATTGAACAGGTTCAAAAGCTTGTTGGATAGGCATATGGAGGAACGTGAGATAGAGGGATATGCGGTAGGAAGGGGTTAGGTAGTGTGAGGGTGGTCTGATGGACGGCACAACATATTGGGCCGAAGGGCCTGTTTTGTGCTGTATGGTTCTATGGTTCTATGGTTGATACTAAGAATATACAGAAGAAACATGTTAAGAACAAACACAAGTGTTGTTCTTCTTCACCTTCACCTGCACTTATCAGCTATGGTTGTGCTCACTTCCTAACAATGGGTTTTATTAGAGAATTGTGGAGGGAAGGAGGCTATTCAGCTCATCAGACCCCTGCCAACCCTCTGTGACAGCAATCCAGGACAGCCTCACTCTTTGGCTCCTACCCTATAGCCCTGAAACTTCTTTTCCTCCCTCAGAAATCTCCCCAATTCCTTTTGCAAAGGGACAATCAAATCTGCTTCTCACTCACTAACTCCTCCCATTCACTCATTGACCAGATAAACTTGCTTACAGTTTATCGAACATCTTCTTCCCCTCTGCCATCAGATTTCTGAACGGTCCATGACCCCCATGAACACTGCCTCATTATTCCTCTTTTGCACTATTTATTTATTTTGTAACTTAATGTTTATGTCTTGTACTGTACCGCTGCTGCAAAACAACAAATTTCACAACATATGTCAGTGATAATAACTCTGATTCTGGTCACCCCGATTTTCCCCTATCAGAGACATCCCTCCTCCCACCCTTCCTGCACCTTAGTGAGGTTCTTTTGTCTCCTTCCCAGTTCTGGTAAAAGATCTTCAACCTGAAGCGTTAACACTGTTTCCCTTCCAACAGATATCACCTGAGTTGCCGAGTGTTTCCAAACGTTGTTTTAAAACCTGTTTTCACCATCCTTCAGGCAGTGGTTTCCCAGATTGCAACCACTTACACATCGCACCAAGTATTTTTGTCCTCAGATCCTTGACCATTTTGCCAATTGAAGCAATTTCTACATGGGCTTCAGTGGAATCGAATCCATGCAGTTGTGCACAATCCTCAGCCAACACCCTTGGACTGTTTAGAACCTGCAGCCTAAGATGAGAGGTGTAGGCAATGGCACAGCACAGAAGGTGAGGCCTCGGGCAGATCACTGGTGTGGATAGTCAGCAAGTTAGTTAGTGTTGAATGCAGGCTGCTTGCCAATCACTTCAATATCCAGGACACCTTATGTTAATGCAGGTGATTAATCATATTCATATTGAATGGTGTGGTGTGTACCTACCTTCTTATGTTCTTCTTGCCTTAGAAGCTTTCAAGATAGCAGTGTTAAATCATTTAACACCTATAATATGAAACAAAATCCTATGTGCTTTTAAGGCTGCCAGCAGCAAGATTCCTGGAAGAATATATTAGGGCAGGTGGACAAACGGGTAAGTTTTAAGGACCATCTTAACAACAGAAATAGCAAGAGAGGAAGAGTGTGAGAGGGGGAGAGAGTGTGTGTGTGTGTGTGTGTGTGTGTGTGTGTGTGTGTGTGTGTGAGAGAGAGAGAGATTGTGAGAGAGAGAGAGTGAGAGAGAAAGAGTGTGTGTGAGAGAGAACATGAGAGCGAGTGTGTGAGAGAAAGAGAGAGAGAGATAGGATTTATACAACTCTACTAGGTTTTATCTAGGTTTTATGGAAATTAAAAATCTAGCTCAGTGTCTCCACCTTTCCTTCAATACTTAAGAGGAATGTTAGTGCCTCTCGAAGCCATCATCTAAACTAATTAACAAAGCCTACCTTGAGGAGTTAGTGGTTGCTTTGCAAGGACAACTTATGGTGTAGAAATTTAAACGGATGTGAACTCTGGGATATTTTGAGCAGGCTTCATATACTCATGAATATATATCATTACCCCTATATGTTGTACCATAAATTTGTACATTTGGTTATGCACGGTGCAGAACTCTCTCCTGAGAGAAAAAAATGACAGCAAAATCCCATTGAGGAAAGATAGTGACCATAGGATTCAGGGACTTGTTAGTTACAGTAGTTAATCCCATAATCAAAGAAAATTAAAAAAAGTCTTGTTCCTCTTAATTAATTAAACCATGTATATTTAATTCTAAAGTTTGTATCTGTCTAACATGTACAAGACATCCAATGGGTGCAAAGTTTGCTGAATGATTTAGCCAATCAAACCAAAAAAAACACGAAATTTACATTCTCATACTCTTAAAATATTTCCATTTAACAGAGAGAGAGATTGTTTGGGAAGAAGCCCACAGTGCTGAAAATACTCAGTCATTCAACCACCATCTGTGGAGAGAGTGAAAGGGTTAATGTTTCACCTGTCATGAGTTTTGACCTGAAGGGAGTGAGTGATTGTACGTTTCCCCGTGTCTGCATGGGTTTCCTCCGGGTGCTCCAGTTTCCTCCAACATTCCAAAGAGACGTACAGGTTAGGAAGTTGTGGGCATGCTATGTTGGCGCCAGAAAACATGGCGACACTTGTGGGCTGCCCCAAGAACACTCAACGCAAAAGATGCATTTCATTGTGTGTTTCGATGTACCTGTGACTAATAAAGATGTCTTATCTTATGTCACAAGGAGCACCGCAGGGGCATCAAGCAAGGATGAATGATCAGCCACAAGAGGGGGTAACAAGGAGCATCTTACAGGACAGAGCAACGGGGAGACAGAGAGATGGGTGAGCAGGGAGACACCAAGGGATGGGGAATTCCAAAGCCGGGTGCCAGGGTTGCTGAAGGCACATCCACCACTGGTAGAACAATTAAAAGTAGGGGTGTTCAGGGGACCAGAACTGAAAGAGTGCGATCAATGACACCACTCTACAAAGGCGACTCATCATCTGTGCTGCCATTGAGAAGTGAGAAGACAGAAGCCTTCCTTTCTATCAGCCTGCCCATCCATCCCCACTGGATTATTTCAGCAATTTTCAGCACTAGACCCTACATTTCCGAATCAGAAAGATGTGCTGGGAATATCAATCCACTTCCAGTGGGCTAGCAGAGTAATAGGAACATAAGGGAATGAGGAAAAGTAGGAGTCGGCCATTCAGCCCCTCACAGCTGATCTGCCATTCAATAAGATCAAGGGTGATCTTCGGCCTCAGCGCCACTTCCCTGCATGAACCACTCACCCTTAGTTCCCTCAATATCTATCGACCAACATAAGGGAATGAGGAAAAGTAGGAGTTGGCTATTCAGCCCATCACAGCTGACCTGCCATTCAATAAGATCAAGGGTGATCTTCGGCCTCAGCGCCACTTCCCTGCATGAACCACTCACCCTTAGTTCCCTCAATATCAGTCGACCCTTGTGCTATCTGGTCTTAAATATTAGGAAGGGTTTACCCATTCCAAAATTTCTTTACCTAATAGGCTGCCCCAACTTCTCACCTTCACCGCCAGCTCCCACTGACCCAACTATCACCATCAGCCCCCGTCCCTTTCACCTCACTCACACACTCCAATATGCTAACTTGACTATTAGATGGAAAGGTATTTCATTCAGTTAAAAACCACACACACACACACACACACACACACACACGTGAACACACACACACACAAGGAAAATTGGAAAGGAAAATGAATAAGTAAAAACGCTTTATTATCCCAGCAAGATAATTGCAGGGCCACTTGTTGTCTCAGTTTTTTCCATTGTCATGGCTGTTAAATGTGTTTGGAATTCCCAGGGGTAAAGATGGGAAAATGAGACACCTCAGTGGCTGCAGTTTTGGTTTCAGTTTTCTTTAATTAAATCCCAGGATGTGAGCAAGGAAACATTTATTACCCAGCTGTGGTTCAGTAGGTGCAACGCTCGCCTCAGAAGCACAGGGTTGTGGTTTGCAGTCTCACTTCAGAGAGTTAAGTGCAGGAATCTGACTCAGTCCCCAGAATAGTGGAGGAAGATCTCTGGATGAGATGTTAAAACAAAGATCAGTCTGATGTGTCCATGACTTAAAGATACCCAGGACCCTAAATGAAAATTAAACACCTGCAGATGCTTGAAATCTGAAATAAAATGGCAAGTTCCTGTCAACTGGATGGCTTCATCAATAGATTTTCACCATGGCGACCCCGTTCTCATCCTACCAGAGATAGTTCCTTTATCCTAAGCATCCCTTGCTCATTCTTACTACAATTTTAAACAAACTTGTTTCCTTACTTAAATAAAAACTGAAAATGCTGGAAACACTCAGCAGTCCAGGCAGCTTCTGTGGAGAGAGAAGCAGAGTTAATGTTTCAGGTCTGTCAAAGGGTTTTCCCATCTGAATTGTTAGATGAGTGTTTCCAATATTTTGTGCTTTTATTACCCATGAAGCTAATTGAGAAAAGAACATTTACACCTGCTGACCTTAATAAACATCACAGAACAAATTTCCTCATCATTGACGACATTGTAGTTTGTGGGAGCTTGCTTTGCACAAATTGGCTGCTGGTTTCCTACTTTACAACCATGATGCTCAGAAATGAATGCAAAAGCTGCTATGTAGACGCAAGTCTTTCTCTACTTTATCCAATCCCAGTTACCCCTAGGCCATTAAAAGTCAAGCACCTTTTAAGACGGGAGTCACATCTAAACCAGGCCTGGTGATGAGGGTGGGTTCCTCTCACTGTAAAGCATCAACAAACCACTTGATTTTTTTTACAGCAATCCTACGCCACTATGTTGGCATTTGGTCCAACTCTTTGGACTGCTAATTCAATGCCAATAGCACTACTGAACTCCCTTCAATGACATGCGAGTCTGGCTTTCCCTAATACTACAACCTCACCAACAATACTTGGAGTCCACACAGGGTGGATTCACGGGATCGGTTCCTCACCTGAGGGTGTTGACCTACGAGAGGTGATTGTAAGATCGGTCTGTCCTCACAGGAGAAGGACAGGAGATGATCTCATTGGGGCATGGAAAATTGTGAGACAGATTGACAGGGTGGGTTGAGAGGCTGTTTCCTCAGGCTGGAGAGTCTAGAACATTGAACAACGTCTCAGGATAGAAGGCAGCCCAGTTAGGGCTGAAATAAGGAGAAATGTATTTTCTTTAGAATATTCTATATCCTTGAAATTCTCTCAAAGGCTGAAGATAGAACATAGAACGTAGAATACTACAGCACAGTACAGGCCATTCGGCCCACAATGTCGTGCCGATATTTTATCAAAGATGTTCGGTCATTGGGTACATTGAAAACTAACAGCAATGGAGTTCTGGAAATCAAGAAATAAAAGGATGGAGAGGGGAGGGGAAGGATCAGCCATGATCTTCGATAGCAGAGCAAGCTCAAGGGGCTGAATGGCCTGGTCCCGTTTCCCTTTCTTATGTTCTGACATAGATCTGAGGGAGCTGCACGTCTGGGTAACATGCGTAACCGAGCTAAGGAGTTGACGCAAGTTTGATTAACTACCTTATCCTGGTTGAGGCCCATTCAAACTGCTGTGGAAAAATAAGGTAAGCAGACAAGCAGACCACTGGGGACTTATATCACTCTGGAAGAAAAACAATCACCATTAACAGTCAGCACCAAGTGGAATATTGTGCAGTATAAAATAGCCACAGTTTCATTGAAAAGGAACTTTGATATAAGAAGTTCAAAAAATATATAAATGTGACAGGATACAGATCTGCTCTCATGACACAAAAGGGGGTCAGGTTGTGAGAGAGGGAGGGATAAAACATGGGAGAGAGACTTACAGGTGACCAGCAGCAGTATCAGCCACAAACCAGAACATTAGAACTTGAAGAACCTTGACAGCACTTCTCCAGATGCTTTCAGAGTGTTGTGCTAATGCAACCATTAAGTCTGTTTTGCAGTTAAATGCATAACATGCATCCTGGCTGATTTAGTGATTAGGGTTGCAGTGTCAGTAAATCAAGCCATTAAATGGAGATTTCAATAATTGGTTTGAGCAGCCAGACTCAGGAGTTATTCGATCACTGTGCATTGTGCTGAGGTTGTTATATTCCACTCTGAAGACATCCATAAAACCATGTCTCACAGTGAGCAGACACAGTAATCACAGTGTTGGACTTGGCTTAGCAGGGGCTCTCTCATTGTCACTTTACTTAAGGATATAATGCAGGCTGAACCTTCAATGCAGTACTGATGGAGTGCTGCATTGTTGCAAGTGCTGTTCTTCAGGGACAAGGTTAAACTGCTTGCTCAGTTGGACCGAGAGGTTCCTATGGCTTCACACGAAGAACAGACTCATCCTCCCAATCTTCTGGGCTCATATTTATCTCTTAATCAACACCTCTAAAAACTAGTCACTCAATCCATTGCAAAGGGACATTGCTGCATGAAAATTGATCCATAAATTTCAACACAGACCACGAAAGAACTTTATTACACCCTGATTTTAAAATTCTCCTTACGTAATGTTCTCTGTAACATTCCCCAATCTTCATAACCTTCCAGAATTGTCTCTCTGCTCTCTAATTCTGGTCACTTGCACGTCTTTGATTTCCTTTGATCTCGGTAGCTGCATAGTTAGCACTGCTGCCTCACAGCTCAGATGACGCAGGTTCAATCCTGACCTCCGGTGTTGCCTGTGTGGATTTTTGCATGTTCTCTGTGTAACTGCATGGGATTCCTTCCGTGTGCTCCGGTTTCCTCCCACATCCCGAAGGTGTGCAGGTTAGTAGGCTAAGTGGCTAGATTGACCCTAGTGTGTGGGTGAGTAATAGAAACTGGAGGAGAGTTTATGCAAAAGTGGAGAGAACAAGGACGATTAGTGAGGGTGTGAGATTGCTCTCTCAGGCAGCATAGACTCAACAGACTGAATGACCTCCTTCGATTTCATAAAGAAATATGGACACATTGGTGGCGATCCATTCCCCCTTCAAGCCCCTCCAACTCTCAACCATTTAACCTCTTAGACCAACTTCCATCAGATGCCCTGTGCTGTTAGATTAGGTGTCAATGTTTGCTTGATGATGCTCATGTCAAAAGCCTGAGGGACATTTAACTTCATTGAAATTAATGCAAGTAATTGGAAAAGATTGCTAGGCTTTGAGACATGCTACATAAACGCAGACACTTCCTCTCTCTATAGTAGTGTGGTGAAGTGTGGGGTGTCCAGCTTTGGCACCACTCACGAATTAACATCTGGAATGAGGTGGTCATGCAGCTAAACTTATTGGCAATAAAACATCTTGAAAACTCATTGAAAACTCAACCCAAAAAGCAGAGCTCCCCATCCTCAGTGGACCGCTGTGAAATTTTTAAGGAAGTTGTTCATGGCCAAGGAGAGGGGGAAAGCCCACACTTTGACCTCAGCAAATATCAGAGAACATTTTACGATGAAACCTTTAGAGCAGGTGGCTGGTGGGGATTTGTGAAGATGAAATATATTGTGGCATTTAATAAATGCAGACAAAACAGGATGCTAGCTGTATAACATCCTTCAAGGTGTTCATGTCTGCCCTTACCAGGATTTGATACAATAAGTACAATCTTATACAAACATGGGATTAATGCAGGAATTAGTGTAAATTGGTGGTTGATGGTTGATTGGTGATTGAAAGGCATGGATGGAGTGGATGTGGAGAGGATGTTTCCAGTAGTGGGAGAGTCTTGGACCAGAGGACACAACCTCAGAATAAAGGGACTGCCCTTTAGAACAGAGATGAGGAGGAATTTCTTCAGCCAAAGGGCGGTGAATCTATGGAATTCATTGCTACGGGCGGCTGTGGAGGCCAAGTCGATGGGTACTTAAAGCAGAAGTTGATAGGTTCTTGATTAGTAAGGGCGTCAAAGGTTTCAGGGAGAAGGCAGGAAAATAAGGTTGAGAGGGGAAACTAAATCAGCCATGATTGAATGGCGGAGCAGACTCGATGGGCCGAATGGCCTAATTCTTCTCCTATGTCTTACGGTCTTATAGTCGACATGAAATTGGTGGGCTGAAGGCCCTGCTTCTGTGCTGTATCTCTCTATGATTCGATGTATTACAAATCCAAGTAAATGAGAAAGAAAGAGTTACCCTAACCTACCTTTGCAATGGAACACCACAGACCACCTCTTGCACTACTGCGGACTTGTCCCTGATTGTGTTTTCTCTTTATACTAATGTCTTGTTTTTGCACAGGCTTTTTTTCTCTTCGCTGTCTTGTATAATTTATATTCTGTGTGTTGTCTGTACCTACATGCCTGTGATGCTGCTGCAAGATTTTCCTTGTACCTGTACCTCACCCTACTTGTGTGATAAACTCAACTTGACTTGACTTGACTCCTATCTTGCTTAACCACAAGATGTCCCAAAGCAGTTCATAGTTATGGCTGCAATATGGGAAACATGGCAGCCAATTCACGCACAGCAAGCTCCCACAAGCAGCAGTAAAATTATGGTAGGGTGATTTTTTTTAGTGATGGTTATTGAATAATAAATGTCAGACAGGAGAACAGGAATCGGCCTTCTGCTTTACTCCATATGGTGCCATGGGATAATTTATGTCATCTTTGGATAGCCCAGGGGACCTTTTTTAACCACAGGGCTCCCTCACCGGAGTGTCACTACTATAGAAGCCCACCTTCTGGAAGTGAAATGGGGAAATATGGCAACCCCACTCCCCACCAACCCATGTCTAATACTGTGCACTTGTACAAATCCCAAACCAAAAGTGAGTCAGAGTCATAGAGTCACACAGCACGGAAACAGGCCCTTTGGCCCAACTCATCCATGCTAACCAAGATGCCCAGCTAAGCTAGTCCCATTTGTCCGTGTTTGGCCCATATCCCTCTTGACCTTCATTATCCATGGGCCTGTCCAAACGTCTTTCAAATGTTGTGTTAACACCTGCCTCAACCACTTCTTCTGACAGCCCGTTCCATACATGCATCACCCTTTGCATGAAGAGGTTACCCCTCAGGTCCCTTTTAAATCTCTTCCCTCTCACCTAAACCTATGCCCTCTAGTTCTTGATTCCCCAACCCTGGGAAACAGACTGTGTGCATTCACCCTATCTATGCCCCTCATGATTTTATACACCTCTATAAACTTTAGAAGGAAAATAAGCCCAATCCTTCCAAGACATTGGGATGCACCTATGATACGTGTAGTTGAATAATCACCACGAGCAAGGTATTAGACTGTGATCTTTACCTTACCAGTATGCAAAAACAAGGAGCTGATGCTCCAGTGACACTGAGCCTTGCACAGACCCAGTTCGTGTTTTGACAATCAAAAATTGCAGATGCTGGAAATATGAAATAAAACAGAAAATACTGGTGGTCTTGAGCATACACAATGAAGATGAACTCTTGATCTCTCAATCTACCTCCTCATGGCCCTTGCACTTTATTGTCTACCTACACTGCTCTTACTCTGTAACAGTAACTGTAACACTATATTCTGCATTCTTGCTATTTCCCTTTGTACTACCTCGATGTACTTATGTTTTGAAATGATCTGTATGGATGGCATGCACAGCAAAGTTTTTCACCGTATCTCAATACATGTGACAATAATAAACCAATTACCAATTACTCATCAGGTCAGGCAGCATCTGTGTGAAGAGAAGCAGTTAATATTTCAGATCCAAGACACCTTCTATATGATATTTACCTTGATGTAAAAAAGGAGGCCATTCGGCCAGCTGTCAGAGCAATTCCTTCTGTCCCACTCTCCCACTTCCTCAGGAGGCTAAAGAAATTCAGTATGTCCCTTTGACACTCACCAACTTTTATCGATGCACCATAGAAAGCATCCTATCTGGATGCATCACAGTTTGGTATGGCAACTGCTCTGCCCAGGACTGCAAGAAACTGCAGAGAGTTGTGGACACAGCCCAGCGCATCACGGACACCAGCCTCCCCTCCATGTACTCTGTCTTTACCTCTCGCTGTCTTGGTGAAACAGCCAGCATAATCAAAGACCCCACCCACCCAGGTCATTCTCTCTTCTCTCGTCTCCCATCAGGTAGAAGATAAGGGACCCTGAGGGCACGTACCAACAGGCTTAAGGACAGCTTCTACCCCACTGTGATAAGACTATTGAACGGTTCCCTTATACGATGAGATGGACTCTGACCTCACGATCTACCTTGCTGTGACCTTGCATCTTATTGTCTACCTGCACTGCACTTCCTCTGTAGTTGTGACACTTTACTCTGTACTGTTACTGTTTTTATCTGCACTACCTCAATGCACTCTGTACTAACTCAATGTAACTGCACTGTGTAATGAATTGACCTGTAGGATCGGTATGCAAGACAAGTTTTTCACTGTACCTCGGTAAAAGTGACAATAATAAAACAATACCAATACCAATACTTATTTCCCTGTAACCTTTTCTCTCTCACTTGTCCATCAACTCCCCTCCCACCTACACTAGAGGTAGTTACAGGAGCAAATTACCTACCAAACAGAATGTCTTCAGGAGTACCGAATTCAGAGTCAAACACCAAACCCCAGGATAGATATATATTGGTCTTGTGAACACAGATTCACCACAGGTTTAAAGGTTGAAGACAAACCTATCAGAGCTTAATAATTGGATCAATAACTGCAGATGTAATGTGGGAGGTGATAGCAAGCAAAGGCTAGAAAAGTGGAATTTAGAAAATTCAGCAAATGACTCAGGAATGAGGTTATTTCTTCCCAAGGAAGTAAGGTTGAAAGGCCTTCGAAGAAATCTGCCTGCAGCATTAAGGGAAACTGACTTTGATTCCACAAAATCTGGTGAAGAAGGTCATTGAAATGTTGCAGAAACCAAGGAATTATGTTATGAATTATGTATTACCACAGAAATAATATATATGCCATCAAGTAAACTGGGGTGTAGTTGTAAGTCTGCAGACTTATTGGCGGTTGATTAGTGAATTAAGTTCTGGCAGAATAAACTTAACGCACGTACAGCTTTAATTGATACCAGCTCTGTAATCAAAGTCATGAAGACAGAGCATGTGGGGGATCGGAAAGCCCTGCTGGAGTTACAAGACCTCCCTTGTTTTAGCCCTCTCTCCTGTGCTACAACAGCGACCACACTTCGAACATACTTTATTGGTTGTCAAGTACTTTGGGGCAAAGCGAAAGGCGCTATGGAAATGAAGTATTTCTTTCTTAAATTCTGGGTATGTGAAGAGTTTGGTAGTGAATCCAACCAGTGTTTCTTACAAGTCGTCTCAAAAAGTTCAACGTGATCTGGGACAAAGCAGCCCACTTATTTGGCACCCCATCCACCGCACGAAACGTTCATTTGCTCCCAGCCTGACATACTGTGGCTGTAGTGTGCACCATCTGCAAAATGCACTGCAGTTTCTCCAGGAGCACCTGCCAAAGAAGTCAGGATGTTACATTCATTGGCTTGGTATGGCAAATGTTCTGCCCGAGGCCGCAAAAAACTACAGAGGCAGCTCAGCACATACAGAAACCAGCATCCCCTCCATGGATCCTGTTCACACTTCTTGCTGCCTCGGTAAAGCAGCCAGCATAATCAAAGACCCCACCCACCCCGGATATTCTCTCTTCTCCCCTCTCCCATCGGGCAGAAGATACAAAAGCCTGAAAGCACGTACCACCAGGACTCAAGGACAGCTTCTTTTCCGATATTAAAAGACTGTTGGGTGCTCCCCAGTACACTAAGATGGACTCTTGACCTCACAATCTACCTCATTAAGGGCTTGCACTTTATTGTCTGCCTACACTACACTTCCTCTGTAACTGTAACACTTTATTCTGCATTCTGTTATTGTTTTCCCTTGTACTACCTCAATGGAATGAAATGATCTATGTGGATGACATGCAAAACAAAGTTTTTCACGGTACCTCAGTACAAGTGACAATAATAAACCAAGTCACCAATTTACATGCATAGTCCTCTGTGAAATGTGCTAAAAGAGTGAATGAAAAGTGACTGGAATTTCAATAGGATTCCAGTTCTGGACACAAAGTGTGTCAAGGGTAATGAAGCATTTCGTATTCAACAAACCTTGCCCCATTTCCATCAGATACTGTGATCTGTATTCAAGTTGCAACTTGACCGAAAATATTCAAAAGTTGCATTAAATGACCATAATTAATCTTTCAGCAATGCTCACTACCTGACAGTTCCCTGACCTGTGTGTGCTTCTTAAAGTTGTCAGACTATGCTGGTTCTTCACTAAGAGGTGTCAACTATCCTAAATCTGGTTGACAAACTACCATGCCTTACTGCAGTATAAAACTTGAAGGATAACAGGAATTTCAATAGTATCTTTCATGACCTTTGTCATCCTGAAGAGCTTCGCAGTCAATCCAGTGCTTTTTTGGGGCTGTTACAGTAGAACCCAAGAAAGTAGGAGCAGGACTAGGCCACCTGGTCCCTTAAGTCTGCCCTGTAATTCAATCTGATCGTGGCTGACCTGCCTCAGACCTCAATTCCTCTTCCGTGTCAGTTCTACAGAGCCCTCAGTTCCCCAGTGTTGCAAAATCTTCCTTCTCTTTAAGTAATTTTGCTGATCTTGCCTTCACAACCCTTGGAATAGAGGAATCCAGAGATTCACCACTGGTGTATGGATAATGTCAGCTGATCAACACAGTGAGTCCCAGAAGTGGTAAAGTGGCAATCACCTGATAATCCCTTTAGAAAGTGTTGAGAGAATACTTATCAGGGCATATCTCCCCTTTGGGTTTCTGAATAGTGTTGTGTGGGACCTTCAGCTAGGATGACTTGAGCTTCAGTTTAATATCTACTTCTCAATGAAGAAATCTAATCCAGACAGGTTCCTGGAGAGGTTGGACAACTTGGATTGTTTTCTCTGGAGGGCCTGAGGAATAGACAGGGTAGATAATCAGAGTCTTTTCCAAGGTTGGAAATGTCAAATACTAGAGGGCATAGATTTAAGGTGAGAGGGGAAAAGCTTAAGGGAGACTTTACTCGGCAAGTTTTTACACAGGGCGTGGTAGGTGCCTTGAACACACTGTCGGTGAGGTGGTGGAAGCAGATATGATAGCAATGATTAAGCGGCATTTAAACAGGCAGGTGAATGGCGGGGAATGGAGGGATATAGACCATGTGCAGGCAGATGGGATTAGTTTAAATCGAGTGGACCCCCGATGACTTGGACTCCAGAGCCGTCTGTGACAACGAGTTCCATAGATTCACCACCCTCTGGTTGAAGAAATTCCTGCTCATCTCAGTTTTAAAGGGACATCACTTTACTTTGAGGCTGTACCCTCGGATCCTAGGCTCTCCTGCTTATGAAAACTTCCTCTCCACATCCACTCTATCCAGACTTTTTCCCAGGGTGTCAATGGCTAACATGAGGGGACATAATTTTAGGAGGAAGATATAAGGGGAATGTCAGGGGTAAGTTTTTTTACACAGAGGGTGGTGGGTGCGTGGAACGCACTGCCGGCAGAGGTTGTGGGGGCAGATACATTAGGGACATTTAAGAGACTCTTAGATAGCCACATGAATAATAGAGAAATGGGGGACTATGTGGGAGGGAAGGGTTAGATAGATATTAGAGCAGGATAAAATGCTGGCACAACATTGTGGGCCGAAGGGCCTGTACTGTGCTGTAGTGTTCTATGTTAAGTTGGCATCATGGTGGGCACAGACATTGTGGGCTGAAGGGCATGTTCCTATGCTGCACTGTTCGATGTTCTAAGTTCTTTGTTCTACAGTATATCTATTGCTGAAAAGATCACATTTCCAATACTGCGGGTTCCCTTGGTACTGTACTGAAGTGCCAATTCAAATTTGTGTGCTCTAGTGTTTGAAGCGGGGCCTGAATACACAGATTCAGAAACAAGAGTCCATTGAATAAAGCATTCTGAATTCCCAATCACTGGTGGAATTTATCAATGAGTGAAGCTTCTTTTGTAGCCCTCCCTCTGAGAGCACTGGATAAGCAGATTCAAAGGTGCCTCATGGTCTTAGACCATGAGACCATAAGATATAGGAGCGGAATTAGGCCATTTGGCCCATCGAGTCAGCTCTGCCATCCAATCATGGCTGATTTTTTTCAACCCCATTTTCCTGCCTTCTCTCCATAACCCTTAACCCTTTAACCAATCAAGAACCTATCAATTTCTGTCTTAAGTACCCCCAATGACTTGGCCTCCAGAGCCGTCTGTGACAACGAGTTCCATAGATTCACCACCCTCTGGTTGAAGAAATTCCTCCTCATCTCAGTTTTAAAGGGACATCACTTTACTTTGAGGATGTACCCTCAGATCCTAGGCTCTCCTGCTTATGAAAACATCCTCTCCACATCCACTCTATCCAGCGATCTTCCCTTCATCCTTCTGAATTCCAATGAGTACAGGCCCCAAGACATCAAACACTCCTCATACCTTGAGCCTTTCATTCCTGAGATCTTGACACTTCATACAACATTGATTTCTTTCCCAAGTAAGTCTGGTCACACAGCATTCCAACTTGGAAATATAACACCTTTCCTTCATCATTGTTATGTCAAAATCCTGGAAAGCTCTTCCTTACCACAAACCTTCACCACACAGACTGCACTAGTTCAAGAAGGCAGCCCTCCACTATAGATAGATAGAGTCCATACAGTCTGAGACAACCATCCAACACTCATTTACACTAATCCCATTTTCTACTATTCTTCCCACATTCCCATCAACTCCCCTCAGATTCTATCACTCACCTTCACTAGGGGCAATTTACATCCATCACTAAGGACCCTCACCACCCAGGACATCCCTTCCTCACGTTACTACCATCGGGGAGGAGGTACGGGAGCCTGAAGACCCACACTCAATGTTTCAGGAACAGTTCCTTCCCCTCTGCCATCAGATTTCTGAATTGTCCATGAACCCGTGAACAATACCTCATCATTCTTCTTTTGCACTGTTTATTTTTGTAACTTATATTAATTTTTATGTCTTACACTGTACTGTTGCCGCAAAACAACAAATTTCACGACATGTGTCAGTGATAATAAACCTGATTCTGATTCTGGCCAATTAACCTGACAACCCACACTTCTTTGGGATATGGTAGGAAACCAGAGTACCTGGTACCGTAATTAATGCCTCAAGCAATGCTCATTGCCTGGCAGCTACAGGATCTGTATTTGTGACTTAACTTTGTCAGGGTATGCTGTCATAGGGAGAACGTGCAGACTCCACACAATCAGCACCATAGATCTGGATTAAACCAGGGTCACCATGAGCAGCGTGACTGTCAATCTCCTCAGAAGTAGATGGGAATCGGCAATGCACACCAATCTTGACAACGACGCCCATATTCCAAGACCACGTGAGATGATGAGCTTTTGAACTGGGGAAAGCCAAACCAGTCACGTTCTAACCCAAGTGACTTCAGACGTGTATTGCCCAATAGGAGTTAATGGAGGGTAGCTTACCAGAACATGATGCTGGTAGGTCCATCATTCCTGTCCTGGCAGATGAACATAAACTATGGTATCTCAAACCTCCAAGCTGCCTGAAATCAGCTAACTTGGCACAGATCGGGGGTTGAACCCAAGGTTATACTGCTTTCCCCAATTTTGCTTAACAGGATTGTCTGGGGAGAAGGTGGTTTCGAGTGAGTGATGCTCTCTCAATTGTAAAAATCATGGTTGTTGTTCTCAATATGAATCGAATTAGTTTGAACCGCTCTTGGCCACTGGAGTAGCCAAACAACATTCTCACGGGGCTGCTGATTTGTTTAGTTCTTTGTCTAAAAGAGGGAAATGTACATCCAAACACAAGAGCAAAAGTCATACCATAAATAAATGAAAAAGAAAATGAATGGTGATTAGACTGACATTGGGTATGATTAATATTTCATCAGCCTGGGGTCCATGAATCTGTGTATCTTCATGTTTTAACTGCAATGTTTATAACAAGTGGCAGTGTTAGAGGTGGCTGTTGATTGATGTAAGCATAGAGCGTGGAATTGGCTCTCGTTCTGGGCTAATTGACACCACTGATGTGATTGCACTTTAGGGAGACACAGCAAGTGAGAGACAAATGGAAACTTTAGAGCAGCGTGGAGGTCTTTCAGTTCTTCGGAGCATCCGAGTGTGCTTGACCTACGGCTGACCTGAGTTATGTACAGAGTGGGGGTAGTGGCTAGTGGGTGTGTGAATTTCAATTGCTCCATATGTGTTGGACTGGAAGCAAATTGGCTTCAATTCAAACCAGTACAAATCTGGATGTACAAGTCCCTTTGAAACAGGATGGTGGCTCCACATCCACCTGTTTCCCTGCACACACCTCTGTACAACATTAGACGAAATATCTTTATTAGTCACAGGTACATCGAAACACACAGTGAAATGCATTTTTTGCATCAAGTGTCCTGGGAGCAGCCCACAAGTGTCGCTAACACAGCATGCCCACAACTTCCTAACCCATATGTCTTTGGAATGTGGGACGAAACCGGAGCACATGGAGGAAACCCACACTGACACGGGGAGAACGTACAAACTCCTTGCAGACAACGGCCGGAATTGAACCCGGGTTGCTGGCTCTGTAACAGGGTTATCCTAACCGCTGCACTACCGTGCCTGCCCTTAGTAAGGATGAAGTCAGAACTGTGCTGCTCCAGGAGTTTTACCTCCACCATCTGATTCATCAATTAAATACATGGGAACAGATGAATCCATCACACTTAACACAGAGATGGGAACTAAACCAAAAGAGAAAGGCAGGTCTTGTCAGCTTTTAACATTGCTGTTAATTGACTCTCAAGCATTGAAAATTAACATGAATATCCTTCCTTCAAATTTTAATGATTGTTAGTGATTTAAAAAGTAAAAATATTCAGAATGTTTCTTAAACTTATTTTCTTTCTTTTTCTTATCTTTCTCTCTTTATCCAATTTATCTATCTCAGAATCAGATTTATTATCACTGAATTAGATGATGTGAAATTTGTTGTTTTGCGGCAGCACTACAGTGCAAAGACATGAAATTACTCTAAATTACAAAAATAAATAAATAGGGCAAAATAAAAGGAATAACGAGGTGGTGTTCATGGGTTCATGGACCGTTCAGAAATCTGATGGCGGAGGGGAAGAAGCTGTTCCTGAAACATTGAGTATGGGTCTTCAGGCTCCTGTACTGCCTCCCCGATGGTAGTAACGAGAAGAGGGGATGTCTCGGATGGTGAGGGTCCTTAGTGATGGATGCCACCTTCTTGAGGCACCGCCTCTTGAAGATGTCCTTGATGGTGGGGAGGGTTGTGCCCATGATGGAGCTGGCTGAGTCTACAACCCTCTGCGGCCTTTTGCGATCCTGTGCATTTTAGCCTCAGATCACCAGGCAGTGATACAACCAGTCAGAATGCTCTCCACCCTACATCTATAGAAATGTCTCTTTATTGAACTATAGTTGAGATTGATTTTACTTGTTGGTTCCAACACTGTGCCTCATGAGCTCGTCTTGAGCATGAATGATTGAGGAGGACTTGCTTTCCCTGTTCATGCAGGTCCCAGATGCACTTAAGAGGTTGCGGCACTTTTGGGATAGTTAGACGTTCCAGGGTGCAGGACGACATGCTAAGGGAAGGACTGAAGCTCGGTGCAGCCAAGGTTCAGGCTTTGTGGAGAGGGACGACACTCTGTAAGTTCCTTCCACAGCTAGACACATAGGGGCTGGGTCCTGTGTACCAGCTGTATTCTTCAAAGAGGCCACACAAGTGCCATTGATGTTTTGTACATAGATTGTATTTACCTGATGACACTATGAATGTACAGGCCAGGCAACAGGCATGGTAGTGTAGCAGTTAGCGTAACGCTTTACAGCGCCAGCAACCTGGGTTCAATTCCGGCCACTGTCTGTAAAGAGTTTGTACGTCCTCCCCATGTCTGCGTGGGTTTCCTCCGGGTGCTCCAGTTTCCTCCCACATTCCAAAGACGTACGGGTTAGGAAGTTGTGGACATGCTATGTTGGCACTGGAAGCGTGGTGACACTTGCGGGCTGCCCCCAGAACTCTCTATGCAAAAAAGATGCATTTCACTGTGTGTTTTAATGTACATGAGACTAATAAAGAAACCTTGTCTTGTCTTTTCTTGAATGTAAAGAAAGTTGTGCATTATTAGATAAAACAGATTTAGAGTGCCAGTGTATAGAACATAGAACAGTGCAGCACAGTGTTGTGCTGACCTATATAAACGTGCTCCATGATCAATCTAACCCTTCCCTCCTACACAGCCCATAACCTTCCATTTTTCTTACATCCATGTTCCCATCCAAGAGTCTTTTAAATGTCTCTATTGTATCAGTCTCTACCACCACCCCCGGCAGTGCGTTCCAGGCACCCACCACTCTCTGTGTGAAAAACTTACCTCTGACATCTCCCCTAAACATTCCTCCACTCACCTTAAACAGATATCCTTTGGTATTAGCCATTGCTGCCCTGGGGAAAAGGTGCTGGCTGTCCACTCTGTCTATGCCCCTCATAATCTTATACACCTCTATCAAGTCACCTCTCATTCTGCTTCACTCCAAAGAGAAAAGCCCTAGCTTGCTCAACCTTTCCTCATAAGACATGTTCTCTAATCCAGGAAGCATCCTGGTAAATCCCCTCCGCACCATCTCTAAGGCTTCCACATGAGGTGACCAGAACTGAACACAATACTCTAAGTGTGGTCTAACCAGAGTTTTATAGAGCTGCAATACCTCATAACTCAATCCCCCGACTAATGAAGGCCAACACACCATACGCCTTCTTAACCACCCTATCAACTTGCGCGGCAACTTTGAGGGACCTATAGACTTGGCCCCCAAGATCCCTCTGTTCCTCCACACTGTATGAATCCTGCCATTAACCTTGTACTCTGCCTACAAGTTCGATCTTCCAAAGTTTATCACTCCATACTTTTACGGATGTTACACTTTAAATGGGAAATAAACTATGCCACTAATGATAAACTGTCACAATGTGTCTGGCATGGTGTGTGAACATGGGGTGCTTTGATTAACCAGATGTTTTGGTGAGATCTAAGGGAGTGACCTCAGTGGTACATCACATGTTTTGCATCATTCGCAACTCGGATCCTTTTGATCTTTATCGTTTGACTGGTCAGCAAACAATACCAGTTGAACATTATAACTGCAAGTGGCCATGGACTTTCTACACAATTCTGCCATGAAACACTGTCAGCTCTTTTTTAAGTTCAATAATAAACACTATTCATAAAAATATATACAGTTGCAGGGGAAAATGCTGGGGTCAGTGAGGGATTGGTGGGGAGGATTGAGCAGACCAGGGAGTCATGGAGATAGTGATCCCTGTGGGAGATGGAAAGAGGTGAGGACGAGAAGGTGCAGCTAGTGGTGAGATCCTGCTGCAGCTGACGGGGATGGCAAGGGATGATGTGCTCGATGCAGTGAGATGAAAGGCGAGGACCAGGGGAACTCCATCTCTATTCTGTTTGGAGAGAGGACACAGTGAGTGCAGAAGTCCTGGAAGCTGAGGGAATGCGAGAGAGGGTTCCATCAACCACACAGTACGGTAGTGTAGCGGTTAGTGTAATGTTATTACGGCGCCAGTGACCCCGCTTCAATTCTAGCCACTGTCTGTAAGGAGTTTGTATGTTCTCCCCGTGTCTGTGTGGGTTTCCTTCGGGTGCTCTGGTTTCCTTCAACATTCCAAAGATGTACGGGTTAGGAAGTTGTGGGCTTGCTATGTTGGTGCCAGAAGTGTGGCAACACTTGCGGGCTGCCCCCAGAACACTCTACGCAAAAGATGCATTTCACTGTGTGTTTCAATGCACATGTGACTAATAAAGATATCTTATCTTAGAAAGGAAGCCATACTTACTGAAAAGTGAGGACAGTTCAGATGTCCTGAAACGGCAGGCCTCACCTTGAGAACAGATGCAGTGGAGACAGAGAAACGATGAGACAGGAGGTGCGAGGAGGTGCAGTCTTGGTAGCTGTGGGAGTCAGTGGGTTTATAGTAAATGACAGTGGATAGCCTGTCTCCTGAGATGGAGACAGAGAGATCGAGAAAAGGGAGAGAAGTGTCATAAATGGTTGAAGTGAACTTGAGAGCGGGGTGTAAGTCAGTAGCGAAGCGATAAAATTGATGAGTTCTGCACAGTGCAGGAAGCAGCACCAGTGCAGTCGTCAATGTAACAGAGAAAGAATTGGGGAGCGTTACCGGAGGAGGTATGGAACAAGGACTGTTCTAACAGAGGAAATCGCTGACTCCGATATTCCAGAGGCCCAGGGAAGGCAGGAACTGGGAACAGAGCGCGGATCCTCTGCGTTTTTGTTCTCAACACAAAACATGCCCAGTTCTAGCCTGTGGAAAGGAATGAGTGATCCTTTATCTTGATCTCTGCTCCGTCAATGAGACACCGCTAGCAAGTTCCCAGATTCCCACTGGAATACTGCCAATTCACCCATCGTGGGCCCAGCTACACGCATTTATGATGTGTTTATAATGAAATACCCTCAGGCATTTCCCAGGAGTGTTGTTACAAGCAGCTTAACCCCGAGAATGGTCAGAAGGTTGTTCAGACTAAAAGCATCACCCGTTAAGGGAAGGAATGTAAATTTTTGAGAGTGATTGGAACGGAACAATGCACAAGTAGGGAAGTAGGTGAAGCAAGTGGAAGGAGGTCTGTGTGGACAACAAGACTGACACGGGCACAGTGGCGCAGCTGGAAGAGCTGCAACCCAGGTTCGATCCTGAGCTTGGGTGGTCTTGTGTGGAGTCTCTCCCTCTTTCCCCTGTGTGCTCTGGTTTCCTCCCACATCCCAAAGCTGCGGTAAATTACTCCCAGCGTATAGGAGGGTGGTAGGAGAACCAGGGGGAAGATAATGGACATGTGTGAGGAAATGAGTTACAAAAGCTTGAGAGCATGTACACCAGACTCAAGGACAACTTCTATCCCATCGTTACCAGACTCTTAACTGGATCCCTCATATGGTAAACGATGAACTCTTGATCTCCTGACCTACCTCGTTGTTGCCCTTGCACTCTCTTTGGTATTGGTATTGGTTTATTATTGTCACTTGTACTAAGGTACAGTGAAAAACTTGTCTTGCATACTGTTTGTACAGATCAATTCATTACACGGTGCATTGAGGTAGTGCAGGGTAAAAGCAATAACAGAATACAGAGTAAAGTGTCACAGCTACAGTGGAAGTGCATTGCTGGTAGACAATAAGGTGCAAGGTCATAACAAGGTAGATCGTGAGGACAAAAGTCCATCTCATCATATAAGGGAACCATTCAATAGTCTTATCACAGTGGGGTAGAAGCTGTCCTTGAGCCTTGTGCTACGTGCCCACAGGCTCCTGTATCTTCTGCCTGATGGGAGAGGGGAGAAGAGAGAATGACCTGGGTGGGTGGGGTCTTTGATTACACTGGCTGCTTTTGTCAACCTGCACTGTACTTTCTAAGATACATACTGAAAAGGAAAAGTTTATTGGACTGGGAAAATAAGAGAGGTGAAACTTCTCTGTCAAAGACCTGGCACAGACATGATGGACCAAGTGGCCTCTTTCTACACAACTTTCCATGGTTGTGTAACACGGCTCAATCTGTAACCATCTTGGTAAGAAGTTTCACAAATCATAGGAATTTATAGTCTTGGGAATAAACCAAAGAAAATAGTGACTTAATCTATTTTTGATCAAGAATTGAGGGTACAGTTCTCAGAGGAATAAGAACTAGAGTCAAATTATGTAACTAGATTTGTCTGAATTCCTCCAGCTGGCACTTGTCCGTATAAATTGGCAAGGATAAAAGTTGGTGGAATTTGAAGAGGACAGTGGATGAGTGCTCGCTGTAGAGGTTATACAGCCTTGAACTTAGATACCTTCCAAGGACACTGGAGACAAGACCAACAGCATAAGAGAGGGTGGTCTCACCATTCTCCATTACACACAGTACCTTTGATCGAAACTTCCTCAGCTTACCAGTATCACCAATTCCAGGGGAACTATTAGACCAACAAAGTGAAGCAAATATCTGGGAAATTGTTGCCCAGCTCCGTATAGGGTTATAGCCGGCTATGGCAAGATCTCACCATCCTTGAGCCTGCCAAACTGGTTGCCTACACAAGTTGGGGGAAACCTAGTCCTCCTCCAGGTTGCTTGGTGGATCAGTTGGTAAGAAGAATGCGAGAGGTGTTTGGAATGGCCAGACCTCCGACTTCCTCTTCCCAGTCCCCTCCTTGCATGGATGGCCGGCTTTTGTCAAAGAGATGCATGTTTCAGCTGCGTACTGTTCGCTGATCACCAGGTTCATTCTGATGGGAGCAGTCCCCAGCAACACCACTGCAACATCTTCTCTGGAACTAAGGGTCATAGTCTCAGAATAAGTGGGAAACTGAAATGAAAAGTTTCTTCTCTCAAAGGATGGCCAGTCTTTCGAATTCTCTACTCACAGAGTCATAGAGTAATACAGCACGGATACAGGCCCTTCGGCCCATCGAGTCCATGCCGACCATGTCATCCACCTAGGTAGTCCCAATTTCCTGCGTTCAGCCTATATCCCTCCAGGCTACACCCCTCCATGTACCTAAGTGCTTCTTAAATGATATTCTTGTACCTGCTTCAACCACTTCCTCTGGCAGCTCTTTCCACGTACTCACCACCCTCTGCGTGAAATAGTTCCCCCTCAGGTCCCTTTTAAATCTTTCCCCTCTCACCCTAAATCTACGCCCACTAGTTTTGGACTCCCCTACCCTGAAAAAAAGACTATTACCATCCACTTTATCTATGCCCTGAGGGCTGTAGTTCAGGCATTGCAGTAAACAGAGATTGTTGGATTTCTGGATATTGGAGGAATCAAGGAATATTGGGATAAAGCTGGAAAATGACTTGGGAGGTAGGAAATCAGCTGTGATCTTGTCAAATGACGTAGCAGGTTTGAGGGGCTGAATGGCCTACTCTTGCTTCTAATTCTTGTGTTATGTTTTTATCTTGTATCTCCTGCACAGAATATTCGAGTGTCTGGGAATTAAACAGCTAGGTGTGACTTGAGTGTTTATTCAGATGAACCACTTGGTTTCAATTCTGGACAACTTTACTAAGACCAGAAACCTTACAAAGTAATCAACAACTTGCAGGTACCAGTAATCCACAGTTCCAGCTAGCGAGTAGCACTCTGTGCTAAGACCAAGAAGGGTAATAGGAAAGTTGACCCCTTAGAGACTATTAAGAATTAGGCTGTAAACTGAGGTAAAATTCTGCAGATGATGGAGATCTGAAATCTGAAAACAGGATATCCTGGAAATACTCAGCAGGTCAGGCAGCACCTGTGGAGCTCTGATGAAAGATGATTGAGCTGAAATGTTCACAGATACTGCCTGAGTATTTCCAGCATTTTCTGTTTGCATTCCATCAAACTAAGGTCATATCTTCTCTCTCCAGAGGGTGTACAGGATCCCAAGGTACTATTGTTCAGAAGGTTGTTCTAATACTTAACCATCAATCAACATCACCACAGAAAGATTTCTATCTGATAATGACTACAATATTGTTTGTGGAAACTTGCTATTTGTGAATTAGAAACCAGCTTTCCTGTATTACAGTGGTGATTGCAATTCAAAGGAGTGTAAAACAGTTCTGGAATTTTGCAAAAGGCACAACATGAATACAAGTCTCTATTTTATCTTTCAATGTAGTGATTTAGCACATCAGATGTAACCCATAGCCCTCCACATCTTTTTTCCAAGGGATGTGGGCTTCACAGGTTGACCCAGCATTTAATTGCCATAGAGTCATGGAGCCATACAGTAAGGAAACAGGCCCTTCAGCCCAACTTGTCCATGCCGACCAAGATTCCCATCTAGACGTCCCATTTGCCCACATTTGGCCCATATCCTTCTATCATTTCCTATCCATGTACCTGTCCAAGTACCTCTTAAATGTTGTTAATATACCTGCCTCAACCACTTCCTCTGGCAGCTCGTTCCACATACACACCACACCCTGGGTGAATAAGTTGCCCCTCAGGTTCCTATTAAATCCCTCCCCTCTCACCTTAAACTTATGCCCTCTAGTTCTTGATTCCCTAACCCTGGGGAAAAGACTTTACGCATTGACCCTATTTATGCCCGCTAGATTTTATACACGTAAGATCACCCCTCATTCTCCTATGCTCCAATGAATAAAGTCCCAACCTGCTCAACCTCTCTCCATCACTCAGTCCCCTAGAGGCCCAACATCATCCTCGTAAATCTCCTCTGCACTCTCTCCAGCTGAATGGCATCTTCCTTATAGCAGGGTGACCAAAACTGAACACAATATTCCAAATGCAGCCTCACCAACATCCTGTACAACTGCAACCTAACATCCCAATTCTATACTCATTGCCCTGACTGATGAAGGCCAGTGTGCCAAAAGCCTTCTTCACCACCCTGTCTACCTGTGATGCCACTTTCAGGGAACCATGAACTTATACTCCTAGGTCCCTCTGCTCTACAACACTCTCCAGGGCCCTACCATTTAATGTAAAAGTCCTACCTTCATTTGTCTTACCAAAATGAAACATCCCACACTTATCTGAATTGAACTCCATCCCAGATTGCCCTTGAGAAGGTAGCAGTGAGCTGCCTTCTTGAACCACTGCAGTCCTTGTTTAGGGAGGGAGTTCCAGGATTTTGACCCAGCGGCGGTAAAGGAACAGCGATATATTTCCACGTCAGGATGGTGTGTGGCTCGGAGGGCAACTTGCAGGTGATGGTGTTCCCCTGCTT
Source organism: Pristis pectinata (assembly GCF_009764475.1). NCBI lineage: Eukaryota > Metazoa > Chordata > Chondrichthyes > Rhinopristiformes > Pristidae > Pristis > Pristis pectinata. The sequence continues at coordinate 8,774,338 of NC_067410.1, read as the reverse complement.
CTGTTGTCCTGGTCCTCCCCCCAGCTGGTAGAGGTGGTGGGTTTGGAAGGTGCCGTCTAAGGAGTCTCGGTGAGTTGCTGCAGTGCATCCTGTAGATGGTGCGAACTACTGCTACTGTGTGTTAGTGGTGGAGTGGGTGAGTGGTTGTGGATGGAGTGCCTATCAAGTATGGTGTCGAGTTTCTTGAGTTGTTACCTGAATCCCACATTCTAAGATGCCTGGAACTATTTCCACCTCTTAGATCCGGTGGCTTGATAGGATAACCCGACCCCAAATTTAAACAAGGGCTACCACGTTAACTTGCAACGTCCCCCACGTGGAACCAATTTTGAACTTCCCCCATGCAGCATCAATCACTAAGGACCCTCACGATCCAGGATGTGCCCTCTTTTCGTTACTACCGTCGGAGAGGAGGTACAGCAGCCTGAAGACCCAGACTCAGTGATTTAGGAACAGCTTCTTCCCCTCTTCCATCAGGTTTCTAAATGGTCCATGAACCCATGAAACACTGCTTCATTTTTCCTTTTTGTGCACTATCTATTTATTTTGTAATTTGTAGTAATTTCATGTCTTTGCACTGTACTGCTGCTGCACAACAACAAATTTCACAACATGTAAGTCAGTGATAGCAAAGCTGATTCTGATTCTGATTCTGAACAGTACAGCACAGGAACAGGCCCTTCGGCCCACGATGTTTGTGTCAAACATAATGCCAATTTAAACGAATTCCATCTGCCTGCACACGATCCATATCCCTCCTTTCCCTGCATATTCATTTAAGATAAGATAAGATAAGAAAACAAATCTTTGTTAGTCACATGTACATCGAAACACACAGTGAAATGCATCTTTTGCGTAGAGTGTTCTGGGGGCAGCCCGCAAGTGTCGCCACGTTTCCAGCACCAACATAGCATGCCCACAACTTCCTAACCTGTACGTCTTTGGAATGTGGGAGGAAACCGGAGTACCCGGAGGAAACCCACGCAGTCATAGGGAGAACATACAAACTCCTTACAGACAGCGGTGGGAATTAAAGCCGGGTCGCTGGCGCTGTAATAGCGTTACGCTAACTGCTGCACTATCGTGTCCATTCAAATGCCTCTTAGAACCATAGACCCCTACAGCACAGAAAACAGGCCATTTGGCCCTTCTACTCTGTGCCATAACGGTATTCCGCTAGTCCCATTTACCTGCACCCAGTCCATAACCCTCCAGACCTCTCCCGTCCATGTATCTATCCAATTTATTCTTAAAACTCAAGAGTGAGCCCGCATTTACTACATCAGATGGCAGCCCGTTCCATACTCCCTCCACTCTTTGAGTGAAGAAGTTCCCCCTAATGTTCCCCCTAAACTTGTCCCTTTTCACCCTAAAGCCATGTCCTCTCGTACTTATCTCTCCTAATCTAGGTAGAAAGAGCCTACTTGCATTAACTCTGTCTATACCCCTCATAATTTTGTAAACCTCTGTCAAATCTCCCCTCATTCTTCTGCGCTCCAAGGAATAGAGTCCTAACCTGTTCAATCTTTCCCTGTAACTCAACTCCTGAAGACCCGGCAACATTCTAGTAAATCTCCTCTGCACTCTTTCAATTTTACTGATATCCTTCCAACAGTTAGGTGACCAGAACTGCACACAATATGCCCCTTAAGTGCCACTATTGTGTCTGCTTCCACCACTACCCCTGGCAGTGCATTCTAGTCACCTACCACTCTCTTTATAAAAAACTTACCTCATAAATCTCCCTTCAACTTTTTCCCTCTCCCCTTAAAGCTATGTCCTCTGGTATTTGATATTTCTATCCTGGGGATAAAGAGTCTGCCTAGCTACCCTCTCTATGCCTCTCATAATTTTATAAACTTCTATCAGGTCTCCCCTCAGCCTCCGATGCTCCAGACAAAACTATCCAAATTTGTCCAACTTCCCTTTATAGCTCTCTAATCCAGGCAGCACCCTGGTGAACCTCTTCTGCACCCCCTCCAAATCCTCCACCTCTTTCCTGGGTGACCGGGATTGCATGCAATGATCCAAATGTGAACGAACCAAAGTTGTATACAGCTGCAACCAAACATTGAAACAGCTGAAATATTTTAATATCTGCGCAATGCTTCAGGACGTCCTGTAGTGCCGACTTTTCTGTTTAAAGCTTCTTTCTACGGAAGACACTGATGTCCCATTTGCTGTTGTCCATTTCCACAGAAGGCAACAAATTTCGCATTTGAGCCGCCAGAATTTTGGGGGAGGGATTCACTTTTTATGGAAACGATAGCAGCAGCATGGGGCTGCAATGAATTGTTTCCATTCCATGGTTCGAGGACCATGGCAGTGGAAAATGAATATTTGATGCATGTAATTAGTGCAGAGCAGTAAATCAAAACATACAGGAGGCTGTCAGTTGGTATCATGCTTATTCATGAGGTTGATGAGAGATTGTTTAAACCTCCATGCCCGGCCTGAGGTTCAGACAGTGAACTCTTAGTGGTACCTCTGGAGATTTGCCAAATATTCTTTGCCAATATTTTGACAGTTGTGTGCAGTGCAGTGGAACCTTCATGCCAACATCAAACTACTTCGTGGCACGTAATTTGTTTGAGAAAGAGAAGGGAAGACTGAGTGAACTATATGAAGAAACTTAGGCGACTGACCATCCTCTAAGTTAATCGACTGGACAGGCAGTATAGGACCCAGCTCTATGACCCTCTGAGTTCTCTACATTCCTACAATTCTGGCCTCCTGATCATCCCCAAATATAACCACTCCATGAGCTCTGTAACACCCTCCCTTCAACTCATTTTCCTCTCTTAAGATGGACATCTGGTTCTAGAACTGACCCCCACAACCCTAACTCTACCTCAGCAACGGAACACTACGGACTGTTGCACTACCGTGGACTTGTCTCTGATTGTGTTTTTTTGCACTGAAGTCTTGTTTTGCACAGTCTTTTGTTTCTATTCACACTCATGTATGATTTATGTATAATTTATGTTTGTATGTTGTCTGAACCTACTTGCTGCAAGCAAGTTTTTCATTGTGCCTGTACCTCACCATACCTGTGCACCTGACAACAAACTTGACTTGACGTGACTTGACATTAAACTAAATTCCATTGACCAAGCTTGTGTTCATCTGTGCTAAGATCAGCCATGTGGATCAGTGTCAAATTAACGGGAACATTGAGATCATTAAAAACATACAAATTCTTGCTGTTAGTTCCTAGGATTACTTTGGCTAGGACTCCACAGTCTCCTATTGCCATTTCCCTCTCACTGTCATGTAACACTGTGGGGCAAGGTCACTTACTTCACACTGGCATTCAGAACAAGCTCTGATCTCTTTTCACATGACTTCAAGATCTTATTCTCCCTCAACTCCACTCAATATGTTTAAGAGAATTTCTTAATATCACATCTAATTGTCCAATACCAAGCTTGGGTTTTAACTCTGTTGAGTTGACCTTAAGCTCTAACATGTTGCTACTTGGGACAGAAGAAGCCACGCAGAAGGTTCAGTGGCTGCAATAATTGATGTCCATGACAGGGAGGACCAAAGGTCTCAACCTGAAACATTTCCCTCCACAGATGCTGCTTGACCCACTGAGTTCCTCCAGTGGATTGTTTTTTGCTTGACATGATATCAATAGGTGTACAGACTGCAAGTTTACTATCCTGCGAATTACCATATGCAGAGCAAATAAACTTAACTTGGAAATACTGTGCCTTTCCTTCATCATTGGGGTGATGGAACTCCCTCCCCAAAAACACAATGGTAGCACCTTCACTGGGAGGACTGCTGTGGTTCAGCTGGGTGGCTCACCACCATCTTCTCTCAGGCAATGAGGGTGGGCAACAGATAACAGGGTGGAAGGTAGAGTGGGGTTAGTTGTGGGAGTCTGTAGGCTGGCAATGGATTTTAGAATATAGAACATAGAACATTACAGTACAGTACAGGCCCTTCGGCCCACAATGTTGTGCTGACATTTTATCCTGCTCTAAGATCTATCTAACCCTTCCCTCCCACATAGCCCTCCATTTCTCTAACATTCATGTGTCTATTTAAGAGTTTCTTAAATGTCCTTAATGCATCTGCCCCAACAACATCTGCTGGCAGTGCAATCCATGCACCCACCACTCTCTGTGTAAAAAAACTTACCCCTGACATCCCCCTTATACCTTCCTCCAATCACCTTAAAATTATGTCCCCTCATGTTAGCCATTGTCACCCTGGGAAAAGTCTTTGACTGTCCACTCGATCTATGCCTCTTATCATCTTGTACACCTCTATCAAGTCACCTCTCATCCTCCTTCTTTCCAAAGAGAAAAGCCCTAGCTCACTCAACCTATCCTCATAAGACATGCTCTCCAATCCAGACAGCATCCTGGTAAATCTCTTCTGCACCCTCTCTAAAGCTTCCACATCCTTCCTATAATGAGGCGACCAGAACTGAACACAATACTCCAAGTGTGGTCTAACCAGAGTTCTATAGAGCTGCAACATTACCTTGCGGCCCTTGAACTCAATACCCCAACTAAAGAAGGCCAACACTCGATACGCCTTCTTCACAACCCTATTGACCTGCGCAGCAACCTTAAGGGATCAATGGATGTGGACCCCAAGATCCCCCTGTTCCTCCACACTGCTAAGAGTCCTGTCATTAACCTTGTATTCTGCTTTAAAATTCAATCTCCAAAGTGTTTCACTTTACACTTTTCTGATTTTGATGACTAACTTCCCCTGAGATGGAAGCAGTTGGACTGGAAGAGTCAGAGATGGACCATACGAAAGCAATGTCCATGTGCTGAAAAATAGACGCATTATAAAATACGAAAAGCCTATCTATAATTAATACATTTGGGGGTCATGGATGTCACTGGCAAGATCAGCATTTACCACTTACTCATTCCAAAGTATCCTTGAGCTGAATGAAGACTTCAGAGAGCGGTAAGGAGTCCTCCACAGAGGCCATCTCTGGAGTCACACGTCAGCCAGATCAGGGAAGGGCAGCAGACTTCCTTCCTTGAAGAACCGTAGTGAATCAGGTGGGATTTCACAATAGTCCTGTTTTAGTAAGGTCATTGTTTCTGAGGCTAGATGGGTTCTCATATCAGCCCATGGTCACCAATATTGCACCTGGATTTTCATTTCAAATTTATTTTTGACATTGGTATTGGTTTACTATTGTCACTTGTACCGAGGTACAGTGAAAAACTTGTCTTACAAATCGATCGTACAGGTCAATTCATTACACAGTGCAGATACATTGAGTTAGTACAGATAAAAACAATAACAGTACAGAGTAAGGTGTCACAGTTACAGAGAAAGTGCAGTGCAATAAGGTGCAAGGTCACAGCAAGGAAGATCATGAGGTCATAGTCCATCTCATTGTATTAAGGGAACCGTTCAATAGTCTTATCACAGTGGGGTAGAAGCTGTCCTTAAGTCTGGTGGTACGTGCCCTCAGGCTCCTTCTACTCAATGGAAGAGGAGAGAAGAGAGAATGTCCCAGGTGGGTGGGGTCTTTGATTACACTGGCTGCTACACCAAGACAATGAGAGGTAAAGACAGAGTCCAAGGAAGGGAGGCTAGTGTCCGTGATGTGCTGGGCTGTGTCCACAACTCTCTGCAGTTTCTTGCGGTCCTGGGCAGAGCAGTTGCTGTACCAAGCTGTGATACATCTAGATAGGATGCTTTCTGTGGTGCATCGGTAAAAGTTAGTGAGAGTCAAAGGGGACAAACCAAATTTCTTTAGCCTCCTGAGGAAGTAGAGGTGCTGGTGAGCTTTCTTGGCCGTGGCATCTAAGTGATTTAACCAGGACAGGCTGTTGGTGATGATCACTCCCAGGAACTTGAAGCTCTCAACCCTCTCAACCTCAGCACCATTGATGTAGACAGGTTCATTTCATGACCAGAATTTATATTCCCCAACTGCTTTGGTAGGATTCAAACAGAATTTTATTTTCCAGTACAGGAAGAGGCTATTCAGTTCATCTTCTCTGTGCCAATAAAAGAAAGCCAAATATATCCCAGAGGCCAGTAGCCCAACAGATCTCAGCAGCTCAAGTACATGTCCCAATGCTGCTTCAATGTAATGAGAGTTTCGGTCTCTCCAACCCTCTCACACAGTGAGTTCCTGACCCCCACCAACCTCTGAACAATATTCCCCCCATCATTGTCCCTCTAATCCTACCAATTACTAATAGACTCTTCTACAAAGGGAAATAGATCCTTTTTATTATTCTTACTAACCCCTTCATTATTTTGAATACTTTAATTAAATCTCTCCTCACCCTGCTTCGTTCCAAAGAAAACAACATTGGTTTATCCAAAACTTTCCTCGGAGCTCAAATTTTCCAGTTCTGACAACATCCTCATGAATCGTCTCTGCACCCTTTCCAGTGTAATCACATCTCTCCTGCGATGTGTGAATCAGAAATCAGAATCAGATATTTATCACTGACATTTGACGTGAAATTTGTTGTTTTGCGGCAGCAGTACAGCGCAAAGACATAAAAATCTATAAATTACAAAAATAAATTAAATGTGCAAAAAAGAAATAACAATGAGGTATGTTCATGGGTTCATGGACCATTCAGAAATCTGATGGCAGAGGGGAAGAAGCTGTTCTTGAATTGTTGAGTGTGGGGTCTTCAGGCTCCTGTACCTCCTCCCTGATGGTAGTAACGAGAAGAGGGCATGTCCCGGATGGTGAGTGTACTTAATGATGGATGCCGCCTTCTTGAGGCACAACCTCTGAAAGATGTCCTCAATGGTGGGGAGGGTTGTGCCCATGATGGAGCTAGCCGAGTCTACAACCCTCTGCAGCCTCTTGTGATCCTGTGTATTGGAGCCTCCACACCAGGCTGTGATGCAAACACTCAGAATGCTCTCCACTACACATCTATAGACATTTGTGAGAGTCCTTGGTGACATGCTGAATCTCCTCAAACTCCTAATGAAGAAGACCCACTGGCGTGCCTTCTTCATGATTGCATCAATGTGTTGGGCTCAGGGTAGATCCTCTGAGATGTTGACGCCCAGGAACTTGAAGCTGCTCACCCTTCCCACCGCTGACCCCACAATGAGGACAGGTATATGTTCTCCTGTGTATGCATGCAGTACTCAAGCTGTGGTCTAACTGATCAGACTCATACAGCACTGAAACAGGCCATTCAGCCCACCGAGTCCATGCTGACCATCAAGCGCCCATTTACACGAATCCTGTGCTAATTCCACTTTATACCCCCTACATTCCCGTCAACATCCCCCAGATTCTGCTCTCAACTCTGCACGAGGGGCAATTTACAGTGGCCAACCAAACTGCACAACTTTGTGATGTGGGAGGAAACTGCAGCACCCAGGGGGAAACCCATGTGGTCACAGGGAGAAACGTGCAAACTCCACACAGACAGCACCAGAGATCAGGATTGAAACCCAGGTCACTTGACCTATGAGGCAGCAGCTGTATTAGTGTGTATCGTTCAAGTATACCATTGCTACTCTGCCAGTCTGTGCTTCAACTAATGAAGTCAAGTTGAGTTTATTGTCATGTGCACAGGTACAGTGAGGTGTAGGTACAATGAAACACTTGCTTGCAGCAGCATCACAGGCACCATCCTATTGCCCTTCTTTAACCACTGATTAACCTGTTTTCTATCTTTAAAGGTTCTGAGCATATGCATTCCAAGGTCTCCCTGTTCGTCCCACTTCTCTGCATGCTGCCAATTTATTGGATATTCCCTTGCCTTGTTGCATCTCCCAAATAAGTTACTTCAGATTCTGAGCTGAGAGCCTTTTGCCAAGTTTCTGCCCAACTGACCAGCCCATCGACATCCTGCCACAGTCTGAATTGTTGCTCCCACCTGTTTAACCTTGGTTAGCCTCGTTAACAGAAATGAGAAGAAATTTCTTTAGCCAGAGGATCGTGGATTTATGGAATTCATTGCCACATACAGCTGTAGAGGCCTGATCATATGGGGGTGTTCAAGGAGGAGATTGATAGGTATCTAATTAGTCAGGGTATCAAGGGATATGGGGAAAAAGGCCGGGAATTGGGGCTAGATGGGAATAGTTTAGCTCATGGTGAGGTAGCGGAGCAGACTCGATGGGCCGAATGGCCTACTTCTGCTCCATTATCTTGTGATCTGGTGAACCTTGATGTCATATCAACAGTCCAGGCCGTTGGATACTTGCCTGATAAGTTAAGCCCTATCCTTCAAGTCCCCATGGTAGCTTCAGCAGAGCATCTCAAGCCCATCTAGTTTACTGCTCATATTCCTCATGACATAAAGGTCATTCAGCCCATCAAGTCTAATGTCAGCTCTTAGAGTATACCCATCAATCCCATTCCCCCACTCAATCTATTCTCACAAGCCATTAACTCCACCCTGATTCTTCAACCACCCACCTACAGCAAGCCAACTAACCCACCAACCCGCACGTCTTTGGAATGACTAAGGAAACCAGAGACTTCAAGGGAAACCCACGTGGTCACAGGGAGAACGTGCAAACTCCACATAGACAGCACTGTAGGTCAGCATTGAACCAGCTCACCACATTACAGAGTCTCAGAGTTATACAGCACGGAAACAGACCCTTCGGGCCCAATTCGTCCAATGCCATCTAATGTGCCTACCTGTCCCACTCTCCTGTGTTTGGCCCACATCCCTCTAAACCTTTCCTATCCATGTGCACTGTCCAAGTGTCTTTAAACCTTGTAATTGTATCACATCAACCACTTCCTCTGGCAGCTCGTTCCATATACCCTCCACCCTCTGTGTGAAACAGTTGCCCCTCAGGTCCCCTTAAATCTTTCCCCTCTCACCTTCAATCTATGCCCTCTGGTTTTAGACTCCCCTATGAACCAGCTGTACCACTGTGCTGCCCTGCAAGGAAGTAATCTGCCTTCCTTTCATGGCTAGATTGCATGTGACTCCAAACCCTGCAACAACATGGTTAACTCTTAACTGCCCCCTTAAAATAGTCCAACAAAACAACTCGTGGGCAACTAGGGATGGTCAATAAATGCTGGCCATGCCACTGACATCCACATCCCCTGAAGGAATTAAAAAGTGACTCCTGGAATAATTATCAAACTGCTTTACTAGAAAGTTATTAACTGATGAAATATATATTTTGCAGTAATATTTTGGTGCCTACTGTTATATGCTTAGTTCAGCAGAAGGATGAGCATGTTGGACAACCAAGGTAGGAGCAGGTTGGAGTGAGAGGTCATACCATGATACCTCCTGGAACACATCCGAGCAGAGCTGGAACCTCAGTGGGAGGACTGCCCAGCAAAAGCTAATTAAAAGGAAAAAATTTGAGACAAGCCACATCAGGTGGAGAAGGTAGAATGTTATCTGGCCTGTTGACAGACAGTCAATTCTGACCTTTTGCCCAGTTTACAGTCTCTGCATTAATGAGGTTGTAGATTGACAGATGAGAATTAAAGCTTGAAACACAACATCAGAGACAGGTCTGGAAGTTCACCTCAGTCATATGAGATTGCTCTGGAGATAACCCAGACTCCTGGACCCACTGACACAGACATTACTGCAACAATTCCTGGCAATGACCACCCCAACCTGCAGCCCAACGCCCTGGGGGAAGTCTCTGTAGATTGTCAGACAACCCAAGGCAGAACAAGAACATTACACTGGATAAAACTAGTCATTGCTTCGTAAGGTCAGGAACAATAACCAAGGATATATTTGTCTGTAATCTGGAAAATAAAATTGCATTGGCATTGCTCAAATGGCATTCCACTGGGGTCCCATCCAGCATTCCTCCCTCTACCACACAATTGATTGGGATGCAATATTACTATCAGCAATGCAGTACTTATTGTGTCGCGTGTGACAATTTAAGATGTTAGAAAAAATGCGTTGCACTTTTGTCACATAATTTTCTTACATTTAGCTATATTATTATGTCCCTAATTATTATTATTGGTTTATTATTGTCATGTGTACCGAGATACAGTGAAAAACTTCTGCGTGCGCTCTATCCAGGCAGACCACGCCATACGTAAGTACATTGAGGTAGTAAAAAAGAAAACAGAATGCAGAATATAATGTTGCAGTTACAGAGAAAGTACAGTGCAGGTAGACAAATAAAGTGCAAAGGGCCATGACGAGGTAGATTGGGAGATCAAGAATTCATCTTCAGCATAGGAGAGGTCCATTCAAGAGTATGATATATCGGGATAGAAGCTAAAAGAATTTCGTTACTTACTATTTCCATTGGGTAACACATCTTCCATCTTGATTCTGTATGGAATGAAGGAAATATCCAGGTAATGTCTGGTGTCACTCTACGTTATCATCATCACCCTTCCAAGGTGGTGTAGGGACGCTGTGCTGTCCAGAACCACTAGACTTCAGATGGGGCATTAAAACATAAGCTCTAAAAAATCCTGGGATGACATCTCCGAGAAGAACGGGTGTGCTTCCTCTAGCTTTCTGAGCTAATCATTGTCCCTCAGCCAAGAGCAGAGCTTGAAGTCATTGCCACAGTGCTGCTCGTGGAGCTTGCAATACAAAACTTGCCTGTTGCTTCTCCAATATGACATCACTGCTACACTTTAAAATATTTCAGAGAAATGAACAGCAAATCCTTCCTTCCTTCCTTTTACAAAGCCAGTCCTTGGTCCGGGTTTTAATTCAGGCGTGTTGTGGAGGAGGGAGTGCAGGAGAGGTTGTCCCTGCAGGGTCATTTTAACTCCTGGGATCTTCACTGAACAGCACAGACCTCCACCAACGGTGGGTGGACAGTGGCAACTGGACCGGGATTTGGGCTGGTGTTAAAAACCACAAAAACATGTCCCAACAAGAGATGCCAGGCAGGGGACAGAGTCAAGGCTCGAGGCCTATCACAGCTGGAGAGATGGAGGGTCGAGGTGGGGGAGACAAAAAAATCTACCACCTCTCAAGCCCACTCCAACAATCATCACTACCCAGAGCAATCACCAACGTTTTCCTGCTCAGTGGTGTAACAGCCCCAGGCCAGCAAGGTCCCTTTACAAAATGTACAACAATACCTTCTTAACTGGACCTCTTCTGTCTCAGAACTGCTTTCCTGGGAGCTTTATCTTCAGGCTCAGAGTCCCATGCATGGATAACATGCTTCAGAGCTTGAATTACCCCAGAGACCGATTACACTGTTGGGGCCTGATTGTTCCCGAGGTCCCTGTCTGCTCAGTACAAATAGTCTCCATGCTCAAGGAGAATTGAAGTCATCAAGGGTGGGAACATTATAGTGTGGATCAGTGCCTGCTTCGCACTGGACTCAGAGCTTAAATCCCTGCTTCAGGGAAACATCGAAGCCTTGTTAGATCCTTTCCCTTGATTTCCTCTCCTGGGACCCATCTTCCTGTAGAAATATTCCTCAGACTAGTTTTAGTCTGTTAACAAGAGGCAACAATGGAAATAGAACACAGAACACTACAGCACAGTACAGGCCCTTTGGCCCACAATGTTGTGCCAACATTTTATGCTGCTCTAAGATCTATCTAACCCTTCCCTCCCACATAGCCCTCCATTTCTCTAACATTCATGTGTCTATCTAAGACTGTCTTAAATGTCCCTAATGTATCTGCCCCCACAATCTCTGCAGGCAGTGCGTTCCACGCACCCACCACTCTCTGTGTAAAAAACTTACCCCTGACATCCCCCTTATACCTTCCTCCAATCACCTTAAAATTATGTCCCCTCATGTTAGCCATTGTCGCACTGGGAAAATGTCTCTGACTGTTCACTCGATCTATGCCTCTTATCATCTTGTACACCTCTATCAAGTCACCTCTCATCCTCCTTCTCTCCAAAGAGAAAAACCCGAGCTCACTCAACCTATCCTCATAAGACATGCTCTCCAATCCAGGCAGCATCCTGGTAAATCTCCTCTGCACCCTCTCCAAAGCCTCCACATTCTTCCTACAATGTGACCAGAACTGAACATAATACTCCAAATGTGGTCTAACCAGAGTTCTATAGAGCTGCAACATTACCTTGTGGCTCTTGAACTCAATACCCTGACTAATTAAGGTCAACACTCCATATGCCTTCTTAACAACCCTAGCGACCTGCGTGGGAACATCGAGGGATCTATCGACGTGGACCCCAAGATCCCTCTGTTTCTCCACACTGCTGAGAGTCCTGCGACTAACCTTGTATTCTGTCTTAAAATTCGATCTCCCGAAGTGTATCACTTCGCACTTTTCCGGGTTGAACTCCATCTGCCACTTCTCAGCCCAGGTCTGCATTCTATCAATATCCTGTTGTAATCTACAGCAACCTTCTACACTATCCACAACACCACCAACCTTTGTATCATCAGCAAACTTACTAACCTACCCTTCCACATCCTCATCCAAGTCATTTATAAAAATCACAATGTGATTCACATCTCACATGAAAGTTAAGCTACTTGCACAGTAACAGTCTGTGGTGAACTGATACTTGGCTCCAGGCTCTCGCATCCTTTGGTCCATCAGCTGTAGCCTTACAGCTTGTATTGTTTAGAAAATATATTGGCACACAGCAGATATACATCCAAAGAGTTAAGGGGTTGACTTAAAAGGCATGACACATTGAGTCTCTAAGGTGTTGTTGCAAACTGACTGTCTATGACATTGTTACATTGCTTCAAAAGCAAGTGCAGCACATGACTCTGCTGTCCAGTATGATTACAATTTAATGCCCCCCCCCCCCACACACACAGACACACACACGTGCAAAAAAAAGCATGCTTTATGTGCACCGGTTAACGTAACGCTATTACAGTGCCAGAGATCCAGATTCAATTCCTGTGCCGTCTGTAAGGAGTTTGTACATTCTCCCTGTGTCTGCGTGGGTTTCCTCTGGATGCTCCGGTTTCCTCCCACATTCCAAAGACGTAGGGGTTAGGAGCTGTGGGCATGCTATGTTGACTGCTCCCAGCACATTCTCAGTAACGCAAAAAGACACATTTCACTGTGTTTCAATGTACATGTAAATAAATATCTATAAATATCTAATACCTTCCACTCCTCTACTCACCCAATACATAGTACAGTACAGCACAGGAACAGGCCCTTCGGCCCTCAATGTTGTGCTGAAATAATTAAACTAGTAATTAAATGGTTAACTAAACTCTTCCCTTCTGCCTTTACAATGTCCATATCCCTCCATTCTCTGCACACTCATGTGCATAATCTAAGAGCCTCTTAAATACCTCTATTGTATTTGCCTCAACTACCACCCCAGGCAGCGCATTCCAGGCACCCACCTCTCTCTGTGTAAAAAACTTGCCCTATACGTCTCCTTTGAACTCACCTTAAATGCAAGCCCTCTACTATGAGTTATTTTGACCCTGGGAAAAAGGTTCTGGCTGTCAACTCCACCTATGGAGCAGAGTTTCCAGTTGCTTTGATCCTCCATCCCTATATTGTACTTCCCAGTGGCAGCAGAATGGATTCCTTGAGATCTGATCACATGATCAATTGCTCCAATTATCCCACCCCTGCACAGCCACCATTGGTTGCCACTGAACTGTCATCACAGGTCTCCACCTACAGTGACACAATCACAAGGAAGGCTGTACTTCGTTAGGAGATTCGGTATGTCACCAATGAATCTCACAAATTTCTATAGATGGACAGTGGTGAGTATTCTAACTGGTTCTATCACAGCTGGTATGGAGGCTCCAATGGGCAGGATTGCCAGTGGCTGCAGAGGGTTGTAGACTCAGCCAGCTCCATAACGGGCACAACCCTCCCCACCATCGAGGACATCTTCAAGAGGTAGTGACTCAAGAAGGTGGCATCTGTCACTAAGGACCCTCACCACCCAGGACATGGCCTCTTCTCATTACTACCATCAGGGAGGAGGTACAGGAGCCTGAAGACTCTCACTGAACGCTTCAGAAACAGCTTCTTCCCCTCCACTATCAGATTTCTGAACGGTCCATGAACCCATGAACACTACCTCATTATTTCTTCTTTTTGCACTATTGATTTATTTTTGTAATTTATAGTAATTTTATGTCTTTGCAACGTAATGCTGCCGCAGAACCACAAGTTTCACATCATCTAAGTCAGTGATAATAAATCTGATTCTGATTCTGACATTAATCAATTGGACGATTCTTGGTCAGACTTTCTTCCCTATCTGCAAAATATTATCAAAACTGTAAAAAGAATGTTTTTAATTCCCTTCTTCTGAGCTACTCTCAGCCATATGTTGGGTGGAGTGGGTAGGGGAGGGGATAGCTTTAACAACCAGGAGTCAAAGGGCAAAGAGCAAGGATGGATGAAGTTTTATGGTGGGGCGCCTTTCAACATTGGATGCTCTGCTGGATTACATATTGATTGGGCACTTTGGGGCTTTCACCATCTTGAGCAGGATCTCAGATGCCCGGTGACCTGATGTAGACATCATGTACAGACATGCTTTGCAGTTGGGACTTTGATTGTGAGGTCTGATTCGATACTTCAGCATGTTGTAAGGAATTAGGCCTCCCTGCTGAAAATGCTCCAGGAAATTGGCTTCCTCCCATGGCTTCATTAACCCTGCTAGTCTCCAGCTCCTTGGCTATTAATAGGTACAAGATATAAAAATACCAGTGGGCCACAGCCTCTTTGTTCTAACTTGTTTCCCTGGGGCCTCCATTCGAGCAAGAGACATTTCTCTTGGGACATTGTTCCTGCCCATCATTCACTGTTCCCAATTTCTACATGGAAATTTAGATTGATCCCACCTGGTAAATCCATAATATGTCAACCCTGAAGCAAGGCCGGCTGGTGTGGAATTTGAGAAATATCAAAATAAGACCCATTAGAAACTGGATACACACTTCACAGAAGCCATTTCACATTTGGAATCACTAACGCAGTAATCCTGGCACTCCCTAATCCATTACAAAAATATAGCTTGGATGCATTCATGGAATTATTTTTCTTGATAGAAATGTCTTATTTTTTCCATCTGGGAGCCAATTTATTTGTGCACAGTAGTAACCAGTCTCCAAACTGGCAAATAGCAGGGTTATAGGAAACAGACAGGCTCGACGAGCAGATCCCTCTGATCACAGTGGGGGAGCTGATTCAGCCCTTGCGTTACCTGCTGGGTGAGTCATAATAGTGGAGTGTTAGGTTTACCGTTGCAAGATTCCTACCGTGATTGCTGAGGCCCGACGCTGTCTGCAAAGCTGACAACATCATAACCTGCCTTCCTTCCCCGCCACCCATGCCACCCTGCCCCCCCATTGAGAGCCAGTGCAACCTAACACACTTGCCCTTCACAAACTAATTCTGGGGTTGTTTATACTGGGTACGCTACACTGCTTCACTGTTTCCTAAGATTCCTCCTTCGGCATTTGGATTCTGCGCGAGTTTCCTCCTCTTGGTGGCCTCTTTATTCAGGTCATCTGTCCCAACATGGTTAAAGAGACCCCTGTCATCTGTCCCAAACCCATTGACCACCCAGCTGAAAGGCCTCCCAGTGTGGTAGACTGGCACGCTCCTGGCTTTCAGTTCAGTTAATTGTGAAATGTTGCATTTGGGGACGTCAAACCAGGGTAGGACTCATACAGCGAACGAACAGGCCCTGGGGAGTGTTGTGGAACAGAGGCACCTTGGAATACAAGTACTTAGTTCACTGAAAACTGCATCGCAGGTAGTCAGGGTGGTGAAGAAGGCACTTGGCGCGCTGGCCTTCATAGTAGAGGAGTTGGGACATTACATTGCAGTTGTACAAGACGTTGGTGAGGCTGCACTTGGAGTATAGCTTTTGTTAACTTGTTATAGGAAAGACATTATTAAACTGGAAAGAGTGCACAGAAGATCCATGAGAATGTTGCCAGGGCTTAAGGACCTGAGTTATGGGGAGTGACTGGGTAGGCTAGGACTTTATTCTTTGGAACATAAGGAGATTGAGGGGTGATCTTACAGAGGTGTATAAAATCATTTGTGTGAACACACGTGGTCTTTTTCCCCAGGGAAAGGGAATGAAAAACTAGAGGACGTAGGTTTAGGTCAAGTGGTGAAAGATTTAAAAGGGACCTGAATGGCACTTCTTTTTCCCTTTTTCAAAGAAGGTTTATTCAGTGATTACAGTATCACATTATTCCAATATTCCACTATTCACACAATTTACAGTCAACAGCTTCAAATCACAACATAGTCATCTTTATCCAAAATGCTCTCAATCCCCTGTGGTGCCCACCAGTCCTAGAAGGCCTCCAATGTACCCATGGGTACTGCGTGCTCCTTCTCCAGGGACACACGGGCACGGATGTAACCCCAGAAGAGGGGCAGGCAGTTGGCTCAAGCAGAACGCTCGACTGCTCACCACCTGGACCCGTCAATGGCCACTTTGGCCAGGCCAACCAGGAGATCCCCCGACGAGGGTCAACTTCTTCACGTAGAGGGTGGTGCACATATGGAATGAGCTGCCAGAGGAAGTGGTTGAGGTAGGTACATTAACAACATTTAAAAGGTAGGTAGACAGGTACATAGATAGGAAAGGTTGAGAAGGATATGGGCCAAATGTGGGCAAATGGGACTGGCTTGGTGGGAACCATGGTCAGCATGGATGAGTTGGGCCAAAGGGCCTGCTTTTGTGCTGTATTATTCTATGGCTATAAGTACTGCAGGATGCACTCAAGCATGGTGTGACCGCCGCAAAGGAATTATGGAGAAAGGCTCCAGTGAAAACCCAAGCTCCAGGCTTTTCCAAACACATAAGAAACAGAAGCAGAAGTAGGATAATTAGCCCCTCAAGCCCACTCTGCCATTCAATACGAACATGTATGATCTAACCTTGACCTCAGCATCACTTTCCCACTCTCTCCCTTTACCCCTTGACTCCCTTGCCATTTAAATGTCTCCATCTTGGGTTTTGCACACATGGTGAGCTGTTAAGATTTTGAGTGAGATTGATGAGGTAGATTAATACACAAAAAGCTGGAGGAACTCAACGTTTACCTTGCAGCTGTATAAAACTTTGGTCAGGCCACACTTGGAGTATTGTGTGCAGTTCTGGTCACCCCATTACAGGAAGGATGTGGAGGCTTTGGAGAGGGTGCAGTAGAGGTTCACCAGGATGCTGCCTGGTTTACAGAGTATTAGGTATAAGGAGAGGTTAGACAAACTTGGGTTGTTTTCTCTGGAGCATCAGAGGCTGAGTGAAGACCTGGTTGAAGTATATTGCGTGCAATTCTGGTCACCTCACTATAGGAAGGACATCAAGGCTTTAGAGAGGGTGCAGAGGAGGTTTACTAGGATGCTGCCTGGATTAGAGGGCATGTGCTATCAGGAGAGGCTGAGGGGTGATCTGTTGGAAGTGTATAAAATTATGAGGGGCATAGATCAGGTGGACAAGCAATATTTTTTTCCCATTATTGCGTGATCCAAAACCAGAGGGCATGCATTTAAGGTGAGGGGGGTAGGGTTCAGAACAAACATGAGGAGTACGTTTTTCACTCAAAGAGAGTGGTGGATGCCTGGAATGCATTGCCAGACAGAATGGTGGAGGCAAATTCATTGGGGGCTTTTAAGAGGGGCTTGGATGGGCACATGAATGAGAGGAAAATAGAGGGATATGGGCATTCTGTAGGTAGGAGGGAATAGCTATGTCAGCACAACATTGTGGGCCAAAGGGCCTGTTCTGTGCTGTACTGTTCTATGTTCCATATAACATTATGAGAGGTGTAAATAGGGTAGATAGTCAGAGTGTTTTTCTCAGACTGGAAATGTCAAATACTGGAAGGCGTAGCTTTAGGGTGAGAGGGGGAAAGTTTAAAGGAGATTTATGAGGCAAGTCTTTTACACAGAGAGCAGTGGGCATCCGGGACACTCTGCCAGGCGAAGTGGTGGAAGCAGATACAATAGCAAAGTTTAGGAGGTATTTAAACAGGCATATGAACAGGCAGGGAATTGAGGGATGTAGATGTGTAGTTTAAATTGGCAAATTGGCACAGACATCGTGGGCTGAAGGGCCTGTTCCTGTGCTGTACTTCAATGTTCTACTATTTTGTTAAAGTAAAATCTGTCTGTCTGACCCTGCACGTTTCCCGTTACCTCCTTCCCAGTGATCTCCTCATAGGTAAAGCCACAAGGGCAAGGAGGAGAAGGAAAATGGCAGCTTCTGTTCAAACGGTCATCTTAAAATCCTTTCTAACCAACAAACACAGACAGGATCTCAGAAGGATAAGCGTACAACTGGGACACAAGGGTAGCCGCTTTAAAGGTACACCACAGCCAAGATGGACCAAGTGGACTCTGCCTTTGTTGTATGATGATACAGCACAACATACTCTCCAATAAGCAGTGCCCCATGAGGTCCACCTTGGAAAAAACATATAAAGGGAATTCAGGCCATGTTTCTGTACCCAATGTGTGGTGAGAATTTGCTCCCACAGGGAATGGTTGAGGTGAGTATTGGTATTGGTTTATTATTGTCACTTGTACCGAGGTACAGTGAAAAACTTGTCTCGCATACCGATCGTACAGGTCAATTCATTACACAGTGCAGTTACATTGAGTTAGTACAGAGTGCATTGAGGTAGTACAGGTAAAAACAATAACAGTAAAATGTCACAGCTACAGAGATAGTGCAGTGCAATAGGTGGAGTAGAATAGATGGGATTATGGGAAAGGTGGATAAACATAAGGAACTGTTGGGGGTGAGATGAAGTGGGAGGAAGTATGGAGACTTGTAGAGTGTGGTCATACCGTGAATCTTTTTTGCACACTTTCCAGCTTAATGACATTCTTCCTATAGCTAGGTGACCAGAACTGTGAACAATACTCCAAGTGCAGTCTCACCAACGCTTTGTGCAGGTGTAACATTGACATCCCAACTCTTGTACTCACTGCCCTGATCAACGAAGGCAAGCGTTGCGCAAGCATAGTAATTCTGTGATTTAAGAACGTTGGATTTACGAATTTCCATTATAAAACATTGACTCTTCCAATATAAAACATTGTAATGAAAAATGCACCACTCTCTGGTTATAGAAATAAAATAACAAATTACTCACTTTCTCTGTAACTGTAACACTCTATTCTGCATTTTGTTATTGTTTTCCCTTGTACTGCCTCAATGCACTGATCTGATGAAATGATCTGTCTGGATGGCATGCAAAACAAAGATCTTCACCGTATCTTGGTACATGTGGCAATAGTAAACCAACTTGCCAATTTACAATATATATCGGTCAGCCTTTAAGATTTATAAAATGTTGCCTAACCAAATGTTTTCGGAAACACATCTCTTTTGCAAATCAATGAATGGCTGTAAAACAGATCAATTGGGCCAAAGGGAGTGTTTTGAAGTTTTCCACTTCAATTCCGTGTGGCAATCGTTGTAATGTGTACATTACTGGAGACTGAAGACACCAAAACTAATTGATGTCTGAACCTCCCAGCTCTCCTCTCTTTCCCAGATAGAAGTATTGATGGACACAATGATCAAAGTTTCTACCTTCAGTGTAATCGGGTCTGTTCAGAACACCCATCCCAAATTTGGATGGGCAAGTCTTGCAGAATTCCCTACTTTTAAAAGAACTGGCAGCATTAGGTGTCTGGATTAAAAACAGGCATTCCCAGCAAAGACGGTTCTCCTACACCACACCAAGTCTACACTAGGTCCATTCCCCCGAAGCCCCTAACTGCACAATTATCAGCCAATTTGTTCTTAGCTTGTACTGGCAGGAAAACAATGATAATGGCTCCTTCATGGGCCTATTTTTAACAGGGTCAAACCTCTAAAGAGTGAAATCATGTTCACTTCAAAAGGCTGGACTGCATTTTACATTGAAAAACAGCAGGAAATTGTGTTTGAACAACTCCACTTAAACTATCAGGTCTCAAAGGCTCTTATAAGGGCAGAGTGAAACCAAATTTGACCAAGCCACGTAAGGAGATATGAGGGCAGATGACCAAACATTTGGTCAAAGGAGTAG
Organism: Pristis pectinata; assembly: GCF_009764475.1. Taxonomy (NCBI): domain Eukaryota; kingdom Metazoa; phylum Chordata; class Chondrichthyes; order Rhinopristiformes; family Pristidae; genus Pristis; species Pristis pectinata. The sequence continues at coordinate 8,754,400 of NC_067410.1, read as the reverse complement.
GTTTTAAGGAGTGTTAAGGAAGTGTGCTTCTTGTATTCTTAAGCTCCAGCAAAGTAAGTTGTGGAATGTACACTCTGATAGAGAGGCAAGGAATTCAAACAAAGTGTGCACAGGTTACTGGAGAGCTCTTCACAGACTGACTCATCAACATTCAATGCAAATTGTTGCACATCTCATAATGCAATCCTTAGTGGTGACACCTTTAAAGCAACATTTGTTCTTCATAGAGACACAAGGGATTCTGCAGACGCTGGAACCTGGAGCAACACACACAAAAAGTGCTGGAGGAACTCAGCAGGTCAGGCAGCATCTATGGAGGGAAATAAACAGTCGACGTTTGAGGTTGAGACCCTTCATCGGGACTCATTGTTCATAGGCAATATTGCAATCTTAATGGAGCAATCAAGAAAATGATCCTAAAGCAAAATACTGCTGGAAATCTGGTTATCAATACTATCTCTATCTCTAAGGATGCTGCCTGACCTGCTGAATGTTTGCAGCATCCTCAGCTGTTTTAAAATACGATCCTGCACATTCCACATAGCCTGAATCAAGTTGTGCGTTAAAACATTAATCTTCTTTGCTTGAGAAACGCAATGGATTCAGATGTGTGCGATTCAATGGGAAAGTTGACTGAAACTTTCTTCAAGGCCCCTGAGACTCCATACTATATCCCTTGCTCTGAAAGAATCAAGACTTGGACATAATGTACACTGTTCCAAACCCACGGCTTGGATATCATAAAGACTAGTTTTGTTGTCCACCCCTAACTGTGTCCTCGGCCTTTTGGACCAAGTACGCAAGAACATTGGCTCCATTTGGCCTCATATCTGCTAGGCCATTTCAGATAGAAGAGTTAACTGCATGAGAGTCACAACTGGACCTGGTTCAGTCTTGTCCTTCCACAGGGATACGAATGAACTAGGTTGATTTTTATGACAGTCCAGTTACTTCGTGGCCACCTCTACTGATGCAACTTTTTTAAATTCCAGAGTTTAATTCCAGAACCATAGAATGGTGACAGCCCCAAGGTCATGAGACCCATTGTTCCGTACCAGCTCCTTGCTGGAGAAGATGAGAAATACAAAGTACCGCAGTTGCTGGAAATCTGGTCATCAGCCTGAATCACCAATGCTGCTTCTCCCTCCATTGATGCTGCCTGACCTGACCAATTCTAGGTAGGAGCAAGCCAATGGCCCCACTCCTTACTCTTCCCCTCGGATTCTGCAAGTACGTCCCTTTTGGATACTTATCTAGCTCCCTAAAGAATCTGCCTCCTTTACTCCCCCTGCTTTCTGTATCCTAACCATCTACTGCACTAAAAAAAGATCCTTATTGACTCTTTAAATTCTCTTTACACTGTGGTGGGATGGACCAGGTTTGTCTCCCTTGGAGCGGAGGAGGCTGAGGGGGGACCTGGGAGTGGTATACAAAATTATGAGGGGCAGAGATAGGAAAGATGGAAGGAAAATTTTCCCCTCAGGTTATCTAGACCTAGAGAGCATAAGTTTAGGGTAAGGGGAAAGAGGTTTGGAGGGGATCAGAGGAGGAGCATTTTCATCTCGAGGGCAGTTGGAATCTGGATTGAACTGCCTCACAAGGTTGTGGAGTTAGGTACTCTCACAAAATTTACCAAATATAGAATCACAGAATCGTAGAATAGTAAAGCCCTTTTGGACCACATCAGTCATGCTAACCCTGATAGCTATCCAGGCTAATCCCATACTGTCATGAAATCATAGAGTCATACAACACAAAAACAGGCCCTTTGGCCCAATTCATCCATGTTGACCAGGGTGTCTTCCTGAGTCAGTCCCATTTGCCCGCTTTAGGGCCATATCCCTCTTTGCCTTTCCTCTCCAAGTACCTAACCAAATGCCTTTTAAACATCTGGATGAGCAGTTGAATTGACAAGGCATAGAAGCCTACAGACCAAGTACATGAGGTAAATGAGATTAGTACGGGTCGGTATTTGATAGCCAGCAATAGACATGGGGGCCAAATGACCTGTTCCCATGCTGTATGGCACTATGACTCTGTGAAGGGACAGGTTGGCCAGGCTAGGTCTTTATTCCTTGGAATGGAGGAGAATGAGGGGCGACCTTATAGAAGTTTTTAAAATTTTGAGAGGCATGGATAAGGTGGATGGTAACAGTCTTTTCCCCAGGGTAGGGGAGTCCTAAACTAGGGGGCATAGGTTTAGGGTGAGAGGGGAAAGATTTAAAAGGGACCTGAGGGGCAACTTTTTCATGCAGAAGGTGGTGAGTATATGGAACGAGCTGCCAGAGGAAGTGGTTGAGGCAGGTACAACAGTATCATTTAAGAAGCACTTGGATAGGTACATGGAGGGGCGGGGCTTAGAGGGATATGGGTCGAACACAGGAAATTGGGACTAGATGGGTGGGCACTGTGGTCGGCATGGACTGGTTGGGCTGAAGGGCCTGTATCCATGCTGTATTGCTCTATAACTCTTTGATACTCTCTGAATCAATAGTCTTGGTCTTTGGATACCATTCTAGCAACTTAACCATGTTGTTACCATGCACTTGTGACTACAGCAAAGGCTTTCCCACCCTGCATCAATACAGCACTCACCCTGCAGTGCCCAGGCATTGGGTTAACCTGTGCAGATTGTGTGTGACACCATGGGATCCCATTTCCCTTTAACTTCTGATCCTTGGAATCCTGCCAAGAGTTTAGCATTTAAGTGAACAGACTCTCAAGGACTGGCCTTAACTTGAATCACAGCTTGCCTCTTTCGATCAGACAACCTGCAGAAAGAAAACACTACACAGGAAACTGTAACCCTGTCGAGAAATGTCTGTCGTGGGTGAAGGCAGGGAGAGACAGGCCAAGAAAAGAAATCTGAGTCGCACATAAAAACTGCCAGAAATTTATTATGGTGATTCTTTTATTGATCTGTTGGAGGTTTAATATAACTGTCAAAACAACCGAAGGAGAGATGAAGAGATGTAGGTGGTTACATCCTGAAAGAACTCTGATCAATTCCTCCCAATCTCTGTTTTATACATTTGCCTGAAAGAGAATTACAATGAAAAGGAAGAGAGCAGCCAAGGTAAACATTGGCATCTGAGAGGATGAAACTGGGGAATTAATGATGGGAAAACGCCAGAGACTTTGAACAATTTTCTTGCATCTTCCTTCTTGGTAAATGAGACAAAGTACCAGAATGGTAGAAAGTCCCAGGATAAATGGAAGCAACTACTAATTGCTAAATATTTAGCACTTACTAATTTTGTTTATTCGTTCACGGGATGTGGGCTTCCAGCATTTAATTGCCTATCCCTAATTGCCCTTGAGAAGGTGGTGGTGAGCTGCCTTCTTGAACCACTGCGGTCCTTGAGGTGTGGGTACACCCACGATGCTGTTAGGGACAGAGTTCCAGGATTTTGACCCAGCAACAGTGAAGGACAGGTGATTTCTTTCTAAGTGTGGATGGTGTGTGGCTTGGAGGGCAACTTTTAGGTGGAGGTGTTCCCTATGTTTTTGCTACCCTTTGTCCTTCTAGTTGGTAGAGGTTGTGGGTTTAGAAGGTGCTATCTAAGCAGTCTTAGTTGCTGCAGTGCATCCCATAGATTTCTTGGTAAAAATAACATTACTAAAGGTCGACTTGTCTCCCAGACCTGACGTTTTGCATCCCAGAGTTTTAAGAAAAGTAGCTACAGTGATGTGATCTTCCAAAGTGTCCCAGATTCTGGAAAGTTTCCATGGAAAACTACAAATATAATGCTCCTGTTCATAAAAGGAGGAAGACAGGACAGGGACGGTAGTGTAGCGGTTAACGTAACGCTATTACAGCACCAGTGACCCAGGTCCAATTCTGGCCACTGTCTGTAAGGAGTTTGTACGTTCTCCCCATGTCTGCGTGGGTTTCCTCCAGGTGCTCCGGTTTCCTCCTACATTCTAAAGACGTACAGGTTAGGAAGTTGTGAGCGTGCTATGTTGGTGCCAGAAGCGTGGCGACACCTGTGGGCTGCCCCCAGAACACTCTACGCAAAAGTTGCATTTCACCTTGTGTTTCGATATACATGTGACTAATAAAGAAATCTCTCTTAGATTAAAAAAAATGCTGAGATCCATGACCAAGAAAGTAGCAGCAGAACACTTAGGCAATCATAATACCATGAAACATGTGTCAATGTGGCTTTGTGAGGAAGTGATTGTGTTCAAAAAAATTAACTGAGTTTTTTGAGATGGTAAGTAAAGGAGAACTAGTAGATGTAGTGTATTTGGATTAGATTAGGTCAGATTGGTTTATTGTCATATTCGTTAGGGTGCAATGAAGTTCCTTGTTCACATGAAGCTCACAAAGTAAACAGTATACGTGATAATATTAACTACAACAATAAGTACAAGAAAGAGTGCAGAACAGCAGAATGGTGCAAAGATTGTAATGTAATCTGAAGTAGTGCAAAAAAACTAAAGTGACAATAACGGAATAGCTGAGACAGATAGAATTAAGAGCTCAAGAATGTGGCAGCACCACCAGGAAGGGGGTGTGAAAGAGGTGGCTGGTTATTTCCTGATGGCATTCAATAAGGTGCCAGATAAAAACTTATTGCACAGTATAAGTGCTTGGTGGTAATAGACTAATTCATAGAAAGTAAAGCCAGGAGAAATTGGTTGTTTTCAAGAGTTTGCAAGCTACAACTAGTGATGTGACCTCAACTATTTATAATCTATATTAATGGCGGGGGGGGGGGTGGGGGAAGTGGGTTGCAGCCAAATATTCTGATGATACAGAACTGGTGGGAAAGTTTTAAGTCTGCAAAGGATCTGAAGGGGTGTGGATAGGTTAAGCAAACAGCAAAATCTAGCAGACGCAGCATAATGTGGGAAAATAGAAAGACAGCAGAAAAACTACCTTGTTAGGAACTTGAAGAGATTTGGTGTGTCACCAAAGACTCCTATAAATTTCTACAGATGTACGGTGGAGAGCATTCTGACTGGTTGCATCACAGTCTGGTATGGAGGCTCCAATATGCAGGATTGCAAGAGGCTGCAGAGGGTTGTAAGCTCAGCCAGCTCCATCACGGGCACAATCCTCCCTGCCAATGAGGACACCTTCAAGAGGTGGTGCCTCAAGAAGGAGGCATCCATCACTAAGGGCCTCACCACCCAGGACTTGCCCTCTTCTCATTCCTACCATCAGGGAGGAGGTACAGGAGCCTGAAGACCCACACTTGATGATTCAGAAACAGCTTCTTCTCCTTCTCCATCAGATTTTTGAACAGTCCATGAACCCATGAACTCGTTATTCCTCTTTACGTGCACTATTATTTATTTATTTTTGTAATCTATAGTAATATACTGCAAAACAACAAATTTCACGTCATATGTCAGTGATAATAAATCTGATTCTGATTCTTATTCTGATTGTGAGCATATTAACAAAATAGAGAATACAATGGTACAAATGTGTTTTGGTTCCTCACTCATGAAACACAAAGATTTTACATGAAAATACAGTAAGTAATTCAGAAGTCAACTCGAATGTTGACCTTTATTGCAAACTGGATGAAGTATAAAAGCAAGGAAGTTTCTACAAGTGTTGGTGAGACCACACCTGGAGTGGTGCATACAGATTTGGTCTCCTTTTTTAAGAAGGGGTATACTTGCATTGGAGGCAACTCAGGCAAGGTTCACAAGGATGGTGCCTGGGTTAGAGGGGTTGTTTTTGAGGAGGTTGGGCCTATACTAACTGGAGACACAAGAAACTGCAGATGCTGGAATCTGGAGCAACAAACTATCTGCTGGAGGAACTCAGTGGCTCAAGCAGCATCTGTGGGAGGAAAGGAATTGTCGACGTTTCGGGTCGAAACCTTGCATCAGGACTGAGGGTGGAGAAGCAAGGTGGCCGGTACGAGGAGGAGAGGGGTGGTGGTGAGACGGGGGCCTGAGGCGATTGGTGGACTGAGGAGGGGTGTGAGATGCCAGGCTACCTGGCACTACCTGTCTGTCATCTTACACCTCTCCTCAGTCCACCAATCACCTCACACTGCTTTCTCACCACTGCCCCTCTCCTCCCTATGCTGGCCATCTCCCCTCTCCACCTGATGCACGGTTTTGACCCAAAACATCGACAATTCCTTTCCCCCCCAGATGCTGGTTGACCCGTTGAGTTCCTCCATCGGAGAAAGAGAAACAAAGGACTGTAGATGCTGGAATCTAAGTGAAAAACCCTATAATGCTGGAGAAACTCAACATCATACTAATTGTTCCGTCTTGGAACTTTGCAGCCTAACGGCATGAACATTTAAGTCTCCAACTTTCAGTAATCCCCAACCCCCTTCTCCACAAACACCTCCCCCCCACCATGCTTCTCCTCTTCTCCCCTTTCCTAGCCCATCTTTTGTTAACCTTTTTATCCCTTTCTCTCTGACCCATCCCCTGGTGAATCTGCTCTCCCCTCCTCCCCTGCACCTGCCTATCCCTATCTCTCACCTGTATCTACCTATCACCACCTTGTGCCCACCCCGCCTCCCCTCTTTTGTTCACCTATCACTGCTCTGCTTTTCCCTCTTATATATTGGTCTTCCCCCTTTTCCTATCTTCAGTCCTGAAGAAGGGTCCTGACCTAAAACGTTGACCGCCTGCTTTTCTCCATGGATGCTGTCTGGCCTGCTGAGTTCCTCCAGCATCATAGAGTTCTTCCCGCAGATTGTTTGTTGCTATACTAATTGGAGTTTACAAGAGTGAAAGGTTCTCTATATAAGACTCTGAGCAGGCTTGACATGTAGATGCAGATAGGATGTTTCCCTTTGAATAGCAATCCAGAACTACAAGGCATGGTTATACCTATTTAAGACAAAGATGAGAGGAATTTCTTTTTTACTCTGAGAGGGTTGTGAATCTTTAAAATATTCCACCTCAGCGAGCACTGGGGGCTGAATCAGTGAATATATTCAAGGTGAAAACAGATTTTTGTAGCACAGTGGATTCATGAGGAACAGGCAAGAAATTGTACCTGAGGCCAAGATTGGATTGTTAATAATCTTACTTGAAGTAAGGGTTTCAAGGGACTAAGTGGTTCCAGTTTTTTATATTCTCATGTTTTTAGCTGTTGTGATTTAGAATGCATTGCCTGAAGGCAGCTTCAATTATTGCATTTGAAAGGGGGATGAATACTTATTAAAAATGCAGGGCAGCAATGGATCAAGAGCAGGAGAGCAGAGCTGACTGAATGTCTCCATAAAACATCATATGGAAGCACAATGAGCTGATCAGTCCACGCTATGAGGTCCTATGATTGTCTCTTGGTCATCTGAAGACTCGTACTGTGAATTTGCTCTTTGCAATTCTAGAGCACAGAGTTCGCTGGCAAATCTGAAACTGGTAGGTCTACCAACAAAGAGTCCCACCTGAATACGGTGGGTTCTCTATTCTGAACTCTTCAGAAATCAGATGGAAGTTTTGAATATTGTGAGCAGGGTTTTGACAATGGTCAATCCAGAAGATACTTCTGCCCAGAAACTGGATCATTTGGCATTAGCTTATTCAACTCTTTGTGACCGAACATCAGTCTAATCCAGAGGAAGTCACCTTTGCAGCCTTTCCAGATCGAATCAAGCCGGATAGGAAATTTGGCTGGCACTTGCTGCGGTCACTTACCTTAGCAACTAGGGGTCAATTCCACATCAGGGACGACATTCCACATGCAATGCCCCACTTGGAGACTGGCAGGAGAACTTGGAGCACCCATCGCTGAATGTTTGTTGAATATCAGTCTTAAAGTCACAGCACCAACCTGGCTGGCCTGCAAGTTGTGAATGCTTATGTCCAACCTCAGACCATTCCCACCACCTGCCCCACCACACCTATCTGCCCCCAATGCCCAACCTTCGTCCCACAACTCCACCCACAGATTGTGGCTTCCCCAGCTCTGTGATTTCCCCCAACCCCACTGCTGTTGCTGCTGCCAACCTCCACATCTTCACGCCAACCTCTGCCCTACATCTCCTCCCAAACCGAACTCAATCCCAAACCACCCACCAGTTACGCTCTGTACTCCAGATTTTGGGAGAGCAGTGCCAGGAAGCACGTTATAGGGAGCACTGGCCCATTTCAACCAGTTGCCAAATCAGTTGATTCGGTTGCCAATCAGAAGATTGTAATAAAAATCATGATTCAACTGAGGGCAGCACAGTGGCACAACTAGAAGAGCTGCAGCCTCACAGCTCCAGAGATCCCTATTCAATCCTGACCTCCACTGCTGTCTGTCTGGAGTTTGCATGTTCTCCCTGTGACTGTGTGGGTTTCCTCCGGGTGCTCCAGTTTCCTCCCACATCCCAAAAACATGTGGATCCCAAGGTTAATTGCCCACTGTAAATTGCCCCTGGTGTGTAGATGAGTGTAGAATCTGAGGGGAGTTCATGGGAGGAATTAAATAGGATGAGTCTAGATGTGTACTTGTTGGTTGGCAAAAAATTGGTGGGCCAAATGGCCTGTTTTCATTGTAAATGATTCAAAGACCAGTACCTCTATCTCTAGGTTAAGAGAAGCATTTTGTGGCAGAGGGTTATTAATATATTGTTTATTGGAGCAGGAATTGGTGAGCAGATGCAGTGTTGGGGAAGGAATTTTCTCTGGTCACTAACACTAAACGTGCAAAAACATCGGCTATGGATTGTACAGATCACCATAGGTGTGGCTTTATTGACTTCAAGGGGAAGGCAGCTCGGGGGATTAGCAATATTGGCCAACTGAGGTCAAAGTGAGATCTTAAAGGCAGCAGGAAAAGGTGTAATATGGGAAACCTGAGGTTATAAGGTGGAGAAATCTTCCTGCACTTCCTGAACATGTTGGACAGCCCAGAGGCACAGCAGTTACTGCCGCTGCTTACAGCTCCAGGGACCCAGGTTTGATCCTGACTCCTGGTTATTCCTGTGTGAAGTTTTCACATTCTCCCTGTGGCTGTGTGTCTTCTCCACTTTCCTCCCACATCTCAAGTAGGTTAATTGGGGATTAATACCCCTTAGTGTAGGTAAGGGGCAAAATAGAATCAAAGGGGAGCTGATTAACAACTGAGAAAGAACAACATGCAGGGCTACAGGAAAGTAAGGAGGTGGGGAACAGGAATGATGGGATTTCTTGGCTTGCACCCTCCATAAGCTAAATAGCCTCCTTACTGTAGAGAGTATGAAATATAAGAGCAATTTTAAGAGTTTTTGTTTCATTTGGGTACAAGAGTAAGTAAAGAAGTCATGTTGGAGCTTTATAAAGCTTTAGTTAGGCTACACTCAGAGTATTGTGTGCATTTCTGGTCACCCCATTACAGGAAGGATGTGGAGGCTTCGGAAAGGGTGCAGAAGAGGTTCACCAGGATGCTGCCTGGAGGGTTTGAGCTACAAGGAGAGGTTGGACACACTTGGATTGTTCTCTTTGGTGCATCGGAGGCTGAGGGGAGACCTGATAGAAGTTTATAAAACTATGAGAGGCACAGGTAGGATAGCCAGCTAGAACCTTTTTCCCAGGGTAGAAATGTCAAATACTAGAAGGCATAACTTTAAGGTGAGGGGGGGAAAGTTTAAAGGAGATGTGCAGGGCAAGTTTATTTTACACAGAGAGTGGTGGGTGCCTGGAACGGGCTGCCAGGGGTGGTGGTGGAAGCAGATACGATAGTGGTGTTTAAGAGGATTTTAGATAGACACATCTGGCGTTGGTGCAGAGGAGGTTCACCAGGTTGATTCCGGAGATGAGGGGGTTAGCCTATGAGGAGAGATTGAGTCGCCTGGGACTTCACTCACTGGAATTCAGAAGAATGAGAGTGGATCTCATAGAAACATATAAAATTATGAAAGGGATAGATAAGATAGAGACAGGAAGGTTGTTTCCACTGGTAGGTGAGACTAGAACTAGGGGACATAGCCTCAGGATTCTGGGGAGTAGGTTTAGGATGTAGATGAGAAACTGCTATTCCCAGAGAGTAGTGAATCTGTGGAATTCTCTGCCCAGGGAAGCAGTAGAGGCTACCTCATTAAATATAGTTAAGACACAGTTAGATAGATTTTTGCATGGTAGGGGAATTATGGGGAAAAGGCAGGTAGGTGGATCTGAGTCCACAGCCGGATCAGCCATGATCCTATTGAATGGAGGAGCAGGCTCGACGGGCCAGATGGCCTCCTCCTGCTCCTTTTCCTCATGTTCTTACGTTCTTATGAACATGCGGGGAATGGAGGGATGTGGATCATGTGCAGGAAGAAGAGATTTAGTTTAATTTGTCATCGTGTTCGGCACAGACTCCATGGGCCAAAGGGCCTATTCCTGTGGTGTACTGTTCTATGTTCTATGTTCTATTTTGTTCCTTGTCAGCAATGGAAGGAAAAAGTAATTTGGATAGAAGGTGAATGGAACAATTGTAACGTGTGTGTGGTTCCCAAGGAGTATGAGCTAACCAAAAATGTCTTGTTCCTACTTTCTTACCCTTTCATGTTCTGTGTGGGGGCAACACTTTCAGTGTCACTTAAGGCTTGTTAGTATTGCACTCACATCCTGTAATTGGTTGTGAAGAATTTAAACTGAGTCTGTTTCTATCTATCATGGGGCCCTTGTTGTCAGGTATAACAATTGGATCTCTGTGGCAATTAGGGGGAATTGGCAAATAGCTGGGTGTCTGAAATCCTGGTGTTAGTTCACATGTTTTAGCTAATTTCCTGTGCAGGGATATAAAGACAGGCATCATATAAACCATGCAGAACTAAACCTAATCTTTATAAAACTGGGTGGGTGTCAGACACACAGAGATCAGCCGAAGTTGGCAAGCATATGGTTTATTGCTGCCAAATTCTGCTGAGCAATTCAAATAAACCTCTTGGAGTCCTCACCTCCTTCATGATCCTCCTTGCTTTGGTCACCCCATTCTTTCTTGATGGGCCATCCAATTCTTTTTCCAAAGAAAAATGCCCCAAGGCTCTTCAATGTCCTTGGGCATTGTTGCCCTGGTTGTAATAAAGGTAAAGTTAAATAATTTGCATTGCAATCCATTTCGCCTGTCAATGTTTTAAAGACAAGGATCATGCATGTTCTCAAGAGGCCGTCAACATTGCTTGGAAATGACCTCAGTGAAGAAACAACAGGACATTACGAACAAGAGAGGGCCCTTAAGCCTCTGGAGCCTGATCCACCATTCAGTGAGATCATGGCTATTCTCCATCTGAATCCATTTACCTCATTTTGCTCTGTGTACTTGGTACCCTGACTGAAACAAAAACATCTCAAACATTCAGTGTTGAAAGCTCTAATTGTGCCCCAGCCTTTAGGAAGGAGAGAATTGTAAATTTCTACTCCATGATGTGAGAAAAATACCTTCTGATTTTCCATCTGAGTGCCCCAGCACTGATTTTAAGATTACACACCCTCTTATTGTCAATTGTCCTAGTAAAGGAAATAGTTTCTTTGTGCCAAACCAAATGGGTTCTTTAATCACCCTCAGTCTCCTGCTTACAAGATAGCACAGGCTTTAATCTTGAACATCTCTGTCACTGTCCAATGATCTTACCAAGAAGCTGATCGCCAAACCTGGTTACTTGACTGAGATTGTCATGGAAATTGAGCACGTTGCAGAGAGTTGTGGACACAGCTCAGTCCATCACAGAAATCAGCCTCCCCTCCGTGGACTCTGTCTACACTTCCCACTGCCTCGGAAAAGCATCCAGCATTATCAAAGACCCCACCCACCCTGGACATTCTCTCTTCTCCCCCCTTCCATTGGGCAGAAGATACAAAAGCTTGAAAACACGCACCACCAGGCTCAAGGACAGCTCCTATCCTGCTGTCATAAGGCCCTTGAACAGATCTCTTGTAGATGAACTCTTAACTTCGCCATCTACCTCGTCATGGCCCTTGCACCTTATTGTCTATCTGCACTGCATTTTCTTGGTAACTGTAAGTGTAACATTATATTCTGCATTCTGTTACTGCTTTTCCCTTGTACTATCTCAAAGTAGTTGTTTTTGAATTGATCTGTAAGGTGATTGGAGGATGTCAGGGATAAGTTCTTTACACAGAGAGTAGTGGGTCTGTGGAACACATTGCCAGCAAAGGTTGTGGGGGCAGATACATTAGGGACATTTAAGAGACACTGAGATAGACTCTTAGATAGAGAAATGGGGGACTATGAGGGAGGGAAGGGTCTGATAGACCTTAGAGCACGATAAATGTCGGCACAACATTGTGGGCCAAAGGGCCTGTACTGTGCTGTAATGTTCTATGTTCGATGCTTGTTACAGAATCAACAGATTCTAAGCTTGGAGTCAGGTCTCTCAGTTCGAGTTAAAATCATAGAATCATGCCCTTCAGCCCAACTCTTCCATGCCGACCAAGTTGCCTACCTGGGCTAGTCCCATTTTCCTGCACTTGTCCCATATCCCTCTAAACCTTTCCTATCCATGTACTTGTCTAACTGCTTTTTAAACATTATAATTGTACTCACCTCAACCACTTCTACTGACAGCTCGTTCCATACACCCACCAACCTCTGCGTGAAAAAGTTGCACCTCAGATCTCCTTTAAAATCAGAGCATCAGGAGGATTCCCACACAGTGACAGAAAGAGCATGCAAACTCCACACAGACAGCACCAGAGGTCAGGATTGACCCCTGGTCTCTGGCGCTGTGAGGCAGCATCTCTACTCGCTGAGCCATTTGAAATTTCTCTCTGAAGCAGCTGAACAACAGAAGCTAGCTCAGGAGATTGGTCTGGCGGCAATAATTCTGCACCATTGACTCTCCCCTACACTTTACGGCTTCCGGTCTCCAACCAGAGACAAACATGTTCTCACACTTGTTCAGTGAGTCAGTATCCCCCGCTTGGACCAATCGCCTTCCAACTATTCCCTGGGAAAATACGCATCTTCTGATATCTGACCTCCGTGATTTACATCCACATTTCCTGCCAATCTCAATAGTTTACACTGGAATTTAAAAATCGGCATAAACAACAGGATTCACTGGAAACAATTGGGATACAAGGGAACTCTTTCAACTCTCTTTTCATATACCTGAGCTCGTTTGGATTAGTGGGTATTTAGAAGAGTTTGGACAAACTTGGATTACTTTTCTCAGGAGCGTCGGAGACTGAGGGCAGACCTGATAGAAGTTTATAAAATTATGAGAGGCATAGATAGGTAGACAGCCAGAGTCTTTTTCCCAGAGTAGAAATGCTAAATACTAGAGGGAATAGCTTTAAAGTCTAAGTGGGAATTTTTTAAGGGGATGTGCTGGGCAAGTTTTTTACACAGACTGTGGGAAGTGCCTGGAACAGGCTGCCAGGGTGGTAGTGGAAGCAGATACAATAGTGGCATGCAAGGGGCTTTTAGACAGACACATGAACATGCAGGGAATGGAGGGATATGGATTGTGTGCAGGCAGAAGGAATTAGTTTAACTTGGCATCATGGTCAGCACAGACATCGTGGGCCGAAGGGCCTGTTCCTGTGGTGTATTGTTCTGTGTTCTTTGTCCTATTTGATTCATTGGTAGCTATGGAAGGAAAAAGTAATTTGGATAGAAGGTGAATGGAGAAATTGTAACATGCTGAGGATGGGAAAGGAGAAGCAAGAGGAACTGGGCTCAACATCATTCACCGAATGTATTGGTATTGGTTTTGGTATTGGTTCATTACTGTCACATGTACCAAGGTACAGAGAAAAACTTGTCTTGCATACCGATCATACAGATCAATTCATTACATGGTGCATTGAGGTAGTACAGGGTAAAAACAATAACAGAATACAGAGTAAAGTGTCACAGCATTGCAGGTAGACAATAAGGTGCAAGGTCATAAGAAGGTAGATTGTGAGGTCATAGTCCATCTCATTGTATTAGGGAACTGTTCAATAGTCTTATCACCGTGGGATAGAAGCTGTCCTTGAGCCTGGTGGTATGTGCCCTCAGGTTCCTCAATCTTCTACCTGATGGGAGAGGAGAGAATGACCCGGGTGGGTGGGGTCTTTGATTATGCTGGCTGCTTTACCAAGGCAGCAAGAGGTATAGACAGAGTCCATGGAGGGGAGGCTGGTTTCCTTGATGTGCTGGACTGTGTCCACAATTCTCTGTAGTTTCTTGTGGTCCCGGGCAGAGCAGTTGCCATACGAAGCCATGATGCATCCAGAGAAGATGCTTTCTGTGGTGCATCAATAAAAGTTGGTGAGTGTCAAAGGGGGTATGCCAAATTTCTTTAGCCTCCTGAGGAAGTAGAGGTGCTGGTGAGCTTTCTTGGCCATGGCATCTACGTGATTGGACCAGCACAGGCTAATGGTGATGTTCACTCCTTGGAACTTAAAGCTCTCAACCCTCTTGACCTCAGCACCATTGATGTAGACAGGTGTATGTACACTGCCCTCTGTAGCATCAAGAAGTCTGAGTAAACAACAAGGGGGACGACAATCAAAAGGACAAACCTTTCACAAACAAAGGCAATCAGTGCTGGAAACGCCACAGTCGGTCAGGAAGCAGCCCATTTTCACATGATACAAAAGGAGGTCATTCAATCCTTCAGGTCCACGCCAGCCGTTAGAGCAACCTCATTGCCCCTACTTATTTCTCTGGAACCTAGTCTCTCTCAGATGCCTATCAATTACCACTCACATAGACACTCGGGGTAATTTAGAGTCACCAATTAACCTACTAATCAGCATGTCTTTGGAATGTGGGAGGAACCCAGAGCACCCGGAGGAAATTCACATGGTGTTAGGGAGAGCGTGAAAACTCCACACAGACAGCACCGGAAGTCAGGATCGAACCCAGGTCGCTGGAGCTGTGGGGCAGCGAGGACAGAGGAAAATTGCATGAGGACCTTGAGTCTATCATCAGAATGTTTGATGCAAAGATGGAGTGATTGTGCAGAGGGGATGTGCAGAACTTACTTGTTGGAAGCAAGGAGAGGATTAGGTGAGCAATAGCTCATGAAAGGAGGCGGTGTATGTTAACATTGTTTAGCAGTGAGACAACCCTCCTTGGAATCTGCATCCATCCACAATCTGCATTCCACAATTTTTACATTAAGGCTCTTAAAACAATATTTTTAAAGGCATATCGGATTCCAATGAAGTGGAGCCAAATTCTTAAAAGTGCATAGGATTCAGATGAATGAATATAGGGGCTATCAGCTGTCCATAGTGATAATAGGGACATTATGCCAGTTGAATTATTCAACACATGAGTGCATTGCACCAATTTACTAGCAGCACCAAACTGGCACATTAGGACGATGCCTGAAAATTGGAGGAAAGTTACAGATTTCATGGGCAAAGAGCAGATGTGTTAAGAAGCCTCGGAGACACTCCACCCTCAAGAGCCTCTTCCCCCACCCACCTGTCTCGAGAGAAGGCAGCTATGATTAGTCTATCACTGCAATCAGTTCAGCATGTCTTTTGAAGCAGTGATGCAAATTGTCCGGTTGCTTTGATATATATATATATATATATATATATATATATATATATATATATATATATATATTGCTTTGCTTCACAAAGAGATTGATTTTGCTTGGCAGGTGAGAGGAAACTGCCAAAAGGCCATATGTGGAGACTCAGACAGTAAAATTGTCACAGCTATGGTATGACACTGAGTCTGTTACTGGATTTGGCCATTTGTAATGGAGTCAAAAGTGATGTGTTACTTAAGAAGTGTTGCAATATGAGAGGGTGTGATAATGAATGATGCCTTGCATGGTTTAAATAGGTTCTGAAAGTTAAGTGAAGACAGACAGGAAGAAAGAGCCTTGCATTTAGAAGGTACTTTATCACTGTCAGAGGCTTCACAAAGTATGCCCACAGCAAGGAACTGCATTGACCGCTGTTACATCGCACCTTTATTCTGTGATCTCTCATCAAGTACTGCCAGCAAGATCCCATATACATCAAAGGGGTGAATGGCCACTTAATCTGTTTTCAGTACTGAGTGGTTGAGGAAGGAATGCTGGCCTGGACACTGGGGAGATCTTCTTTCCAAGGAATAGTTAATGTCCATATAAACCATCATATGGTGCAATACTTTACCTGAAGGAAAGACAGATCTGATGTTTCCTGTGTCCCAGCACAGCTTGTGTGCTCGTACCCTGGGGAGGAGTTGAACCAGCCTTCAATCACATGCCTTTGCAGTCTGGACATTCTTTCTAAACCCTCCCAGTCTTCAAAAGCCTCCTCAATATTCCCTCTGACCCTGCTTCAAATTGTCTTTTCACTCATTTTTAGCCTCCCTCTTGGGACACATCTTGACATGAAAGGTATTACATGAATGCAAATTAAGAACCTAAGAACCTTGGTTATTGAGGGATATTGAGGCCCTGGTAAAGAAAAAGGAGGTGCATATCAGGTATAGGCAGATAGGATCAAATGAGGTGCTTGAGGAGTATAAGAAATGCAAAAGAACACTTAAGAGAGAAATCAGGAGGGCTAAAAGAGGACATGAGGTTGCTCTGGCAGACAGGGTGAAAGAGAATCCAAAGGGTTTCTATAGCTATATTAAGAGCAAAAGGATAGCAAGGGACAAAATTGGTCCTCCTGAAGATCAGCATGGTCATCTATGTGTGGAGCCGAAAGAGATGGAGGAGATTTTAAATGGATTTTTTACGTCTGTGTATACTTGGGAGACAGACACAGAGTCTACAGAAATAAGGAAAAAGAGTAGTGAGCTCATGGACTGTATCCGGATTACGGAAGAGGAGGTGCTTGCTGTCTTGAGGTGAATTAGGGTGGATAAATCCCCAGAGCCTGATGAGGTGTCCCCTTGGACTTTGTGGGAGGCTAGTGCAGAAATTACAGGGGCCCTGGCAGAGATATTTAAAATGTCCTTAGCCATGGGTGAGGTGCCGGAGGACTGGAGGATAACTAATGTTGTTCAGTTGTTTAAGAAAGGCTCTAAAAGTAAGCCAGGAAATTATAGGTCGGTGAGTCTGACGTCAATCGTGGGTAAATTATTGGAATGTATTCTGAGGGACAGGGTATAGAAACATTCGGATAAACAGGTCCTGATGAGGGTTAGTCAACGTGGCTTTGTGCGTGGCAGGTCATGTCTAATTAATCTAATAGAGTTTTTCGAGGAGGTTACCAGGAAGGTTGGTGAAAGGAAGGCAGTGGATGTTGTCTACATGGACTTTAGCAAGGCCTTTGACAAAGTCCCGC
This sequence comes from Pristis pectinata, assembly GCF_009764475.1. Taxonomy (NCBI): domain Eukaryota; kingdom Metazoa; phylum Chordata; class Chondrichthyes; order Rhinopristiformes; family Pristidae; genus Pristis; species Pristis pectinata. Next base: position 8,737,255 of record NC_067410.1, on the reverse strand, counting down.
ATGGGAGGCTGCTCCAGAAGGTTAAGTCGTTTGGCATTCAGGATGAAGCAGTCAATTGGATTCAACATTGGCTTAGCAGGAGAAGCCAGAGAGTGGTAGTAGATGGTTGTCTCTCTGATTGGAGGCCTGTGACTAGTGGCGAGCCACAGGGATCAGTGCTGGGTCCGTTGTTGTTTATCACTTATATTAATGATTTAGATGATAATGTGGTAAACTGGATCAGCAAATTTGTGGATGACACCAAGATTGGGGGATTAGTGGACAGCGAGGAAGGCTATCAAAGCTTGCAAAGTGATCTGGAACGGCTAGGAAAATGGGCTGAAAAATGTCAGATGGAATTTAATGCAGACAAGTGTAAGGTGATGTACTTTGGGAGGACAAACCAAGGTAACACTTACATAGTGAATGGTTGGGCACTGAGGTGTGCGGTAGAACAAAGGGACCTGGGAATACAGATCCATAATTCCATGAAAGTGGCATCACAGGTAGATAGCGTCATAAAGAGAGCTCTTGGCACATTGGCCTTCATAAATCAGGACACTGAGTACAGGAGTTGGGATGTTATGTTGAAGTTGTACAAGACGTTGGTGAGGTCAAATTTAAGAGTATTGTGTGCAGTTCTGGTCACCTACCTACAGGAAAGATATCAATAAGCTAGAAAGAGTGCTGAGAAAATTTACACGGATGTCGCTGGGACTTAAGGACCTGAGTTACAGAGATAGGTTGAATAAGTTCGGACTTTATTCTCTGGAGCGCAGGAGAATGAGGGGAGATCTTATAGAAGTAGATTTAAGATCTTTACTAGTCACGTGTACATTGAAACACAGAGCAAAATTCATCTTTGTGTTGAGTGTTCTGGGGGCAGCCCGCAAGTGTCGCCACGCTTCCGGCACCAACATAACATGCCCACAACTTCCTAACCTGTACATCTTTGGAAAGTGGGAGGAAACTGGAGCACCCGGAGGAAACCCAGGCAGACACGGGGAGAACATACAAACTCCTTACAGACAGTGGCCGGAATTGAAGCCGGGTTGCTGGCGCTGTAAAGCGTTACGCTAGCCGCTACATTACCGTGCCTGCCGATAACTACAAAGTTATGAGGGATATAGATAGGGTGAATACATGCAGGCTTTTTCCCCTCAGGTTGGGTGAGACTAGAATTAGAGGTCATAGGTTTAGGGTGAACGGTGAAATATTTAAGGGGAATCTGAAGGGGAACTTCTTCACTCAGAGGGCAGTGCAAGTGTGGAACGAGCTGTCAGCGGAAGTGGTGGATGTGGGTTCATTTGTAATATTTAAGAGAAGTTTGCATAGGTACATGTATGGAAGGGGTATGGAGGGTTATGGTCCGGGTGCAGGTAGATGGGACCAGGCACAAAACCAGGCTGGTATGGACTAGATGGGCCAAAGGACCTGTTTCTGTGCTGTAGTACTCTATGACTCTATGACTCTACAAACAAAGGAAAACAAGAGCAGGAGTAGGCCACTCGGCCCCTCAAGCCTACATTGCCATTCAATATGATTGCGGCTGATCTGCCCAAGGCCTCATCTCCTTTTCTGTGCTGCCTGTTACATTGTGAATATTGATTGTTTAAGAGGTCACAGTGTATCGAGGAAGGTTCTTTTGTGAAATACAAACCTTCAAAGGCATCAAACAGTTCTGAATGCCATTTTTTTAGATTTTTTTTAGATCACATGCATTTTAGGTGAGAGGGGCAAGGGAGATGTGCAGGGCAAGTTTTTTAAACATAGAGCAGTAGGTGTCTGAAACAGGCTGCTGGGGGTAGTAGTGGAAGCTGATACGATAGAGGCGTTCAAAGGTTTTCAGTCAGGCACATGAATATGCAGAGAATGGAGGGATATGGATCATATGCGGGCAGAAGAGATTTAGTTTAATTTGACATCATGTTCAGCACAGACATTGTGGGCTGAAGGGCCTGTACTGCACTGTACTGTTCTATGTTCTGTGTTATATGTTCTATGAAATCTGGTTTACTGATCAGGGCCCTCACTGGCGCTTACTCCTGCTCTGATAATAACATGAAGACACAGGAGACTGCAAATACTAGGATCTGGAGCAAATAAAAACTGCTGGAGTAACTCAGTGGGTCCAGCAGTCTCTGTGGAGGCAGAAGGATGGGCGATGTTACAGATTGAGACGCTGCATCAGGATCTGATATGAAAATTCTTATTTTTGCTTTCCAGTCATCAAACATCACCAATAGCTTGTCCTGGTTCATCCACACAGACACTATGGCCAAGAAAATATGCCAGCACCTCTACTTCCTCAGAAGGCTAAGGACTCTTGACCTCACATTATGACCCTGCACCTTATTTGTCTACCTGCACTGCACTTTCTCTGTAGCTGTTACACTTTATTCTGCATTCTGTTATTGTTTTACTCTGTACTACCTCATTTCACTGTGTAATGAATTGATCTGTATGAACGGTATGCAAGACAAGCTGTTCACTGTACCTCGGTACATGTGATAATAATAAACTAAATTATTATAGATGCACCATTGAAAGCATGCTATCTGGATGCATCACAGATTGCTTTGGCAGCTGCTCTGCCCGTGACCACAAGAAATTGCAGCGAGTTGTGAACACAGCCCAGTCCATCACAAAAACCAGCCTCCCCTCCATGGATTTTGTTGATGCTTCCCGCTGCCTCGGGAAAGCAGCCGGCATAATCAAGGACCCCTCCCACCCCGGACATTCTCTCTTCTCCCCTCTTTCATCGAGCAGAATATATGAAAGCTTGAAAACTCATACCACTTAATGACAGCTTCTATCCTGCTGTTATAAGATTCTTGAATGGACCTCTTGTTTGTTAAAGATGAACTCTTGACCTCACCATCTACCTCACCAATGATCTTTGCATCTTATTGTCAACTTGCACTGCACTTTCTCTGTAACTGTAGCACTATATTCTGCATTCTGTTATTGCTTTTCCCTTTGTACTATCTCAATGTACTTATGCTTTGAAATGATCTGTATGGATGGCTTGCAAAACTAAATTTTTCACTGTGTCTTGGTACATGAAACAATAGTAAACCAATTCCAATTCCCTTCAGGGGCTCACCCCATCTCTCTAGCTTTCTTCAGCCTTAAAACTCTCCCAGATCTCCAAGCTCCTCTAAGTCTGGCCTCATCTCATCCCTGAATCCCTGCCTTCAGCTGCTAGGGGCCTGAGCTTTGGAATTCCCTCCTTATACCTCAATGCCTCTCTATCTCTCCTTTAAGAGATTGTGTGAAACCTTCCACTTTGCACAAGCTTTTCCTTCCCTGTCCTAAAGTATCTCTGCATTGTTCAGTGTAACATTTGTTCACTGATGCTCCTATGAAGTAGACTGTGTGTATAATATTAGTCCTTGATAAATGCAGGTTGCTAAAGCTGCTGGTTCTCTCAGCACCACCTCCACCTCCCTCTCCTGGCCTTCAGTGTAGTATTAGTATGAGTGGCTGGTTGATCGTTGACATTGCCTCGATGAGCCAAAGGGCCTGTTTCTGTGCTGAATAACTCTTATGACTCTAAAAGTCATGGCATGTAAGAGATGGAATGTTGTGTTACAAGTTTACAAAACACTGGTTAGGCCACACTTGGAGTATTGTGTGCAGTTCTGGTCGCCACACTATAGGAAGGATGTGATTGTGCTGGAGAGAGTGCAGAGGAGACTCACGAGGGTGATGCCTGGATTGGAGGATGTCAGTTATGGGGAGAGAGTGGAGTGGCTGGGCTTGTTTTCCCTGGAGCGAAGGAGGCTGAGGAATGATCTGATAGAAATAGATTAAAATAATGTGAGGCATAGATGGGATAGTCAAAATCTTTTTCCCATGGTAGGGTAATCACAAACAAAAGAGAATACATTTAAGGTGAGAGGAAGGAGTATTAAAGGCAATCTGAGGGGTATATTTTAACAAGGATTGGTTGATATCTGGAACTCGCTGCCAGAAGAGATGGTGGAATCAGATGCAATCACTACATTTAAGAGGCATTTAAACAGGCACTTCAATGCAAAGAAGGATATGGTCCTAATGCAGGCAAATGGGATTAGTGTAGATGTGCAAAAAGATCAGCATGGAAGTGATGGGCTGAAGGGCCTGTTTCTGTGCTGTATGACTCCATGACTATGTGGAATTCCACTGATCTACTGTTGGACCAGGCTGTCCATTTTTACATTCCCAACCAACATACTTCATTCATACATACAACATACAACATACTGGGCAGGCACGGTAGCGTAACGGTTAGCGTAACGCTTTACAGAACCAGCGACCTGGGTTCAATTCCGGCCGCTGTCTGTAAGGAGTTTGTACGTTCTCCCTGTGTCTGCGTGGGTTTCCTCCAGGTGCTCTGGTTTCCTCCCACATTCCAAAGACGTATGGATTAGGAAGTTGTGGGCATGCTATGTTGGCGCCGGAAGCGTGGAAATTGATCGTGGGGTAGGTTTATGTAGGTCAGCACAACATCGTGGACCGAAGGACCCATACTGTGTCATATTGTTCTATGTTCTGTGTTCTATCATCTCTTTTGTGTGGGTATTAGAGAGCCCAGGGCAATATTTTCTGAAAGGGCAGGGGAGTTATCTGCAGTTCCCTGCCCAATATTTAACCCTTGCTCCTCATCACTAAACCAAACGATCTGGTCCTCATCATGATGCTGTCTGTGGGAGCTTGCTGTGTACAAATTTGCTCTCACGTTTGTGCTTTGAGAAGTATCTCATTGGCTGTAAAGTGCTTTGGGACATCTGGAGGTCATGAAACACGTTGTTTAAATGTAAATCTTTCTTCTTTCAAGGAACTGGCATGGGAACAATGGGCCTAACAGCCTCCTGCTGCTTCATTCCATGATCACATCGCACTCAGTTTATTTGGGTTGGGAGAAATTTCACTCTCCCCCTGCCCTCTCTGTTTAGGCACCTTGTCCAACCAAGAGCTGAGAGAAACCATGTCCGCAGCACTTCTAGCGAGACCAAAGCTTTTGCAATACCACTGGCTGTCGAAGTTACTCCATTAACGGTGATTAATGAATTGACAGTAAGTTTCTACCAGCAAAGCTGTTGCTTGCACAGCCTCACTAATATAGAGAGAATATGACATAAGGCAGGAAGAGCTTTCAAATGCCGTGTGGGTGCAATACTGACGTTGATTATGCAAAGGAAACAAAATTAATTCGTGAATACAAGGCCCTACTATTCATCTCGGTCAATGGACCCTGCTATTATTAACTGCAGTCAGTGTCTCCCTTTACAGAGAGCTCTCCAACTTACTTCCAACACCTGGTGAGCTTGGAGGAGCAGTGCACACCCAAGCCCTGACTTCTGTCAGCTGATAAGTAGGAGCAGAACAGAACCGAGCAATTGTTTCATTAAAAACTGCACAGCGCACATTTGGGAGGCCCAGCAAGAGCAGTTGCATCTGTCGATCTCCACTAATGTGTTACCCAGTCAGTGTTGTCAAGGCAGCATTCGATAATCAGCACTGATGAGAGAAAATTGATAGTGCTGTGACTCAGTGGGACTGGGAGGGCTTTCCCCTCTCAGCGCTCACTCCAGGCAACTTTCGCCACTTTAGAGGCACCTCAGGGGTCGTGAGGACCATGACGCAGAGTTCAGTCTCCTGGAACAGCGGGAGATTGGAACCAGTTGTCACAACAAAGAGCAACCATCACTGCATCCCACCATCAGGGCTTCTTTTAAAAGAAGGCAGGCTAGAATTTCCATGACGTAGCGCACCACTTTTACCTTCTGTACAATTGATTTGAAGTGGGAATCGCGACGGTGGCTTCTGTGTGTGTAGGACACACAAAGTGGGGTGCACTCCCTGCTCATTATAAGCACGGAAGCAGTGTACGGATCACTGCTGCAAAGCAGTGGAGCAACGGTTAAGTTAATGGCCTCATACCCAGAGGGCTCAGCTGTTGACCCTGGAACACAAGTTCGAATCCCACCACTGATGCTGGGGAGTTTAATTTCAAACCATTGAAAAATATGGAATTAAAATGTTAGCAGTGGTATTGGTAACCACAGAACCTCGGGTCTGTCTCCCAGAGAAAATGGTGTTTCTCAGTTGAGCTTGGAAATTAGATTAAGATTAGTTTATTGTCATATACACCAGGGTGCAATGAATTTCTTTGCTTGCATGAAGCTCACAGAGTAAACAGTGTACATGGTGATAATAAACACAGCAATAAATACAGCTGCAAGCACAAAGCAGTAGAATGGTGCAGTAGAAATGTTTGATTACTCATTGTAACTGAACTGAAGGCCAAGATTCAATGTGCTTGTGTATATTGTACTTAAAAGCTGGCCTTGACCTTGGCACAACCACTAGCATTTGCTGTGTTGTGATATTTTAGTGCTCATTTACCGTCCAACTCTATGCAGCTTAGAAATTCTGTCTCATCTAGTCATCAGCAGGGAAGAAGTTCCGACAACCAAGCCCCCCTTTTTGAAGCAACCTTACTTCAGATTGGGAGAAGATCTTCCCTTTAGTTGACCTCCAGCCCCGCTGAGCTGGTTAACAAGAACTGCACGATGCAAATCACAGCACCGTGCCTAAGTAGAAAATGAGGTGCTGCTCCTCGAGCTTACTTTGGGCTTCAGTGGAACACTGTAAGGGGCCAAAGGCAGAAAGGTCAACGTGGAAGTGGGATGGAGATTTAAAGAGACAGGTGACGAGAAGTTCAGGGTCACCCTGAAGAGACGTGTCCTGCAAAGCGGTCAACCAATCTGAACCAGTTCCAACAAAGCTTAAGATAAGCTTAAGGAACAGGACCTCATGTTCTGACCAGGCATGGTAGAGCTCTTGGGACTCAAGACTGAAATCAGCAATTTCAGATAACCTGCCTCTCCAGTTTGTGACAGAATTGGCCAGTTCTGATGTGAGGTCATCAACCTGTAATGTTAATGCATTTCTTTCCCTCTCCATAGAGGCTGCCTGAGCTGCTGAGTTTTTCCACGATTCTCTTTTATTTCAGGTTCCCAGCTACTGACAAACGTTTTGCATCTCAAAGTTCTTGCTTTTTGCTCCCCTTTTCTCTCCTCTGCCCTCTAGAAAGTTGGACAGGGTGGTGGCAGATGGAATTTGATCCAGAAAAATGTGAGGTAACTCACTTTGGGAGGTCAAATTCTGTTAGGACACATACAGTAAATTGTGGGGACCTTAGAAGTGTTGAAGTACAGAAAGACCTTGGAGTACAAGTCCATAAAGTGGCCACACAGATGGAAAGGGTAGTGAAAGAGGCATTTGATATGCTTGGCTTCATAGGCCGAGGCACTGAGTATAAGCGTTGGGACGTCATGTTGCAGTTGTACAAAACATTGGTTAGATTACACTTGGAGCATTGTGTCACAGTTCTGGTGTCCACACCATATGAAGGATGTGGCAGCAATAGAGAGAACGCAGAAGAGGTTCACCAGGATGTTGCCTGGAATGGAGGGATGTCATTTTTATGAGAGAATGAATAAGCTGGGTTTATTCTCACTGGAATGTAGTAGTCTTTGGGTTGACCTTCTAGAGGTTTACAGAATTATGAAGGGCAAAGAAAAGATAGGTTGTCAAATTCATCTTCCCAGGGCAGGGGAGTCTAGAACTAGATAGATTGATATTTATTCATTAGTCACATGTACATCGAAACACACAGTGAAATGCGTCTTTTTGCGTTCCTGAGAATGTGCTGGAGGCAGCCCACAAGTGTCGCCACGCTTCCGGCGCCGACATAGCATGCCCACAGCTCCTAACCTGTATGTCCTTGGAATGTGGGAGGAAACTGGAGAACCCGGAGGAAACCCACGCAGACACACGGGGAGAATGTACAAACTCCTTACAGACAGTGGCCGGAATTGAACCAGGGTCGCTGGCGCTGTAATAGCGTTACGTTAACCGCTACACTACCGTACTAGCAGACACAGATTTAAGTTGAGAGGGGAGAAATTTAAAGGAGACCTGAGGGGTAAGTTTTTCCACACAAAGTGTGGTGAATATTTGGAATGAGCTTCCAGAGTAGGTGGTGGAGGTAGATACAACTACAAAACACATTTGGACAGGTACTTGAGTAGGAAAGGAGTAGAGGGATACGGGTCTAATGTGGGAAAACAGGATTAGGTCAATTGACATCAAGATCATCATGGATAAGGTGGGCTGTACGGGCCTGTTTCCATGCTGTAAGTTTCTATGATTATATTTACATCACCTTCAGACAAATCAGTGGTGCTTAACAATCCTTTACCACCCTCTCTAAGCAGGCACCAACGACATCCCTGTCATCTGGCTCCTCTCGATCGGTCACACACATTTCCTCTGTCCTCTCCACCTCTCCGCATTTTCCACAGCCAAAAACATGGTTATTTTCTCACTTTCCTGCTTCTGATGAAATGTCATCAGCCTGAAACATTAACTGTGTTACTATCTCCATCGATGCTGCCTGACTTGCTAAACATTTCCAGCATTTCACATTTCCAGCATGTGTTGTTTTATTTTAATTGTCAATTATTCCGGTGAGTTGCCTTTCCAGAAGAGAGCACTGTTAATGCTGAGCTGTTCAAATACTGTTGTGCCTCCGACCCACACTGCTATCATGAAACACTGCCTAAGATATCCCTGATGTATAAACATATCAGTGCACTGAGACCTCAGGTACCGGCAGCTGCTCTGACCATGACGTCCCTTCCACAACAATAACAAGCGAGACGTAGCAGGCTGCCAAGTCCCTGTCTTTTGGGGCAATGCTAATTCCCATTTTGCTTCATACAATGGAAGCAGTATAACACTCAGGTGAAAATCTGCTAAATTGGAAAACTGCCCAAGTATTTTGAAAAAGCGTCAACTCAATATCACCATACAGTGTGATATCTCGTCCGACAGAGAGGCATGCCGGTCGTAGTGCCTAGTTGACATCCAGTGCTCATTTCCTGCTGAATTAGAGCTAATTGCACTTGTTCTTGCACAGGCACTCAGACTGTGTCCCTTGGACATGGCTGTTTCCAACCCCTGTGCTACAGCACGCGCCTGCCTGTCAGCCCTATTGTTAACTACTTGAGAACCTGGCTGCTGACAGCCGCAGGGTTTCTGTCTAAAAGTTCCAGGTCCGGAGCCTATACAGGTCCAAGGTTGGCAATGGCTCCTGTTGACAACAGCAGCTAAAACAACTCCCCTGCCAAAGGATGTCAGTCACCGAGGACTGTCCAGGCAATAAAGCAAGATTCCTCCAAAGTCATCTTGGAAATGGAATTGTGATTGCTTTATTATTGTCACTTGTACTGAGATACAGTGAAAAGCTTGTCTTGCATACCGATCATACAGATCAATTCATTACACAGTGCACTGAGGTGGTACAAGGTAAAACAATACAGAATGCAGAGTAAAGTGTCACAGCTACAGAGAAAGTGTAGTGCAGTGCAGGCAGACAATAAGGTGCCAGGACATAACGAGGTACATTGTGAGCTCAAGAGTCCACCATATCGTACTAGGAAACTGTTCAATAGTCTTATAACAGCGGGACAGAAGTTGTCCTCGAGCCTGGTGGTTTGTGCTTTCAGGCTTTTGTATCTTCTGCCTGAGGGGAGAGGGGAGAAGAGAGAATGACCCAGGTGGGTGGGGTCTTTGATTATGTTGGCTGCTTTACCAAGGCAGCGAGAAGTATAGGCCGAGTCCATGGAGGGGAGGCTGGTTTCCGTGTTGTGCTGAGCTATGTCCACAACCCTCTGTAGTTTCTTGCGGTCCCAGGCAGAACACTTGCCATACCAAGCTGTGATACATCAAGATAGGATGCTTTCTATGGTGCATCAGTAAAAGTTGGTGAGTGTCAAAGGGGACATGCCAAATTTCTTTAGCCTGCTGAGGAAGTAGAGGTGCTGGTGAGCTTTCTTGGGCATGGTGTCTACGTGGTTGGACCAGGACAGGCTAATGGTGATTCTCATTGCTGGGAACTTGAAGCTCTCAACCCTCTCGACCTCAGCACCGTTGACATAGATAGGTGCATGTACACCACCCCCTTTCCTGAAGTCAATGACCAGCTCTTCATCAATCACCTCAGACTCCTGTCTCACGTCTCCCCTTCTCCTCTTTATACCAGCCGCCTCCCTTCTCTACTCTCAGTCCTGATGCAGGGTTTTGACCCGAAACCCCGACAATTACTTACCCCCCACAGAAGCTGCTCGACCCGCAGATTGTTTGTTGATCCAGATTTCAGCATCTGCAGTCTCTTGTGTCTCCATCCTCCAAAGTCAGTGATCTACGTCCATCCCTGTGCATCAGACCCATTCAGAAAGAAATTCAGTCAGAAAGTGTTTACAGTGTACCCTTCCCAGCTTTAAGGTGCTTCAAAACTCTTCGCAGCCCTTGAAGTAGCTATGAAGTGTTTTAAGGCAGAAAACCATTATTGCACAGCAAGGTCCCAAAAACCGCAACGAGTTAACGATCAGATAATCTTCTTTCGTTATTCTGGGGAGAAGACGTTGACCAGGACACCACCCTCTTTCAATATAAAAATCTGATAATCTGTTATCCCATTGTTCGGAAATCTGGATGATTCAGGATGTGGCTCACTGGGACTCCAGCTCCCATGCTGCCTTCAAACTCATCAGGATGCCAGTTCCCACGCTCAGCAGATTTACTGGAAACTTTGTTACACCACGTACAGTATAATACTTCTCAACCTTTTCTATCTTCTGCCCAATGGAAGGGGGGGAGAAAAGAAAATGATAGTATCTGTTATGATACTATCCATAGTATGATGGTATCCATTGTATTTATTTATTTAAAATAAGATAAGGTATCTTTATTAGTCACATGTATATCGAAACACACAGTGAAATGCATCTTTTGCGTTGAGTGTTCTGGGGGCAGCCCACAAGTGTCGCCACGCTTCCGGCGCCAACATAGCATGCCCACAACTTCCTAACCCGTACGTCTTTGGAATGTGGGAGGAAACCAGAGCATCGGGAGGAAACCCACGCAGTCACGGGGAGAACGTACAAACTCCTTTACAGACAGCGGCGGGAATTGAACCCAGGTCACTGGCGCTGTAATAACGTTACGTTAACCGCTACACTACCGTGCCTGCCCTCCACACTACTGTGTCTGCCCCATAGTATTTATTCATTACACTACTATACAACAGTTAAAAAAAGTTAACTAACAGTGTGTTGTGGTGTTCCCAGGACTAACATCCAATAGTTTGGAAAATCTTCTCGTCCAGCACCACCAAGGTAACAAGGGTGCCAGATTATCAGGAATTTACTGTAGTACCACAGCGTGCTTCCCATTCACCTCTGAGTTCAAATGGGGCTCAGTTTAACATCTCATTTGAACATTCTAGTGTTCCCGCAATACTGCACAAGGTTTACAGACTCGGGTTTCTGGCATGGGACTTGAACTCACAATCTTCTGATGGAAGAAGTGAGACCATTGTCCATGGAGCACATGGATGAGTAGTTTTCTTCTCTCTGACCATCCTTCGCCAACATCTGGTCCAGGTATGTGGACGCCATGGCCAAGAAAGCACACCAACGCCCCTAGTTCCTCAGGAGGCTAAGGAAATTCAGTATGTTCCCGATGACTCTTACCAATTTTTATAGATGCACCATTGAAAGCATTCTATCTGGATGTATTGTAGCTTTGTATGGCAACTCCTTTGCCCAAAACTGCAAGAAATTGCAGAGGGTTATGAACACAGCCCCGTCCATCATGCAAACCAGCCTCCCCTCCACTGATGCAGCCAACATAATCAAGGACCTTTCCCATCCCAGTCATTTTCTCTTTACCCCCCTTCCAGTGGGCAGAAGCTACAAAAGCTTGAGAACATGTACCGCCAGACTCAAGGACAGCTTCTATCCCGCTATTGAACAGACTATTGAACGGAATATCCCAAACTATTGAACAGACCTCTTACATGTTAAAGATGAACTCTTGAACTCTCAACCTACCTCGTCGTGGCCCTTGCACTTTATTTGTCTACCTGATCTTTCTCTGTAACTTTAACATATATTCAGCATTCTGTTTTATTTTCCTCTTGTTCTACCTCGATGTACTTATATATGGAATGATCTGTCTGGATAGCATGCAAACAAAAGCTTTTCACCGTATCTCAATACATGTGACAATAATAAACCAATTACCGAATTATTTCAAACCAGCACCATGCTCCTCTCCTGGTGATATAGAGCCACTGCTGTTCCACAGCCCTCAGCTGTAAGTCTGGAAGCTGGAGCAAGTGCAGAATGTGCACTCCATTGTGTAGACTGTATGCAGACTAATGCCCAATGACAGCTCCTGGTATGTCCTGAATAACAATTCTAAGCTGTTTGAAGACGCAACTCTGGAGGGAGGTGGGCAAGGAACATTTAACTGAGCTTACCTCATGTTTGGGTTGGACATGTGGAGCTGATGACCTAATACTGATCTGACATGAGGGTAATGTTACACTGAATAAATAATACTCATCTTGAAATCGTTTTCAAACATAAAGCACCGCTCTACATGGCTTTGGCCCTTGTTCCAACTGGATGCCTGCACCCTGACCTTCACACTTGCTTTATTAATGTTTTATGATGTGGGCTTCATTGGCAAGGCCCATACTTAAATACCCTTGAGAAGGTGGTGGTGAGCTGCCTTCTTGAACCACTGTACTCATTTCGGCAAAGATATTCCCACGGTACTGCTGGGTTGGGATTTCCAGGATTTAGACCCAGCAATGATGAAGGACTAGCAATATACTTTCAAGTCAGGATGGCGGGGTGATTCAAAGGGACACACGCAGGTGGTGGGGTTCCCCTGCACCTGCTCCCTTTATCTTTATTTGTGGTAGAGGTCATGAGTTTATGGACAGCTAGGTGGTAACTGCAGTGTATTTTATGGATGGTACACACTGCAGACACTGTGCACCACTGATGGAGGGAATGAAAGATTAGGGTGGTAGAGGGGGTACCAGTCAAGTGGGCTGCTTTGTCCTGGATGGTGTTGAGCTGTGAGTAAAGTGGACAGCGTTTTTGAAGGCAATATTTTGAATACATTTGCACAATTTCATTTTATTTCAAGCCTGACCATCATTGGTAACAAAGCAGAAAGCTGGGTCTGATCCACACCAGAAGGAGGTGGGAGATCAGTTTGTTAATCCTGGGAGTAAAAGAGTAAGAGATTGAGATTAAATATCCATCAAGAGGATTAACAAGCAGAAGGCAAAGAGCAAAGAGAGTTTTCACAAGAACCAGAGGGAGAAGAGAATGATATTTTTCCGATATGTTATGATCTGAAAGAGCAATAGGACCAGACTCAGTGGTGACACAAGGGACTGCATTTCCTGGAGCAACGAACAATCTGCTGGAGTGGATCTTTAAGAGGAAAGGAATTGTTAACGTTTTGACCCGCTGAGTTTCTCCAGCAGTTTGTTTATTGCTCCAGACTCAATGGTAACTTGCAATAGAGAATTGGATGAAAATTTGTCGGAATATGGAAAAACAGCCAGGGAATGTGACCACTTGGATAGTTCTTGGCCTCTGTGTTGCAAGATCCTATGATGCTAATCTAAAATTGGAATTGAATATGATTAAAATGAAGGAGGGACAAAAGGGAAAATAAATTGTGATACTTCTAACGGTCTAAATAATTTAATCCAAAAAGAAAGACTTCTGTGACTGTTGCTTCCCTTTCAGTACCTCCCAAAGTACTTTATGATTACTGAAATATTCATCATTGCTGTAATGTAGGAAACATGGCAGCCAACTTGCGCACAGCAAGCTCCCACTGAAAGTGGCATGACAATGGTGCACCGATCTGTTTTAGTGGAGTCAAATGAAGGATAAATTTTGGCAGGACATCAGGGATAACTCCAGTACTCTTGCCCAATAACTGTGGTGTATGTCTAACAACCAGTAACAGTATCTTTGAGGATGATAGGGTTAGGGTTAGTGAATATGTCACATGGCTAACCATCGAAAAACTGTTGGACTGTGCTTTTAGCTTTAGTTGAAAACAGAGCCACAGTGAACAGTTGTTGTCTCAGTGAGTGAATGAGTGGCATTGACACTTCACTCTTGACCAGTTCAGACAAATCCACAATCAGAACACAATGGCAACAACAAAGGGCGACGTGGAAGTTCTAAGCTTTAGGAAGATGCAAAATAGCAAACGTGTAGAAAAAGAGAAGACATTCTTCAGAGCTAAAATAAGATCAGAACATAATAAGGAATGGCAGCAGAGTGGTACAGCCAGTAGAGAGAGAGCAATCTGGGTTCAGTGCTGACCTCCAGTGTGGAGTTTGCACGTTCTCTCTGTGACTGCACGTGTTTCCTCCAATTTCCTGAAGACATGTGGGTTGGTAGGTCCATTGGCCACAGTAAATTGCCTCGAGTGTGTAGGTGAGTGATAGAAACTGGGGGGAGTTGATGGGAATGTAAGATTAATGCAGGATCAGTGTAAATAAGTGGTTGATGGTCAGTGTGGATTTGGTGGGTGGATGGACCAGTTTCCATGCTGTATCTTTCTATGACTCTATGACCCTGGAAGAAGGCACAGGCTATTCTGCCCCTTGAGCCAATAAAGCAGACCTTTTACCTCAAGGCCACTTTCCTTCACTAACCTCCTTGTTCCCTTAGTAGCCAAAAAAATCTACCAATCTCTGATTACCTAGCACTGGCAAAAAACAGAATGAAATGGATCACGTTCAGGTTGGCAAGGCTGCCACAGAGATCAGTGTTTACTCGATGGGCCAAATGGCCTAATTCTGCTCCTCTATCTTATATCTTATGGTGCTGGGGTCTTGACAACAACCTACGAATTAGACAGTCATTGAATCATGGAGCTATACAGTGCGGGAAAAGGCCCTTTGGCCCCACCCATCCATGCTGACCATTACCGAACTGAGCTAGTCCTATTTGCCTCTGTTTGCCCAATATCCCTCTAAATCTTTCTTGTCCAAATGCCTTTTAAATGTTGTAATTATTCTCAACTCCACAATTTCTCTAGCAGCTCATTCCATAAACTCACCATGCTCTGTGTGAAGAAGTTGCCCCTCAAGTCCCCTTTTAAATCTTTAAACCTATGCCCACTAGTTTTGGACTCCCCTACCCTGGGGGGAAAACCTCGGATATTCACCTTATCCATGCCCCTCATGATTTTATAAACCTCTATAAGCTCACCCACCAGCCTCTGAAGCTCCAGGGAAAACAGTCCCAGGCTATCCAGACTCTCCTAATAACTCCCCAATCCTGAAAACATCCTCATAAATCTTTTCTGTGCTCACTCCAATTTAAGAAGAGACCAAATGTACAGTGATAATATTTCGTGAAGATACAAAGGAAAGTTGTGGGAAGTGTAGTAAGAATCTGCAAGAGGATGTAGACAGGTTAAGTAAGTGGGCAAAAGTTGGGCGGATGGAGTATTTAGTTTGGAAATGTGAAGTTATCTACATTGGTATTAATAAAATGGGAGGAGGTTACAGAAGGCGATGCTCTGGGAGACTGACATACCCTCATAAATAAGACACCGAAAATTAGCTTGCAATTAGGAGGAGAAATGGAATTTTGGCCTTTATTACAGAGGGAATGAATCAGCATCAGAATCCGGCATCCATCATTTAGGACCCTCACCACCCGGGACATGCCCTCTTCTCGTTACTACCATCAGGGAGGAGGTACAGGAGCCTGAAGACCCACACTCAACATTTCAGGAACAGCTTCTTCTCCTCCGCCATCAGATTTCTGAACGGTCCATGAACCCATGAACACCACCTCGATATTCCTTTATTTGCACTATTTATTTACTTTTGTAATTTATAGCTTTTTATGTCTGTGCACTGTACTGCTGCCGCAAAACAACAAATTTCACCTCATATGTCTGTGATAATAAATCGGGGTTCTTGCTCCAAATGTACAGAGCGAGCCTGGATAAGTGGTTATAGCTGCCTGGATTAGATCGTATGGAATATGAGGAGAGGCTTAAGGTGCTAGGGCTTTATTCACTGGAAAGGAGGAGGATGAGAGGAGACACGATAGTGTTACGGACTCAGTGAATCTCCCTTTAAGATAGAGAGTGTGTGTGTATGTGTGTGTGTGACGTGCTTACGTCAATAGAAGATAAAGGACGTAATGACGTGGAAGAAGAAGAAGAAGAAGAGAGAGAGAAGGGAGAGAGACACCAGCCTGCTAGTGTTCTCTGTCGATGGATGAGAAACAATAACTGTGTCTGCCACTGAAATCCATGTATGGAAGTTGGAAGTAATCCGGTGGAGTTCACTTTGTTGCTGACCTGTAGAAGGAAACAGGTATTTGTGTGTGGACGACCACGATTCGGATGCTTTTCGGGATGAGGGAGTCACTACCGAGTAAACACTGAAGTGTCGTTTGGGTTCCATCGTGGAACATTTGGATTTCGTATTTACTCTCTCTATGTTTCTCTACATCTACGTCTTATCTTAAGACAACGGTGGTTCTTGAAGAAGCCCTTGTTCATGTTTCACCTTACGGCTTGCGGAACTGAACTTTAAGAACCATTCCTGAACTGGGAGTTTTGGACTTTGTCACACACACACGAAGAGTTTAGTTTTGGGGTTAACGTTCAAGGTTTAACATTTTTGAATTCTAACATACTAACATTTTTACTTTTATTTTTCATATTATCATAAGTAGTGATTAATAAAATAGTTTTTAACACTGAATCATACTCAGTGTGTTTCTCTTGTTGCTGGTTCGTGACAAAATTGGGGGCTCGTCCGGGATAGTTCCCAAGGTTAACGAGATTCGTCCGGGATCCAATCCAAAGATTAACGAGTGTCGTCTGGGATCGTTCCCCAGATTGAGGAGATTCGTTCAGGATTCAATCCAAAGATTTTTGAGGGAGGTCTGATAAATTCTTTTTAATTGGCTTGTGTGTGTGGAAACCAGCAGCAATGGATATTAAGGCATTTTTGGAGTCACCAACCCTAAAGGGATTGGAGGTGGCGAAAAAGGATGATTTGATAAAGATTGCTACAAAGCTAAACCTTACAGAAGTAAAGCAGTCTATGAGAAAAGCAGTTATTCATAGAATGATAGTTGACTATTATTTGGAGAAGAAGGTGTTTGAGAAGGAAGTGTTAAAACAGTTTCCTGTCAGTGAAATAGCAGTTTCTGAGGCACAGGTGCAGATAGCAAAGATGGAGTTAGAACAAACACGACTGAAGTTCGAGTTGGGACAAAAAAAGATAGAGGCTGAACGAGAGCAAAAGAAATTAAAGGCTGAACGAGAACAAAAGAAATTAGAGGCTGAACGAGAGCAAACCCAGTTAAAGATAGAGGCTGAACGAGAGCTAACTCGGATGAAGATAGAGGCTGATCTAGCAATGAAGCAGATGGAATTGAAGAGGATGGAGCTGGATAGTGAGGAGAAGGAGAAACAGAGGCAGCATGAGTTACAAATGAAGCGAAAGAGTTTGGAATCTGATTCTGATGATGGGTTTTCAGCCAGCAGGGAGGTTCGATTAGTCCCTCCTTTTGAGGAAGATCAGGTTGATCAGTATTTCCAACATTTTGAAAAGGTTGCTGTGAGTTCAAACTGGCCAAAGGAAGGATGGGCTCTTATGGTACAGAGTGTGATTAAAGGTAAAGCTCAAAAAGCTTATTCTGCTTTGTCTGCTGAGGATGCAGCTGATTATACCAAGGTAAAACAAGCTATATTGAAGGCCTATGAATTGGTACCTGAAGCTTACAGACAAAAATTTAGAGACTTGAGGAAATCTGCAGATCAGACTTATATGGAATTTGCCAATGGAAAGAGAATATGTTTTGAACGATTGTACATGGCTAAAAATGTAGATGGGGATTTTGATAAATTGAAAGAATTGATATTAGTGGAAGACTTTAAAAGATGTGTTCCAGCTGAATTAACAACATATTTAAATGAAAAGGGAGTGGAAACTTTACAAGAAACTGCTAGGTTGGCAGATGATTATGCTTTAACCCATAAATCCAAATGGGGACAACCTAAAACCTTTCAAAAGAGTTACAAGGACAATCCAGGTAAACCGGAGATTAAATTGGGAGGTAATCAAAAAGGGAAGGATGAAAAGAAGCCAGTGCTGGAGAAACCTGTTGAGCGTACTTATTATTACTGTAAGAAACCTGGCCATGTGATATCTAATTGTGCCCTTTTGAAGAAAAGGAAGGAAGCTGTGCCCAATGCTTGCTTTCAGGCAATTAAAAATCAAAAGGGTTTAGGAGATGCTGTTAAAGATCAATCCTTGCAAGAGGTAAAAGCGGAAGAGTTGGAGGAGGTGAGAAAGGAATTCCGTTCTTATGTGTCAGAGGGTTTTGTTTCACTGAATGATGAGTCACCCCAGGTGCCAGTGAAAATTCTTAGAGTTACTGGGGCTTGCCAATCTCTCTTGCTGGACAGTGTTTTAAATTTTGGTGAAGAAAGTGACACCGGTGAGGTAAATCTAGTGCGAGGCATTACAGATGACACCATATCTGTCCCTTTACACAGGGTGATTTTAAAGTCAAAGTTCGTAGAAGGACCAGTCAAGATAGGGATAAGACCTAGGTTGCCAGTGGAAGGAGTTTCTTTGTTATTGGGAAATGACCTTGCAGATGGAGAAAGTGATCCTGTGGTACGGTTAACGACCAAACCAAGGATTGATGAGTCTGAGAATGATCCAGATGTTTACCCATCATGTGCGGTGACTCGAGCTAGAGCTAAAGAATTAGCCAAGACAGACAGTCCGGTGCAGTCTGATGTGGTTCCTTGTGACAGTCCTAAACAGGAAGAAAATTATGATGCCTTATCTGAGACTTTTCTGTCTTCACTGGAGGATCAACATCCTTATAGTGAGCCTGAATCTAAAGAATTGTCTTTGTCGAGGAAGGATTTTATGGTGGAACAGACAAAGGACCCTGAGTTGACAGAATCTCCTCATGTGAGGAGATTGAGAAAGTGCCGTGGATATTATGTCAGAAATGGAGTGTTAATGAGGAAATGGAGACTTCCCCATGTCCAAAAAATTTAAAACTCGGTTGGAGAGAGTCTGCCAGCTAGCGAGAGAGAATTTGAAAACTAGCCAGATAAGAATGAAGACATATTTTGATAGACGTGCTCGGCCTAGGACATTCGCAGTGGGGCAAAAGGTGTTGGTATTTTTCCCTAGCCAAAATAATCCCTTGCAATCTCGTTTTTCTGGACCCTATGTTATTGAATCTCGAGTGACTGATTTAATATATATAATCAAAACACCAGATAGACGCAAGAAAACACAACTCTGTCATGTAAATATGCTAAAACCTTATTATGAGAGCCATTCAGTTGTGGCCTTGGTGGATGATGTAAAGGTTGTTTCTAGAATGCCTGATGTTGATGTTGAGGAAGGCCAATTTAGACCAAATATTGTTCCATCGAAACTCAAAAACCAAAATATCCTGGAGAACCTTGAAATGAAGTTGGACCATTTACAAGTTTCACAAAAACAACAGATGAGAGAATTAATTTTAAAATTTAAAAATTTGTTCCCAGATGTTCCAAACAGAACATCGATAATTACCCATGATGTTGATGTTGGGGATGCAAAACCAATCAAACAACACCCATATCGAATGAATG
This sequence comes from Pristis pectinata, assembly GCF_009764475.1. Taxonomy (NCBI): domain Eukaryota; kingdom Metazoa; phylum Chordata; class Chondrichthyes; order Rhinopristiformes; family Pristidae; genus Pristis; species Pristis pectinata. The sequence continues at coordinate 8,717,686 of NC_067410.1, read as the reverse complement.
TGGAAAAAAGTAAACTTGTTGATCAGGAACTAAAGTACATGTTGGAAAATGATATTATTAGACATTCTACTTCAAATTGGAGTTCGCCCTGTGTTATTGTACCTAAACCTGATGGAACTGTTAGATTTTGCACAGATTACACGAAAGTGAATGCTGTAACGAAGTCAGATGCTTACCCTATTCCTAGGGTGGATGATTGCATAGATAGAGTGGGAAAGGCAAAATTTCTTAGAAAGGTTGACCTATTAAAAGGGTACTGGTGTGTTCCATTAACAGATAGAGGAAGGGAGATTTCAGCCTTTGTAACCCCTTCTGGATTGTATGAATACAATGTTTTACCATTTGGAATGAAAAATGCTCCGGCAACATTTCAACGAATGATTAATTCAGTGATTCATGGGTTAAAACATACAGATGCCTACATTGACGACTTAGTGACTGGGAATGATAATTGGGAAGATCACGTATCTGCGTTAGAAAGGTTGTTTGAAAGACTTTCCAAGGCTAACCTTACAGTTAACTTGGCTAAAAGTGAATTTGGCCATGCCACTGTGACGTATCTTGGTTATGTTGTAGGTCAAGGCAAGCAAGCTCCTGTTCAGGCAAAAGTTCAAGCAATATCTGAGTTCCTTATTCCCCCAGGTACGAGGACTGTTAGAAGATTTTTGGGAATGGTTGGATATTATCGAAAATTTTGTAAAAATTTTGCTGATGTTGCTCTTCCCTTAACTAATTTTCTGAAGAAGGGAGTAAAGTTTGTTTGGACAGATTCTTGTCAAGAAGCATTTGAGAAGCTGAAAGCCATTTTATGCTACCATCCTGTGCTCAAAACACCTGACTTTGAAAAGCCATTTTCATTAGCAGTAGATGCCAGTGATGAAGCTGCAGGAGCTGTGTTGTTGCAGAAGGGTGACCTTGATGATATTGACCATCCGGTAGCTTACTTTTCAAAGAAATTTAATGAGCATCAGAAGAATTATTCCACCATAGAGAAAGAATTACTGTCGCTTGTTTTAGCCTTGCAACATTTCAGTGTATATGTTTGCACCACTCAGAAACCATTGACTATATATACAGATCATGACCCATTGGTGTTTCTGAGCCGAGTCAAAAACAAGAACAGAAGGCTGTTAAACTGGAGTTTATTGCAAGAGTTTGATCTCATGATAACTCACATTAAAGGCAAAGATAATGTGATTGCTGATTGTCTTTCTCGATGTTAAATGGGAAACATGTATCTGTACTCATCTGATAGTCTGTAGTTGTGTAAAAATGATAATTATTAACATTACTAACTGTATGCGCGGTTAAATTTTTCTTGAGAAAATTTTTTTTTAGGTGGGAGGTGTTACGGACTCAGTGAATGTCCCTTTAAGATAGAGAGAGTGTGTGTATGTGTGTGTGTGTGTGGCGTGCTTACGTCAATAGAAGATAAAGGACGTAATGACGTGGAAGAAGAAGAAGAAGAAGAAGAGAGAGAGAAGGGAGAGAGACACCAGCCTGCTAGTGTTCTCTATCGATGGATGAGAAACAATAACTGTGTCTGCCACTGAAATCCATGTATGGAAGTTGGAAGTAATCTGGTGGAGTTCACTTTGTTGCTGACCTGTAGAAGGAAACAGGTATTTGTGTGTGGACGACCACGATTCGGATGCTTTTCGGGGTGAGGGAGTCACTACTGAGTAAACACTGAAGTGTTGTTTGGGTTCCATCTCTATTTACTCTCTCTATGTTTCTCTACATCTACGTCTTATCTTAAGACAACGGTGGTTGTTGAAGAAGCCCTTACTCATGTTTCACCTTATGGCTTGCGGAACTGAACTTTAAGAACCATTCCTGAACTGGGAGTTTTGGACTTTGTCACACACACACGAAGAGTTTAGTTTTGGGGTTAACGTTCAAGGTTTAACATTTTTACTTTTATTTTTCATATTATCATAAGTAGTGATTAATAAAATAGTTTTTAACACTGAATCATGCTCAGTGTGTTTCTTTTGTTGCTGGTTCGTGACAATAGAGGTATATAAAATATTGAGAGGAATAGATAGAGTGGACAGTCAGCGCCTCCTTCCCAGGGCACCAATGCTCACCAAGACGAGAGGGCATGGCTTAAGGTTATGGGTGGGAGGTTCAGGGGAGATGTCAGGGGGAGGTTTTTCACCCAGAGAGTGGTTGGTGCATGGAAAGCACTGCCTGGGGTGGTGGTGGAGGCAGATACATTGGACAGGTTCAAGAGTTTGTTGGATAGGCATATGGAGGAATGTGAGATAGAGGGATATGCGGGAGGAAAGGGTTAGATAATGTGAGGGTGGTTTGATGGATGGCACAACATGGTGGGCCGAAGGGCCTGTTTTGTGCTGTATGGCTCTATGGTTCTATGGTTTTAGTCCTCTTATGTGTGGAGGGATATACTTGCATTGGAAGCAGTTCCGAAAAGGATCCCTTGGCTGATTCCTGGGATGAAGTGGTTGGTCTTATGATGAAAGGTTGAGCAGGTTGGGTGTACGATCATTGGTGTTTGGAAGAGTGAGAGGTGACGTTGTTGAAAGGTATGAATGGGCTCAACAGATGGACACTGAGATGAGGTTTTGCCTCACGAGGGGGCAGAGTCTTACAGTGAAGGGTCTCCCACTTGAGATGGAAATGGGGAGGAATTCCTTTCCTCAGAGGGTGGCGGATTTTTGGAATTCTCTTTATCAGGCAAGACTTTAGAGGGGGCAATATGAGTTGTGGTATTAATTGAAACACGACGAGAAGAGTCTCGGTCAGCTCAAGGCGCAGGTGTGAGTTTATTCGGTAAAGCAGGAACATCAACATCGGCCGTGTCTGGGCCGTGATCAGCTGTGGGGGGTTAATGGTGGATCTTGGTGGGAAAGCAGCCAATGACAAGATGCTATGGGTCATACGACTGCAAAAGGCGGAACGCCCTTTTTACTGATGTCAGGGAAACTACACAGCTTCCATCTGTCCATTATTAGAATTGTAATAACATTGGACATCTGGTACCATTTTGCAGAGCCAAACAGAACGTGGTTGACATGAAGAATTATAAAGGTAAAGGAACACACCCACTGAATGCACCGAGAGAAATACCCTGAACGGCACTGCTGTTAGTGAGGGGACAGGACAATGCATGTAATAGTCTCTGTTCTATATGATAAAAGACAACAGCTACCATTGAAATAACTGATCAGGACATCAGAGTGTGCATACTGCAGCTGAACACTCTGTAACCAGGCCAGACACCCACAGGCACAACTGTAGACAAGCCTCGTTAATAATAATAACCTGATGCATCAGAGCTTGGTATGGCAACTGTTCTTCCCAAGACCGCAAGAAATTGCAGAGTTGCGAACGCAGCCCAGTCGGTCACGTAAACCAACCTCCCCTCCACTGACTCCGTCTACACTTCCTGCTGTCTCGGGAAAGCAGCCAACATAACAAGGACCCCTCCCACCCCGATCATTCTCTCTTCTCTCTCCCTCCCATTAGGCAGAAGATACAAAAGCTTGAGAACACGTACCACCAGGTTCAAGGACAGCTTCTATCCCACTGTTATCAGACTCTTGAACGGATCTCTCATACGATAAAGATGAACTCTTGATCTCTCATTCTAGCTCACGGTGGCCCTTGCACTTTATTTGTTTACCGTTACTGCCCTTTCTCTGTAGCTACAACACTATGTTCTGCATTCTGTTTTTCTTTTTACTACCTCAAGGTGCTTATGTATGGAATGATCTGTCTGGATGACAAGCAAACAAAAGCTTTTCACTGTATCTCGGGGCATGAGTCAATAATAAAACCAACCAACATAACATCCTGTTGTTCACATACTCCAGAGAAGATTTGCAAACACTGGGAGAAATGAGATGCACTGCAGCCCGAAGTGATGGAGAGGTCTTGCTGCCCATAACTGGGGGAGCCAAAAACCCATGGGCGGCACAGTAGTGTAGCGGTTAGCATAACGCTATTACAGCACCAGCGACGCGGGTTCAATCCTTGCAGCAGTCTGTAAGGAATTTGTGCTTTCTCCTCATGTGTCTGCATGGGCTTCCTCCAGGTGCTCCGGTTTCCTCCCACATTCCAAAAAAAGATGTACGGGTTAGGAATTGTGGGCATGCTATGTTGGCGCTGGAAAAGTAGTGACACTTGTGGGCCCTATCTTTTTATTCTGGCTTCTGACCACTTTCTTTCCAGTCCTGATGAAGGGTCTTGACCTGAAACATTGACTGTTTATTTCCCTCCACAGGTGCTGCCTAACCTGCTGAGTTCCTCCAGCATTTTGTGTGTGATAGATCAGTCATGATCGTACTAACTGGCAGGGCAGGCTTGAGGGGGCTGGTGGTCTACACCTGCTCCTATTTTCTTGTGTCCTTGAGTTACATGCCTCCAGGAAGTATCTGGGTGGGTCAGAAGTGAAACCAGAAGCCAACACTAGGAAGGGGGAGGCCATGGGAAAAGTGCACAGTGCCACAAATGCTATGAAAATTGCCTTGGAGCCAGAGAGAGTCACAACTAGTAACAGTCTAACCACTGTGAGAGAAATGGATCAGTAGTTCAGGATGGTTGACTACACAGATTACAACGAGCCATTTGCGGACAATATGCCACAGCTCCCAAGGAAATGTGAAAGCGGGAATAATTGGATGAAGATAAGATAAGATATCTTTATTAGTCACATGTACGTCGAAACACACAGTGAAATGCATCTTTTGCGTAGTCCTGGGGGCAGTCCGCAAGTGTTGCCACGCTTCCGGAGCCAGCATAGCATGCCCACAACTTCCTAACCTGTATGTCCTTGGAATGTGGGAGGAAACCGGGGCACATGGAGGTAGGCATTTGGAGAACTTCTAAAAGACTGGTCATTCTAGGTACTCAGAATGAACATATAGAAAGTCACTGGATGTCTACCCCACAAGTAAAGACCATTTGGAAAGAGACCTTAAATTTAATGAGAATGAAATACTGGGATAGGGCAACCATCTGTGTCTTCACACTGTTGTCTTCCTGTTCTTGAGACCCAAGAACAGGAAGACAACAGTGTGAAGACACAGCAGCAAGAGGGGAATCTATACGAGGACTGTGAGACTGTGAAGCAAGGAGCGATCTTGTTATATCTGACGAATGGGAGCACTCGGCTGAGGGACCAGAATAGTACTCGTCAGAGAGGTCCTCCTGGAGTTTGGAGAGGGTGGCAATCTGCATGGACCGTTTCTGATTCAGCCCAGCCGGAACAGACCCAGCTGAGGTCTGGTAGCTCCACAGAGGGCAAGTTGCACAGTGCACTGACTGGACCCACACGCAAAGTTTGAAGTGAGCCCATAGTAAAGAGCAGAGTCTGAGTAATGCGGTCAAAAAGTTGATCATTGAAATCACAGAAATTTATGGCACAGAAGGAAGCCATTTACTCAGGCCAATACATATCAGCCACAAGGGAGCCGTTATTAAGACTAATCCCACTTCCCAGCTCAATCTGTGGCCTTGTAAATTGCAGCTCGTCAGGGCACCTCTTAATTGTGGTTCGCTCTCCTTTGGCTCAGAGCCACATGTCATACAGTTGGAGAGTTTGCAACTTGGCAGCACACCTCACACACGCACGTCATCAAGCAGATTATCACATGCCCAAGTACATGAGAGCACACACACGCGTGTTTGTGAGTACACACATACAACTAAGCAGTCACCACAGCCCCAATTCTCTTCCTTTTGCTTCTCATGTTAAAAATCCCAGAGCATGATTCAGAGAATTCATTGACCCAGTGACGCTATGAACAGGAGAGGGCTTTCCCAATGCCTTGGCCAACATTCCTCCCTCAAGCAATGTCAATAAGAGACCAACAGATCTATCCAATCAGTGCCGGTGAGAGTTCACTGCCATGTCACCGCCTCAGCCCTATTCACTGTGAAGGAACTTCTTCGCAATGCTTTGTAAAGTAGTTTCTTCTGGCCTCTGTACTGAAAATGTTGTAAAAATGGCATGAAATTGGTAAACATTTCACATGTACAAAACTGGTCCAATTCCACACTGGGACAACCTGTGGCTCAGCCCCACAGCCAGTCATCCCACATTAAGTTCACAAGGATTTTTGTAGACATCTCAGGTCCCATTCAGAAACATGGGGCTGATGAGAGAGAAAGATGTCAATTGCATCCTTGCTTACCACACGCCAGTGGTAGGTGGAGACACAAGAGACCGTAGATGCTGGAATCTGAAGCAGCAACCAATCTGCTGGAGGAACTCAGCGGGTCAAGCAGCATCTGTGCGGGAAAAAGGGATTGCCGACATTTTGGGTGGAAACCCTGCATCAGGACTCATTGATGTTTCAGCTCAGAACCCTGCAACCCTGCAAAGGTAGGTGATTCCTTCTTCCAATTTTATATGCAGGAGATCTGGGAACAGGAGCACACCCCAGCTCTCAGGAGTTGCTCTCCATCCCCTTCTTGTGGCCCACCTTGATAAGAAAAGAAAAGAAAAGAAAAGAAAAGAAAAGAAAAGAAAAGAAAAGAAAAGAAAAGAAAAGAAAAGAAAAGAAAAGAAAAGAAAAGAAAAGAAAAGAAAAGAAAAGAAAAGAAAAGAAAAGAAAAGAAAAGAAAAGGATAGGATAGGATAGGATAGGATAGGATAGGATAGGATAGGATAGGATAGGATAGGATAGGATATCTTTAGTCACACGTACATCAAAACACACAGTGAAATGCATCTTTTGCATGGAATGTGCTGAGGGCAGCCTGCAAGTGTCACCATGCTTCTGGCGCCAACATAGCATGCCCACAACTTCCTAACCCGTACACCTTTGGAATGTGGGACGAAACCAGACCACCCAGAGGAAACCCTCGCAGACATGGGGAGAACATACAAACTCCTTAGAGACAGCAGCGGGAATTGAACCCAGGTCGCTGGTGCTGTAATAGCGTTACGTTAAGCACTACACTATCGTGCCTGTCCTACGCCTTGGGCTCAGCCAAGGCTGCAGTCAGTAAGTTAGGCAGCTTAGCACTGACCTTCTTGCTGGGGAAGCTCACACTAAGAACACTAATGAGGCCCAATGATCCCCTTTTATTGGTCCTCAGACCCCTAAGTTTTGGAGTGCTCCTGCTCTGCAGGATTCAGCCAAGGACACACAAAATAGATGGAATTTTCTGTGTCGGTATTCCCTTAAATAATGTGTGGTTCTTGTTTACTGAAAATTAGAAGGCCTCCTCGTGAATATCAACTTGTTGCAGCAGTTACATTGCACAGTTTCACTTATTAAGCTCTTCACAAAACATGATCCAGGATAGAAGGAGTTAGTTATCACTAAACTGAGGTTTATTCGGACAAAAGTAGCTCCTTTGACAATGGGCTTTCTTTGCGTCCGTGGAATGGCTTTGCCAAAGATGTATGCATTTTGACCTAAAGCTTTGGCTGCATCCCAATGCAACATTCCAAGCAGCAGCACCATGTCCAAATCCCAGCTCTCATCCCTACCAGAAAGTTATGGGATAGACTGAGGGAGAATTCAGAGAAAGTTCTGGCTTCACAGCAAACATTTTGAACTCTCCGACCACTGGGAGAGTGCACAGTCGGTTTGTATTTCTGTTACTCTCTGATTAACTGGCACAGGTGCTAGATTAATAGTCACAAAATACTGACCTCACAGCCCAAAAATTGTTGACGTGCTGTGCATGTAATGTGTTAAGCTGCCTGACAGGACAGTGCAGCAGAGACCTGAATAAGGAATTATTTTGAAAAACACTGATTGACAATAATGCCTCAACATTAGTAGCCAAACTAAGATGGGAGAGACTGTCGTAATTTCACTCACTCAAAGGACGCGGATGTTACTTATCACCCTTCCCTACCTGTGCCTGGACCAAGTAGGCAGACAGGGGGCAATCACATTGGTAAATCTAACTCGCCGCTAAGCATGGTGTATTTCTTTCCCTGAGGGCCAATAGTGAACCAGATGAGTTTTTAATTGACAATCCAGTGGTTTTGCAGTTGCTGTTACTAGCTGCTTTGTTTAAATTCCAGATCTATTTAATTGCTCAAATTTAAGTTGCCCCATAGCCACAGTGGGATTCAAACTCATGTTCCAGAATTAATGGGCCAGACTCTTGCTGTTAGTCCAGTAACTTAACTGCTGCATTACTAACCACAAGAAATCTGATGCATAAGCCCACTGCAGAGACTACATTATCCCAATGACAGTGATGCAAGGTCACTCACCACAGTAGGAGAAAGCAGAGAGTTTCACATACAATGAGAAATAATTGAATTCCTTCCACTTTCCATCTGAAGTTGAGTGGGAAGGTTAAATGAGTTAAATTCTCCAACTTTTAGTAACTGCTCCCCTTTTGTTCCTTTTCTCCTGATCCACTTAGCCCCCTCCACCCTACCTCTTTAACCTCCCATACCTCTCCATCTGCCCACCCCCTCCTCCTACTGGTTCCCCTCCCCACCTCCCTCCCTTTATTCCACACTCCACCGTGCTCTCCCATCAGATTCCGTCATCTTCAGCCCTTTGTCACCTCCACCTATCACCTCCAGCCTCTGCCCCCGATCCCACTCATCCCCCTTCCTCACCTGTCTATCACCCCCCTCACCTGGATCCACCCGTCGCCCGCCAGCTCTTGCTCAGCCCCCTTCCCTCCACCTTTTTACACCGTCCATCTCCCCTCGACTGTTTCAGTCCAGATGAAGGGTCTCGACCCGAAACGTCGACTGTCCATTTCCCTCCGCAGATGCTGCCTGACCCGCTGAGTTCCTCCAGCGTTTTGTGTGTTGCTCCAGATTCCAGCGTCTGCAGTCTCTTGTGTCGTTAGGTTAAACAGGTGCTTTGTTCCATTTCTTTTCCCTGAATTGTTCAAACTAAGGCGGCTGTTGAAAGTCAAGAAGTTGCAGATATTGGATATCTAAAATTCAAACACAAAATGCTGGTAATATCACCAAATTATCTGAAGTTGCTGCAACTCAGGTAATCTGATTCCTCTGTCTGTACCAGTCATCCATCTGTGATATTAGTTCAACGTTTGTTCTTTCCCCATCTTTTTTTCTTCCTGGGAACAGAGTTCATGCAACTCTTACCTTCTTTTGTCAATGTTCTCACCCTCTAACTGCTCCCCTTCACTCACTGACCAGCTAACCTTGTTTACAGCTTATCCCCATTGTTACCCAGGTATTACCTTATCAGAGACATCCTTGATCTTTACTACCTCGATGTAGTAGATTAATGATAGGTTGGGCGAGCTAGGGCTTTTCTCTTTGGAGCAAAGGAGGATGAGAGGTGACTTGACAGAGGTCTACAAGATGATAAAAGGCATCGACCGAGTGGACAGTCAGAGACTTTTTCCCAGGGCGGAGGTGGCTAACACGAGGGGGCATAATTTTAAGGTGATTGGAGGAAGGTATAAGGGGTAAGTTTTTTTTTTACACAGAGAGTGGTGGGTGCATGGAACACACTGCTGGCAGAGGTTGTGGAGGCAGATACATTAGGGACATTTAAGAGACTTAGATAGCCACATGAATGATAGAGAAGTGAAGGGCTATGTGAGAGGGAAGGGCTATATAGATATTAGAACAGGATAAAATGTCAGCACAACATTGTGGACCGAAGGACCTATACTGTGCTGTAACGTTCTATGTTCTATGATTGGCTGGATGACACACAAACAAAAGCTTTTAGCTGTATTTTGGTACATATGGCAATAATGAACCAATGCCACAATCAATATTTGTGAACAGATAAGGTTCAAGTCCCACTTCAGATTCTTAAGCATAAAATCAAGTTTGACAATCTAGTGCAACATTGAAGTGCTGCCACACTCTTAGAGATGCCATTTTTTTTGGATGAGATGTTTAACTAAGGCTTCATCTGCTCTCCCAAGTGGATGCAAGAGATCCCACAACACTGTTTCAAAGAAGAGCAAAGCTTTGGCTGGTCCTCTGGCCAATGTTTATCCTTCAACTAACATTATTATAAGAAAAGATAAAATATCTTTATTAGTCACATGTATCCAGGAAAAAAGAACATTTACATTGAGAAATCACCTTTCACTTCTTTATCAGGAAGTTCAAAAGTGCTTTACTTGTCTGTGAAGTATTTTAATTTGCCAATTTGTATACAACAAGCTCACACAAATGAAGAGAGAATGAGCAGATTGTGAGATAATTGTGCAAAAGGTCACAACTCCTAGGAATTCTCAGGAGCACTAAGGGAAGCTCAGTCACTGAATATGTCGAAGGCTGTGATTCGGAACAGTAAAAATCCAGGATGCAGCAAGACAGAGCACAAGGTAAAGGATAGGCCAGGATTTGGCTCAAAGCAGCCAACAATTCCGTCCTGCTTCCAAGATATCTGTTAGGACTTTGTTTGCCTTACAATCTGAAGGAAAGCTCTCTTTTGAAATAGTGATGTGAGATCTTTTTCATCCACCTCAGAGTAAACCACGGTTCCAGTTAGGGAACACCACTAAATAGCACAGTAATCCTATGGAACAGTACTGGAGAGTCACCCTACATTCTTACACTCATATCTAGAATGGAAAATGAACCCACCATCTTCTGACCCAGCAGCAGAAGTCCTGAGCACCAAACCAGAGCTGATGCCCAAGCACACATGCGCAAATTGGTCACTACATTTACTACAGTGACTGCACTTCCAAAGGACTTCAGCAACTGGGAACTGCTTCATCACATTGTGCTGTGGAAAGGTCTTTCAGTCTCTCTGGACGCTCCATTATGAGGCAGAGAGACTTCAGTGCCATCGGAGAGGTTGAAGTTTCAACAGTTTGAGAGGCCGAGAAAGGTTTCTGGAGAGGGGATATCGTTCTGATACAGCGTCCACAAATTATTAGCTGGGAGTCAGTGTTAAACAACTGGACGAGGCCTCTGCCAGCTCAACATTGGCGGGAGCCCAGAGAGCTGTGAGTAATGCAAAGGATCAGCTGAATCCCCTCCCAGTGGAACAACTACCATTCAACTGCTGGGGAATTAAAACCTGGGTATGTTAGTACATAAGCTCCATGCAACATTGTACTCAGAGTAAAAGCTAAAAGCAAAACATAGGGCTATCTGGTAGAATGAATCAGAAAGGTGTACAGCTTACCAATGACTCTATATAACAGCTTTCAGGTGCTGTTGACACTGTTTAATATAATGCTAATGAAGAGGTCTCCATTGGCAACTCTGTACCACCCAATGAGATGCAGGTGGGGTGGGGCTTATGTCTGGGCTCATGACAACCAGCCAATTGTTGAGTAAATTGGTTTACTCAAAGCATGTTCTAATTCGGAGGCAGAGAAAGCAAGAGTAAAAGAAACCTCAGCAACTTCTCCCAATTACAGCAGGATAATTTCAGCAGAACAATGTAGTGAGATTTCTTCCCTCAGCATGCCTGAGAATTCTTGAGAGTTGCAACCCTCTGTGTAATTATCCCTCAATCACAGATGATCCAGTCATTCTCTTTCATTTGTAGGATTGATCTGAGACTCAATGGGCTGAATGGCGTCGTAAGGAAAATTATGATAGAAGAAATGAAAACAATTCCCTCAATTCCATTTAACTTTACCACCTGAAAAAATGAATCTCCTAATTATTACATTAGTAAGTGATCTGGGAATTGAGGACCAATGGCAAGTTGGCACAGGAGAGGAGTTGGGGAGATTTGCCTTGATTACACTGAGGAACTGAAAGACCTGCTCCTATTTTCTTATGTTCTTATACAGACAGGGTTGACAGTCAGAATCTGTCATAGATAGGGTCGAAAGTGAGAATCTGGCATAGAGAGGTCGACAGTCAAAATCTTTCATAGATAGGGCGGACAGAATCTTTTTCCCAGGGTAGAAATGTGAGAGAGGGAAAGTTTAAAGGAGATGTGTGGGGCAAGTTTTTTACTCAGAGAGCGGTGGGCGCCTGGAACGGGCTGCCGGGGTGGTGGTGGAGGCAGATTCAAAGCTGGCGTTAGATAGACACATGAATATGCAGGGAATGGAAGGATATGGATCATGTACAGGCAGAAGATATATAGTTTAATACAACATCATGTTCAGCACAGACATGGTGGGCCGAAGGGCCTGTCCTTTGCTGTACTGTTCTACTTTCCATGTTATGTTCATACTGCTGAGTGTCCTGGCCACATACCGACCTCAGAAACAAATCATTTGTTATTTTTGACATCCTGCTACAGATAACTTGGCTACTGCTATTCCCACGTTGAAAGATGAATGACACTTCCAGAAGACTTCATTAGCTGTGAACTGCTTAGGACAGCTGAGATGATGACAGGCCTTATGGAAAAACAAATCGCTCTTCCTGGGTCCCTTGACCTGCCATAGATAAAACCAGATGTGAGTGAAAGAACTGGACGGTATCATCTCCCCTGTAATCTACTTCCCCCACTGATAATGCTTCACACTGATTTGGGTCTGAGAATTCACAATAAGACACATATAGCACATCAGGCAGGACGAGGCTGCTGGAAATTTGCACAGATGGATCCCCAGGGCTCGATCATTGAAAGGCAATGCAAACTACCCAAAACCTTTCGTCTTATCATCATTCACCAAAGTCAATTTCATGGGCACCTCTCCCTGGTGCCTGAGACCTGGTTGATCTTCTGCCAAGTTTGGAACGAGAATCAAATATTTGATGGCCTAGTGTCCCTAAAGAAATGCAGCCTCGTCAACCGAGAATGATCTTATTCTGAGACAGTCTGACATGCCTGTTGCTGAGTGGATGTTTCCTCTTGCAAAGGAATCTGGAACAAATCACTTCAGAATAATGGGTCACCCATTTAAGATGGAGATGAGGAGGAATTTCTTCTTTCAGAGGATTGAGAATTTTTGGAATTCTCTACCCTTGAACGCTGTGGAGATAGAGTCATTGAATGAAGATTTTTGGTCAACGGGGAAGTCAGGAGTTGGAGGGAACAGGCAGGAAAGTGGAAAGTGACCAAGATTGGATGAGGCACAATCTTTCTGAATGGCGGAGCTGCCTCAACAGGCCATTGGACTCCTTCTGTTCCTCTTTCTTACAGTTTTATATTTTTATGTTTTTTGTTTTCCTTTGGAGCTATGGAGTCAAGAGCCGTGAGATGATGTTGCAGGTCTATAGAACTCTGGTTAAACCACACTTGGAGCATTGTGTTCAGTTCTGGTTGCCTCAGTATAGGAAGGATGTAGAAGCTTTAGAGAGGGTGCAGAGGAGATTTACCAGAATGCTGCCTGGATTGGAGAGCATGTCTTATGAGGACAGGTTGAGTGAGCTAGGGCTTTTCTCTTTGGAGAGAAGGAGGATGAGAGGGGACTTGACAGAGGTGTACAAGATGATAAGAAGCATAGATAGAGTGGACAGTCAGAGACTTTTTCCCAGGGCGACAATGGCTAACACGAGGGGACAGAATTTTAAGGTGATTGGAGGAAGGTATAAGGGGGATGTCAGGGGTAGATTTTTTTACACAGAGAGTGATGGGTGCGTGGAACACACTGCCGGCAGAAGTTGTGGGGCCAGATACATTAGGGACGTTTAAGAGGCTCTTAGATAGACACATAAATGATAGAGAAATGGAGGCCTATGTGGGAGAGAAGGGTTAGATAGATCTTAGAGCAGGATAAAATGTCGGCACAACATTGTGGGCCAAAGAGCCTGTTCTGTGCTGTAGTGTTCTATGTTCTATGTTCTAAATCCTACTTATGTACAAAAACAAACTAATAGCTCCTTGAACTTTAGCTCATTTAATCCATCAAGCTGGACTTGGGTCTAAAAGCAATGGAAGCAATGTCAAAGTCAAAGTCGAGTTTATTGTCATATGCACAAGTACATGTCTGCACAGGTGCAATGAAAAACTTACTTGCAGCAGCATCACAGGCACATAGCATCAGATAAGCAACAGTCACAAGAGAAACATAAATTAAACATAAATTATACATGATTTTTACAAGAAAGGACACAATTAGAACAAAAAAGACAAGGTCCATTTTAGTGCAAAGTGATCAAAGTGGTGATAGTGTTGCTATACTGGGGTAGTGATTAGGGTTGTGCAGTTTGGTTTAAGAACCAAATGGTTGAAGGGAAGTAGCTGTTCCTGAACCTGGTGGTGTGGGACTTCAGGCTTCTGTACCTCCTGCCCGACGGTAGCTGCGAGAAGATGGCATGGCCCGGATGGTGGGGATCTTTGATGATGGATGTTGCCTTCTTGCAGCAGCACCTCCTGTAGACACTACCAATGGTGGGGAGGGGTGTGCCCGTGATGTATTGGGCAGAGAATGGGGGCAAAATATGGGTAATTCTAGCTCCAATAATAGGAAGATTGGCATCAAAAGGAATCAGATAAATAACTCTGCAGAACTGTGAATCCTGCCCTAACTAAGATTTCATTGAGCCAGACAGCACAGAAACAGGCCCTTCAGCCCATCATACCTGTGCTGACAATCAAGCACTCACCTACACTAAGCTCATATTATTCTCTCCACGTTCCCATCAACTCCCCCCAAATTCTACCAGTCACCCACACTGCGGGTAATTAACAGTGGCCAATTAACCTACAAAACCTGCACATCTTTAGGCTGTGGGAGGAAACCGGAGCCTCCAGAGGAAACCCACACGGTTGCAGAGAGAACGTGCAAACTCCACACAGACAGCACCTGAGGTCAGGATTGAAGCAAGGGCCCTGGAGCTGTGAGTCAGCAGCTCTACCATCTGTGCCAACATGTCACCTAATTCTGCATGACCTGTTTTATCTCAGATTTCCAGCATTCCCAAGTTTTAGCCTTTGGAATACCATATTATATGAAGGTACAGAATCTTCCCAGGGATTGGATTGCGAAGTGGTTCATTTCACAGAGGTCCTGAGATTATTTTCTGGACCAGCAAAAGAAATAGGAGGTTCCTTGTTTTTCCTTGTGTATGTCATAGAGTCATACAGCACAGAAACAGGCCCCTCGGCCCAACTGGTCCATGCCGACCATGATTCCCATCTAAACTCATCCCATTTGCCCGTGTTGGCCCATATCCCTATAAACTTTTTCTGTCCATGTACCTGTCCAAGTACCTTTTAAATGTTGTTATTGTACCTGCCTCAACCACTTCCTCTGGAAGCTTGTTCCATATACGGACCACTTTCTGTGTGAAGAAGTTGCCCCTCAGGTCTCTTTTAAATCTCTCCCCTCTCACCCTAAACCTATGCCCTCTAGATTCCCCAACACTGGGGAAAAGACTGAGTGCAGGCATGGTAGTGTAGCGGTTAGTGTGACGCTATTACAGCACCAGCGAACCGGGTTCAATTCCGGCCACTGTCTGTAATGAGTTTTTACGTTCTCCCTGTGTCTGCGTGGGTTTCCTCTGGGTGCTCCAGTTTCCTCCCACGTTCCAAAGACATACGGATTAGGAAGTTGTGGGCATGCCATGTTGGCACCAGAAGCGTGGCGACACTTGCGGGCTGCCCCCAGAACACTCTATGCAAAAGATGCATTTTACTCTGTTTCAATGTACATGTGACTAACGAAGATGCCTTATCTTATCCTCTTATCTATGTCTTTCATGATTTTATACACCTCTATAAGATCACCCCTTATTCTCCGAAAGTCCAATGAAAAAAGGTCCCAACCTGCTCAACCTCTCTCCATAACTCAGTCCCTCGAGTCCCAGCAACATCCTTGTAAATCTCCTCTGCACCCTTTCCAGCTTAGTGGCATCTTTCCTATAGCAGGCTGACCAAAACTGAACACAATATTCCAAATGCGGCCTCACCAACATCTTGTACGATTGCAACCTAACATCCCAACTTCTGTACTCTGTGCCCTGACTGACGAAGGCCAGCGTGCCAAATGCGTTCTTCACCACCCTGTCTACCTGCGACGCCACTCTCAGGGAAATGGTAAACATCATTCCGCACTGAACTGGGTACAGGAGAGTTAGTTTATCCCACTAGTCACTCAGTTCACTCCATGTATCACTGGTTGTGCTCAAGGACATAAGAAAATAGGAGCAGGAGTAGGCTCTCTGACCCTCCAATCCTGCCCGACCATTCAATGTGATCATGGCTGATCTGCCCCCAGCCTGAACTCCTCTTCTGTGTCAGATCCCCATCAATCTCAATTTCCCGATCCTTCAAAAATGTACCTAGAACCTCCTTGAGAATTTCAGAGATTCACCACCCTCCACCAGAAGTGTTCACAGCTGTAGGGTGGTGGCCAATGATTGGAAGCAATTGCTCTCTTATTATCCATGAGTATTCAAGACATTGGCTAGGAGATGAATTCCTGTTTGAAGCTGAGGTCGGGAGGACTCCTGGCTTTAACAGATTTTTGTGTCTCATCCAGCAAGAAATAAAAAAGAATTAAGATGTCAAAATGTGAGCAAAGTAACAACCAGTAACGCCTGCCTATCAGCCCTGGGGGCTGGAGGTCTTCAGCTCGTCAGGAGACACTGCTACCCCACTGGTTCATAATGCATAGGGCAGTGGAGTGATGCAGCTACTGGAACCAGTGTCTCACAGCTCCAGAGACCCGGGTTCGATCCTGACCTCGGGCACTGTCTGCGTGGAGTTTGCACGTTCTCCCTGTGACCGCGTAGGTTTCCCCTGGGTGCTCTGGTTTCCTCTCACTTCCCTAAAAATCACGAATGTGGGTAGGTTCGTTGGCCAGTGTAAATTGCCCCGAGTGTACAGATTAGTGGCAGAGTCTAGGGGACAGTTGATGGGAATGTGGGGAAAGTAAAATGGGTTAGGATAGGATTAGTGTGAAACTGGGTGCTTGATGGCTGGCACAGACTCGATGGGCTGAAGGGCCTGTTTCTGTGATGTATATCTCGATGACCTCCATTATCAACTAGTCAGATGCTGTGTGGGAAGCTGGTATCTCAGACACAGTGATGGTCAATGCAATGTCAGACTGTCCACTGTATGGAGGACAACTCAGTGTGGCTCAGCTATAAATGCAGGCGTCGACACACTGTTTGCCATCACTCCCGTCCCTGGCCTTCATCAATGTCAGTGGGTGAGCATCATGTCCTTTTGCTTCTGCGCAGGGTATGCATCAGGCTTCAGTCACCGAGTTGGACCACGGCTGCCTCAGGCAGAAACTGGAAAGGCGACTAGCCGCAAGTCAGGGCAGGTCATCAGTGTGAACTTGTGGAGAGAAGAGAGTTCCAACACCATGGAGAGCATCAGCCTCCACTGGAGAAAAGAGGTAGTGTGTAATGGAGAGTGCCAGTGTGCACTGAAGAAGAATGCCAGTGTGCACTGTAGAAAAATGCCACTGTGCACTGTAGAAGAATGCCACTGCACACTGTAGAAGAATGTCAGTGTACACTGTAGAAGAATGCCGGTGTGCACTGTAGAAGAATGACAGTGTGTACTGTAGAACAGTGCCATTGTGCACTGGAGAAGAATGCCAGTGTACTCTGTAGAAGAGTGCCACTATGCACTGTAGAACAGTACCAGTTTGCACTGTAGAACAGTGCCATTGTGCACTGTAGAACAGTGCAAGCATGAACTGTAGAATGGTGCCAACGTGCATGATAGAAGAGTGCCAGTGTGCATTGTAGAACAATGTAAGTGAGCACTGTAGAACAGTGCCAGTGAGCACTGTGGAAGAAGAGTGCCAGTGTGCACTGTAGAACGATCATTGTAGAAAAGTGACAGCATGCACTGCCCACGTGCCCTTTGGAACAACCTCAGTTTATGACTCAAGACTATCCATGTGCGTTGTTGGAGATTTCCAGTGTGCTCTGTAGAAAAGTGCCAGTGCGTGCTGGAGGAGTGGCAACGTTCACTGTTGGAAAGTTTATGATTGCCGACTGCTGTGGGTCCTGAAAGATGGCAAGTGAAACATGAGCTCAGTTTGTGCTTTTTGGCTGAAGTGCCAGAGTCCGGTACCTCCCAGATTTGAGAACACATTAATGTTACATGAGATGACATTATGCACTCTTCCCCTTGTGTGTGGGCTGGGCGAGTGGGGTGTGGATAGAGGGGCAGTAATTCTCCTCCTGTCACTCAGTTTTCTCCCCGACTCTATATTTTTTTGTAAAACTCTACATTAGAGTAGCTGGAAAGGTTCAAACCAAAGAAAAGATGGAATTGCAAGGTCAGAGCCAAGTTTCCAAGATTTGAGGCTGGGATGGGGTGCGGAGGGGTGAGTGCAACAGATAAGCTGAACTCTGATAAATTCTTCCACTAACCTCCAAACTCTGGCTCCCGGGGAGACCTTGACTTTGATTACCGTTGGCTTTCCTTTACAACTCTCCCCCCACCCTCCCCCACTTTCAGATCTCTCAGCCGCAGTGACAACAATGGTCAACAGCCAACACAATGCACAGGGAACCCGCATCTCAGCAACACTGCTCACTCTGCCCAACAAACTCCCAACATGCTGGACAAATCTGGACTTGTAAACGTAACGGCTTATTAAGAGACTTGCACCTTTTGAGACACTTACACCTTTTCCTACAAAGCATTTATTTTTAATTTCCCCAGAGGTTAAATTACTGATTTACCAGCTGGCTGACATGGAATAATCTGATCCAGGGATCTATTGGAATTGGTTTATTACTGTCACATGTACCGAGGTACAGTGAAAAGCTTGTCTTGCCTGCTTTTCACTCTACCTGAGTACATGTGACAACAATAAAGGCCCTTGAGTGCTGAGTTAGCTCATTTCATCTGGTTATGGGTCAGGGGTTCTCAGTCCCAACACCTTCACTCCATCCCCAAAATGATACTCAGCTGAGGGCCCTGTAGTCAAGTGACTGCCCAATTGTCAACTCCAATTGGATGCCTTCCTGGAGGTGACCTTCAGCTGAGCTTGCCCCAGTCAAACCTCTTTCCTCAGTGTCCGTGTATTCATTTTACAAGTAATACACAAACTGTTCAAAGTAAATCAAAGGAAAACATTGTTTTGAATACCCCCACAATTTCCTCCCAGGATTGCTTGTTGGAGGGTCTTGGAGGTTAACCTTCAGCTGCAAGAGGCTTGCCAACTCTACATCTGGCAAACTGCGTCGAGATGGGGTTGGACTGAGGCCTACTTCTTATTTTTAACAAGATCTGGACATCACTGGTAGTTACAGGCCAACACTAACTTTCCTGTGATCCGGGCCTTTTCCATCCTCCTCCCATGGTTTGTTGACACAAGAACATAGGAGCAGGAGTAGACCACTCGGCCCCTCCATCCTGCCCCACCACAATACAATCATAGTTGATCTGCCCTCGGCCTCATCAGGCAGAAGATACAAAAGCCTGAAAGCATGTACCACCAGGCCCAAGGATAGCTTCTATCCCGCTGTTATAAGATATCTTTATTAGTCATATGTACATCAAAACACACAGTGAAATGCATCTTTTGCATCGAGTGTTTTGGGGGCAGCCCGCAAATGTCACCATGCTTCCAGCACCAACATAGCATGCCCACAACTTCCTAACCCATACATCTTTGGAATGTGGGAGGAAACCGGAGCATCCGGAGGAAACCCACGCAGACACGGGGAGAACGTACAAACTCCTCATAGATAGTGGCCAGAATTGAACCCGGCTCGCTGGCACTGTAATGGTGTTACACTAACCGCTAAACTATCATGCCTGATAAAATGGACTTTTGACCTCACAATCTACCTCGTTATGACCTTGCACCTTATTGTCTGCCTGCACTGCATTTTCTCTGCAGCTTTGACACTTTACTCTCTGTATTGTTTTACCTTATACTACCTCAGTGCACTGTGTAATGAATTGATCTGTATGGATGGTATGCAAGACAAGTTCCAGTTCCCCATAGCCCTAAATTCTCCAATCTTTCAGAGAATTATTTCCTTCCTCTATAAATTCTCCCAATAATCCAGCCTCTGTAACCCTCCAGAGAATTCCAGAGATTCACCGAGCTGTGAATGAAGAAGTCCCTGTGCACTTCAGTTTTAAATGGCCACCATCTAATCTCGTAAGTATGTCCCCTCATTTGAGACCCTCCCACTAGTGGAAATATCTCAACATCTACCCTGTCAAGCCCCTTTATGATCTTGTAAGTTGAACTGGTATTGTCACATGTACCAAGGTACAGTGAAAAACTTGTCTTGCATACCGTTCCTACAGATCAATTCGTTACACAATGCAGCAATGTAGTACAAGGTAAAACATTAACAGAATGCAGAATAAAGTGTCACAGCTACAGAGAAAGTGCAGTGCAGGCAGACAATAAGGTGCAAGGCCACAACAAGGTAGATTGTGAGGTCAAGAGTCCATTTTATCGTACTAGGGAACCGTTCAATAGTCTTATAACAGCAGGATAGAAGCTGTCCTTGAGTCTGGTGGTACGTGCTTTCAAGCTTTTATATCTTCTGCCCAATGGGGGGTGGGGGGGTGAAGGAAGGGAGGATGTTATATACTTCCGTAAGATCACCCCTCATTCTTCTGAACTCTAGAATCAGAATCAGGTTTATTATCACTGACATATGTCATGAAATTTGTTGTTTTGCAGCAGCAGTACAGTGCAAGACGTAAAAGGAGTAACAAGGTAGCGTTCATGGGTTCAGGGACCGTTCAAAAATCTGATGGCGGAGGGGAACATACTATTCCTAAAATATTGAGTGTGGATCTTCAGGCTCCTGTACCTCCTCCCTAATGGTAGTAACGCGAAGAGGGCATGTCTCAGATGGTGAGGGTCCTCAATGATGGACGCCTACTTGAGGCACCGCCTCTTGAAGATGTCCTAGATGGTAGGGAGGGTTGTGCCCGTGATTGAGCTGGCTGAGTCTACAACCCTCTGCAGCCTCTTGCAATCCTGTGCATTGGAGCCTCCATACCAGGCGGTGATGCAACCAGTCAGAATGCTCTCCACCGGTACACTGTAGAAGGAATATAAATCTAATTTCTTTAGCTGTTCATGATAGCACAGCCCTCTTATCCCAAGAATTAGCCTAATTACTGCTTCCATTATATCATTTCTTAAGTAACAGGACCAAAACTGTGGCCAGTACTTTGTATAATTTTAACAATACTAATTTATTTCTAAACTCCTGCCCTCTTGCAGTAAATGCCAATATGCCATTTTGTTCTGAAATATCTACTGCACCTGCCTGCTAATATTTTGTGACTTGTGCACAAGAACTCCTAGATCCCTCTGTAATTCACTCATATGCAATCTTACTCTATTTAGGAAATAGATTTGCTGGACCACTTAAGAAGTCATTTCTGAGCCAATTACTTTCCTGTAGTTTCATGGTCACCATTAATGAAACCAGTCTTTTACTTCAGGTCTGTGTAAGAATTGATAGGGTGGTGTAGTGGTTGAGTTACTATACCAGCAAACTACTTGTCCAGAGGTATGAATACTGCCCATAGCAGCTGGCAAATTTAGACTCGAGGAACTCAACAGCCTCCGCAATGACAGAGCTATGAGATTATGGATCCAATTCACCAATGGCCTTCAGAGGAAGAAATCTGCCATCTTTACTCAGTCCAACATCCATGTGACTCCAGACCCACCCAAACTGAGTCTTAGATGCCTCCTCAATTTAGTCGCCATTTATAGAATTATACAACACAGAAACAGACCCTTCATCCCAACCTGTCCATGCCGATCAAGCTGCCCATCTAAGTTAGTCCCATGTGCCCGAGTTTGGCCCATATCTCTCAAACATTTCCTATCTATGTATTCATCCAAATGCCTTTTAAATGTTGTTATTGTACCTGCCTCAACCACTTCCTCTGGCAGCTCGTTCCATATACCCAACATCCTCCGTGCCAAGAAGTTGCCCCTCAGGTCCCTTAAACCTGTGCCCTCTAGTTTTTGATTCCCCTTCCCTGGGAAAAAGACTGTGTGCATTCACCGTATCTATGCCCCTCATGATTTTAAGGTCACCCCTCAATCTCCTCTGCTCCAAGGGATAAAGCCTTAGCCTGCCCAACCTCTCCTGATAACTCAGGCCCTTGAGTCCTGGCAGCATTTTTGAAAGACTACTTTGCACTCTTTCCAGCTTAATGACATCTTTCCTATAACAGGGCAATGAAAACAACACAATACTCTCGGTGTGGCCTCACCAACATACAACTGTACAACTTGTACGACTGCAACGTAACACCCCAACACCTATAGTCAATGCCCTGGCTGTTGAAGGCCAGCATGAGATGGATATGGTAGTGTAGCGGTTAGCGTAACACTTTACAGCACCAGCGACCCGGGTTCAATTCTGGCCGCTGTCTGTAAGGAGTTTGTACGTTCTCCCTGTGTCTGCGTGGGTTTCCTCCGGGTGCTCGGGTTTCCTCCCACATTCCAAAGACGTACGGGTTAGGAAGTTGTGGGCATGCTATGTTGGCGCCAGAAGCGTGGCGACACTTGCGGGCTGCCCCCAGAACACTCTACACAAAAAGATGTATTTCATTGAGTGTTTCGATGTACATGTGACTAATAAAGAAATTTGATCTATAATAAAGGTTAGCAAATTAAAAATGTGAATTCTCAGCTGCTGTGGTGGGAACTGAACTCTTGTTTCTGGATCATCAAGTCCACTGAAGTAAACTCTTCACCACCAAGCCGTTCCTCCTCAGGAGGAGGAGGCTGCTGTGGCAGGCACTTGACAAGTGGCCTCTCGGGACAAGGTGCTGGAGGGCAGTCAGTGCCCGTGGAGTCAAATGCTGGTGTGGGTCAGCGGCTTCGACTGAAAGCTGATGGGGAAGGAAGCAGACTGAAGCATGAAATCTTAAACTGTGACAAGCATGCTAATTATTTTTAATCATTCAGTGTGCGGCCAGTGTAAGCAAAAATTCGCTGTCGTTTGTGTTTATCAGGTCTTGTCAATCTGTCATTAGCTCAGAGCTGTTGGCAAATCCATGCCTTGAGTCTTCCCTCTGCACTCTACAGCAGTATTGTTTTAGCAGTTTGGCTTGGATTAGAGTCTGTCTAGACACAAACTGTTTATAACCACATATAAAGCAATTTTAATCATTCTGAGCGTTAGATTGCTACTTTGGTTGTTTCCCATAACAAAAAAATGCCTGTTAGGTTTACTTAGAAAACCATAATTCTCATGACATGATTTGTAGTGATTTATTTTAACCACAAGTTTATAGTCCCACTGTCCATAATAAGCTTCTGATTTTAACTTCACCCTCTCAATGAAACTAATTGGAATCTTGCTATGCAAGTCCTATATGAGGTTTTATTTGGGTCCCCAACCAAAGGGAAAGTGGTTGACAAATTTTCAACTATTTCTGGAACTTTCAAGTATAGAGTCTTGGTAAGACCACACTCAGAGTACTATACACAGTTTAGTTCTCCTGATCTAAGAAGGGACATGCTCACCATAGAAGGAGTGTAATGAAAGTTCACCAGACTGATTCTGGGGATGGCAGGACTGGCGAATGTGGAGAGATCAGGTCGATTAGATCTACTTTCACTGGAGTTTAGAAGAATGCAAGGGGATCTAATTGAAGCTTACAAAATTCTGGCAGGGCTGGACGACTGGATGAGAGGAGGTCGTTTCCCCCTGGTTGGGGTGTCCAGAACAAGGGGTCACATTCTCAAGAAATGGGGTAAGGTATTTGGTATGAAGAAGAGGAGAAATTCCTTCATCCAGAGATTGGTGAACCTGTGGAATTCTCTGCCACAGAAGACAGTGGAGGCCACACTAGTGAATATATTTAAGAAAGAGATAGATCCCAAGACATAAAAGGCATCAAATGGTGTGGGGGGTGAGAGCAAACAATCAGCCATGGTTGTATTCAAATGGCAGAGCAGGCTTTAATGGTGAAGGTACTACCCCTGCTCTTATTTTTCTATGTTTCAGTGCTTCTGACATCCAGTTTCAAGCCTGCCTCGGAGAGATAGGCAATAACTGCAGTCACAGTCAGTTCATCAATCCAACTGGTACATTTTTGGGTTTTCATGATGTTAAACAAGATTTACTTTCTGTCAAGAGATACGAATGACTTTTAGTTCACAGACTCTTTGTCAGAGTTTGCGGCCAAATGCCCAAACTGTTCTGAAGAAACAGTCACTGAATGTGCAGAAGAAATTCATTTGACCCATCGCGTTCATTCGAGCACTTTGAGACTGCCGACTGGGTGGCATGGTGAGACTGTAGTAGGGCTGCTGTCTCACAGCTCCAGCAACCCAGGTTCAATCCTGACGTCCGGCGCTGTCTGTGCGGAGTCAGCATGTTGTACCTGTGACCGTGTGTTTCCTCCGTGTGCTCCGGTTTCCTCCCACATCCCAAGGCTGTGCAGGTTGGTGGGTTAATTGGCCACTGTAAATTAAGAACACAGAACAGTACGGCACTGGACAGGCCATTCGGCCCACAATGTTGTGTCGATCTTGATGCCTATTTATACTAAATGTCCTCCTCTTGTGTATCATCCACATCCCTCCGTTCCCTTCATACTCATTTATCTATAAAAGCCTCTTAATCTCCACCAAACTGCCTGCTTCCACTACTACCCCTGGTAACCCATTCCAGACACCTACCACCCTCTGCATAAAAAACTTGTCCCTCACGTTGCATTTAAACTTAAATGCATGTCCTCTAGTGTTTGACATTTCTACCCTGGGGAAAAGATTCTGTCTACCTTATCTATGCCTCTCATAATTTTAAGAAACCTTTATCAGGTCTCCCCTCAGCCTCCGATGTTCCAGGGAGAACAACCCAAGTTTGTCCAACCTCTCCTTACAGCTCATGCCCTCTAATCCAGACAGCATCCTGGTGAACCTCTTCTGCACCCTCTCCACAGTCTCCACATCCTTTCTATAATGGGGGCGACCAGACCATTACCCCTGTTGTGTAGGTGAGTAGTAGAACCTGGAGGACACTGATGAGAATGTGGGGAGAATAAAATGGGATTTGTGTAGGATTGGTGTAGATGGTGCACACAGACTCAGTCGGCCAAAGGGCCTGTTCCGCGCTGTCTGACTTGACGATTTGTCCTGCTCCCCCACCCCCAGCTGTTTCTTGTAGCCCCGTGGTTCCGCTTCATTGAGTTGTCCAGTTGCTTTTTGGAAATTACAATTGAACCTTTTCTTATAGGTAGTGTTCCAGGTGACAAAGCCTCAGTGAAAAAATCCCCTTCACCCAGCTGCGACTGACTTATCCAAAATCCCCGCTCTTTGTGGATAAATGCTTCTGTCAGTGAAGACAGTTTCTAGTTAATTACTCCTTCCAGTTCCTTAACGGGTTTTTTCTCTCCTTAGTCTTCTCCGCTCTAAGGAGAACAACTCAGGATTGTCTGCTTTTTCCCTAGGTATGATGAAATACCTTGACCCTAATACCATGCAGTTAGGTCTCCTTGGCCATCACTCCTTCCAACACTGTGATGCCCAACATTTGACAAGATTTGGAGAGTGTAGAGCAAAGATTAACCAGTCTGCTTCCCAGAGTGAGGAATCACAACAACATGAAACTATGGGGAATGACACAAGGATAGGGAGGAAAATAAGGTATGAAAAGGATAAAAGTAGAGAGTCAGTAGGAGTTAGTCATGTCAGTGTGGGACTGGAGTCACCCATAATCCAGACTGTCAAGAAGGCAGGTTTCCATCCTTAATGGATATTTACAACAATCCACTACATTTATTGGTATTGGTATTGGAATTGGTATTGGTATTGGTTTATTATTGTCACTTGTACCAAGGTACAGTGAAAAACTTGTCTTGCATACCGATCGTACTGGTCAATTCATTACACAGTGCATTGATGAAGTACAGGGTGAAAACAATAACAATGCAGAGTAAAGTGTAATTCTTTAAACTTAAAAGAGTAGAACAACTATAGTAGAAGTAATGAGTAGATCTGCAGAGAGCAGCTTGCAACAAGTCACCATGCTCCGGAGCCAGTCCCAACCATAATCCTGCAATGTTTTCTCATGAATCTAATTCCAGTTATAGATTTATTTTGTGAGCCATTTCAAATATGGGGTGTTATAACACTGTCCACAATGAATAGATGGAAGTGGGTGGGTTTTGAGACCAATGAGCTTCAGAACCTAGGTGGGTGTGGACGTATCTCCAATGAAGTACGTTGAACATTTTTTCTGGCATGAGAGTTGTCCTAAATGGAGAGATTGAGCAGGAGGCAACTGTGTTCACTGGAGTACTGTTTGAGTACTGTTAGGGGAGACAGCCTACCTGGGGGAAGCAACAGTGGTAGTGTCTCTGGCACAGAGTCCGGCCCTGTGGCTCAGAAGGGTAGGGAAGAAGAGAGGAGGGCAGTAGTGATAGGGGACTCTATAGTCAAGTGGGAAGATAGGCGATTCTGTGGATACAGGAGAGAAACTCGGAAGGTAGTTTGCCTCCCAGGTGCCAGAGTCCAGGATGTTTCAGATCGCGTCCAAGATATCCTGCAGAGGGAGAGAGAACAGCAAAGAGATCGTTGTACCTATTGGTACCAACGACATAGGTAGGAAAAGGGCTGAGGTCCTGAAAAAAGACTATAGGGAGTTAGGAAGGAAGTTGAGAAGCAGGACCGCAAAGGTGGTAATTTCGGGATTACTGCCTGTGCCACGTGACAGTGAGTATAGGAATAGAATGAGGAGGAGGTTAAATGAGTGGCTGAGGGATTGGAGTAAGGAGCAGGGATTCAGATTTCTGGATCACTGGGGCCTCTTTTAGGGCAGGTATGACCTGTACAAAGAGGATAGGTTGCACTTGAATCCCGGGGGACCAATATCCTGGCTGGGAGGTTTGCTAAGGCTACTGGGGAGAGCTTAAACTAGATTTGCTGGGGGGTGGGATCCGAACTGGAGAGACTGGGGAAGAAGTGTTTGGCTCTCAAACAGAGAAAGCTAGTAGTATGTACGAGAGGGAGGATAGGCAGGTGACAGAGAAGGGATGTGCTCAGACCGGTTTGAGATGTGTCTATTTTAATGCAAGGAGTATTGTGAACAAGGTGGATGAGCTTAGAGCTTGGATAAATACTTGGAGCTACGATGTGGTGGCCATTACAGAGACTTGGATGGCTCAGGGACTGGAATGGTTGCTTCAAGTGCCGGGTTTTAGATGTTTCAGAAAGGACAGGGAGGGAGACAAAAGAGGTGGGGGAGTGGCACTGTTGATCAGAGATAGTGTCACGGTTGCAGAAAAGGTGGACGTCATGAAGGGACTGTCTACGGAGTCTGTGGGTGGAGGTTAGGAACAGGAAGGGGTCAATAACTTTACTGGGTGTTATTTATAGGCTGCCCAATAGTAACAGGGATATTGAGGAGCAGACAGGGAAGCAGATCCTAGAAAGGTGTGATAATAACAGAGTTGTTGTGATGGGAGATTTTAATTTCCCAAACATCGATTGGCATCTCCAGACAGTGAGGGGTTTGGATCGGGTGGAGTTTGTTAAGTATGTTCAGGAAGGATTCTTGACACAATATGTAGATAGGCCTACAAGAGGAGAGGCTGTGCTTGATTTGGTATTGGGAAATGAACCTGGTCAGGTGTCAGACCTCTCAGTAGGTGAGCATTTTGGAGATAGTGATCATAATTCTATCTCCTTTACGATAGCACTGGAGTGAGATAGGAACAGACAGACTAGGAAGGCACTTACTTGGAGTAAAAGGAATTATGAGGTTCTCAGGCAGGAAATTGGAAGATTAAATTGGGAACAGATGTTCTCAGGGAAAAGTACGGAAGAAATGTGGCAAATATTCAGGGGATATTTGTGTGGATTTCTGCATAGGCATGTTCCAATGAGACAGGGGAGTCACAGAAGGATACAGGAACTGTGGTGTACAAAGGCTATAATAAATCTAGTCAAAAGGAAGAAAAAAGCTTACAAAAGGTACAGAGAGCTAGGTAATGTTAGAGATCTGGAAGAGTATAAGGCTAACAGGAAGGAGCTTAAGAAGGAAATTAGGAGAGCCAGAAGGGAACATGAGAAAGTCTTGGCGGGCAGGATTAAGTAAAACCCCCAAGGCATTCTACAAGTACGTGAAGAGCAAGAGGAAAAGATGTGAAAGGATAGGGCCTATCAAGTGCAGCAGTGGGAAAGTGTGTATGGATCAAGAAGAAATAGCGGAGGTACTTAATGAATACTTTACATCAGTATTCACTACAGAAAAAGATCTGGGGGATTGTAGTGGGGACTTGCAGCAGGCTGAAAAGCTTGAGCATGTAGATATTAGGAAAGAGGAGGTGCTGGAACTTTTGGAAAGTATCAAGTTGGATAAGTCGCCAGGACCAGAGGGGATGTACCCCAGGCTGCTGTGGGAGGCGAGGGAGGAGATTGCGGAGCCTCTGACAATGATCTTTGCATCATCGATGGAGATGGGAGAGGTTCCAGAAGATTGTGCATGTTGTTCCCTTATTCAAGAAAGGGAGTAGAGATAGCCCAGGGAATTATAGACCAGTGAGTCTTACCTCAGTGGCTGGTAAACTGATGGAGAAGATCCTGAGAGGCAGGATTTATGAACATTTGGAGAGGTATAATATGATTAGGAATAGTCAGCATGGCTTTGTCAAGGGCAGGTCCTGCCTTACGAGCCTGATTGAATTTTTTGAGGATGTGACTAAACACATCGATGAAGGGAGAGCAGTATTGGTATTGGTATTGTTTTATTATTGTCACTTGTACCAAGGTACAGTGAAAAGCTTGTCTTACAAACCGATCGTACAGGTCAATTCATTACACAGTGCAGTTACATTGAGTTAGTACAGAGTGCATTGAGGTAGTACAAGTAAAAACAACAACAGTACAGAGTAAAGTGTCACAGCTACAGAGAAAGTGCAGTGCAATAAGGTGCAAGGTCACAACAAGGTAGATCATGAGGTCATAGTCCATCTCATTGTATAAGGGAACCGTTCAATAGTGTTATCTCAGTGAAGTAGAAGCTGTCCTTAAGTCTGGTGGTACGTGCCCTCAGGCTCCTGTATCTTCTACCCGATGGAAGAGGAGAGAAGAGAGAATGTCCCGGGTGGGTGGGGTCTTTGATTATGCTGGCTGCTACACCAAGACAATGAGAGGTAAAGACAGAGTCCAAGGAGGGGAGGCTGGTGTCTGTGATGCGCTGGGCTGTGTCCACAACTCTCTGCAGATTCTTGCGGTCTTGGGCAGAGCAGTTGCCATACCAAGCTGTGATACATTCAGATAGGATGTTTTCTATGGTGCATTGATAAAAGTTGGTGAGGGTCAAAGGGGACAAACCAAATTTCTTTAGCCTCCTGAGGAAGTAGAGGCGCTGGTGAGCTTTCTTGGTCATGGTATCTACGTGATTTGACCAGGACAGGCTGTTGGTGATGTTCACTCCCAGGAACTTGAAGCTCTCAACCCTCTCGACCTCAGCAACATTGATGTAGACAGGTAGATGTAGTGTGTATGGATTTCAGCAAGGCATTATAAGGTACCCCATGCAAGGCTTATTGAGAAAGTGAGGAGGCATGGGATCCAAGGGGACATTGCAGTGTAGATCCAGAACTGGCTGGCCCACAGAAGGCAAAGAGTGGTTGTTGAAGGGTTGTATTCTGCATGGAGGTCCATGACCAGTGGTGTACCTCAGGGATCTGTTCCGGGACCCTTACTCTTTGTGATTTTTATAAACGACCTGGATGAGGGAGTGGAGGGATGTGTTAGTAAGTTTGCAGATGATACAAAGGTTGGATGTGTTGTGGATAGTATAGAGGGCTGTCAGAGGTTACAGCAGGACATAGATAGGATGCAAAGTGGGAGTGAGAAGTGGCAGATGCAGTTCAACCCAGATAAGTGTGAAGTGGTTCATTTTGGTAGGTCAAATATGATGGCAGAATATAGTATTAATGGTAGGACCCTTGGCAGTGTGGAGGATCAGAGGGATCTTGGGGTCTGAGTCCATAGGACACTCAAAGCAGCTGCGTAAGTTGACTCTGTGGTTAAGAAGGCATATGGTGTATTGTCCTTCATCAATTGTGGAATTGAATTTAGGAGCCAAGAGGTAATGTTGCAGCTATATACGTCCCTGGTCAGATCCCACTTGGAGTACTGTGCTCAGTTCTGGTCGCCTCACTACAGGAAGGATGTGGAAGCCATAGAAAGGGTGCAGAAGAGATTTACAAGGATGCTGCCTGGAATGCGGAGCATGCCTTATAAAAGCAGGTTGAGGAAACTCGGCCTTTTCTCCTTGGAGCAACGGAGGATGGGGGGTGACCTGATAGAGGTAAGTAAGATGATGCGAGGCATTGATCAGGTGGATAGTCAGAGGCTTTTCCCCAGGGCTGAAATGGTGGCCACAAGAGGACATAGGTTTAAGGTGCTGGGGAGCAGGTATAGAGGGGATGTCAGGGGTAAGTTTTTTACTCAGAGAGTGGTGTGTGTGTGGAATGGGCTGCCGGCAACGGTGGTGGAGGCGGATACAATAGGGTCTTTTAAGAGACTGTTGGATAGGTACATGGAGAGGAGAAAAATAGAGGGCTATGGGTAAGCCTAGTAATGTCTAGGGTAGGGACATGTTCAGCACAGCAGGGCCTGAATTGTGCCGTAGGTTTTCTATGTTTCTATGAGTACAGAGAAATGAGGGGTGATAGGAAGGTGAAATGAGCCATTATGGTGCACTGGGAAGGAAGTGCCAAACACAATCAGTGCAAATGGATAACCACCAAAGTTAATGCACAAAAATAGAAATGATGGAAACACTCAGAGGACTAGGCAGCATCTGTGGAGAGAGAAACAGAGTTAATGTTTCATGCTAAAGATCCTTCATCAGAAAGTGGAATGTTCCTCAGCATTCTTCAAACTTAATCATTACCTCTCTTTCTCCTTCTACAGATGCAGACTGACCTGCTGAGTATTTCCAGCATTTTCTGTTTCAATTTCAAATTTCCAGCAATATGCATTTTTTTTAAATTTTCAATGCCAGTGACATGAACACATGGGTAAGAAATTTAAGTTACTTTTACTCCTGAGAAGAATGAGAGAATGATCTCTTGAAACGTTTAAGGGGTCTTGGTGGGCAGTGAGACTATACTCCTGGCTAAGGGTTCTAGAATTAGGGTCTCAGGCTAAGGACTTGGCCTTTGGGTTTGAGATGAGGGAAAATTTCTTGTGGATGTTCAGTCACTATCTATATACAAGAGGGAGATGGCTACAGGTTCCTATCCTGGGCCCAGCGCATACATGCAACCAATAAGAAGGTGCGCTAGTGACTCTACCTTCTTAGGAGGTTCAGCGTGTCATCAATGACTCTGACAAACCTCTACACATATCCAGCAGAGAGCATTCTGACTGGTTGCATCATGGCCTGGTGTGGGAACTCCCAATGCACAGGAACGCAAGAGGGTGGTGGACTCATCCAGTTCCACCATGGGTACTACTCTCCCCACCATCGAGGACATCGACAAGAGGCGACGTTTCAGGAAGGTAACGTCCATTGTCAGGTACCCCCCACCATCCAGGCCATGCCCTCTTCTCTATGCTGCCATCAGGCAGGAGGTACAGGAGCCTCAAGACCCACACCTCAAGGTTCAACAACAGCTTCTTCCCCACTGCCATCAGGTTCTTGAACTGACCTGAAAAACCCAAACACCACCTTCGATAATGTTTCTTTTTCTCTCTCTCAACTTGCACTAGTGTTGTTATATTTATTTTGTGGTGTAAGTTATGTATAATTTATGTTAATTTAAGTTTATGTTAACTTATGTTTGTCCTGTTTGCAATGTACTGTGTTGCAGCTGCAAAAAGCTAATTTTCCTGGCACTTATACCCTGGGTACGCCCATGACAATAAACATGAACTTGAACTTCAGAGAAGGAAGAGACATGTAGATCAAGTTAGAGAGTAAACTTGAGGTAGGGGATCAGTCGTGGACCAAAAACAAAAAAAAACAGAAATGCTCATCAGGTCAAGCAGCATCTACAGAGAGAGTGAATAACATTTCAGGTCAATGACCTTTCATCAGAATTGGGGAAAGTTCAAGACAGACTAAGTTTTAAGATGCAGAGAAAAGTTTGGGGGTATGGGGGAGAGAACAGAAGGGAGGATGTGGAAGACAGGAGGGACTGGATCTCAAAGGGTGGGGTGAAGAGGGTAGCAAAAGGACAAGAAGCCAAAGGTGTGGCGAGAGGATGTGCAAATGGCTGAAACATTATTGCTTTCAGCATTAAAATCAGGTTAGAATGTTCCTGGTTAAAAGATAAGGTTCTCTTCCTGGGCCCTATCTTGCTCATTAATCCTCCTAGTGAAAGAAATTTATCCTCTTTACCTGATCTGTTCTATAAATGAGTCCCTACCCACAGCCACACAGCTAGCTCTGACAAAGCATAGCAAGACTTGTATCAAAGCTGCTACACTCTGTGAGAGGGTACTTTTTCCAGGAGGGATGCAACACTTCAAGAACTTCCTCAGGGGCAATTAGAACATAGAACATAGAACAGTAGAGCAAAGAACAGGCCCTTTGGCCCACAATGTTGCGCCGACATAGCTATTCCCTCCTACCTACAGAATGCCCATATCCCTCTATTTTCCTCTCATACATGTGCCCATCCAAGGCCCTCTTAAAAAAACCCCAATGAATTTGCCTCCACCACCCTATCAGGCAATGCATTCCAGGCATCCACCACCCAGCAAAAAATGTACCCCTCATGTCTGTTCTGAACCTAGCCCCTCTCACCTTAAATGCATCCTGTCTGGTTTTGGATCACTCAATAATGGGAAAAAATAGTGCTTGTCCACCCTATCTATACCCCTCATAATTTTATACACCTCCAACAGATCACCCCTCAGCCTCCGCCGCTCCAGAGAAAAGAGCCCAAGTTTGTCCAGCCTCTCCTGATAGCACATGCCCTCTGATCCAGGCAGCATCCTAGTAAACCTCCTCTGCACCCTCTCTAAAGCCTTGACATCCTTCCTGCAGTGAGGTGACCAGAATTGCACGCAATACTCTAAATGCGGCCTAACCAGAGTTCCATAGAGATGCATCATAACTTCTTGACTCCTGTACTCAGTACCTCGATTAATGAAAGCAAGCATTCCATAAGCCTTCTTTACCACCCTATCTACCTGTGTAGCCACTTTCAGTGAGCCACAGATTTGCACCCCAAGGTCTCTCTGCTCTTCAACACTGTTGAGGGTCTTGCTCTTTGGAGTGTACTGCCTCTTGACATTAGTCCCACCAAGGTGAAACACCTCACATTTATCCGAGTTAAACTCCATCTGCCATTTCTCTGTCCACATCTACAACTGATCTATATCACTCTTTATCCATCGCCAGTCTTCCACACTATTCACAACTCCACCACCTTGGTATCGTCTGCAAACTTACTAACCCATCCATCACATACTCATCCAGGTCATTTATGTACATCACAAACAGAGAACTTTGTGAGTGCAATAAGTTTGTGAGAGAAGTGCAATAAATGCTGGCTGTTTCAACAACATTCAGGTCTTTGTGAATGAACAATTTTTTTAAAAAATCAAGACACAAGAGACTGCCTATGCTGGAATCTGGAGCAACACACAAAACCCTGGAGGAACTATGGAGGGACAGCATCTATGGACTCGAAACATTGACTGTCCATTTCCCTCCTTAGATGCTGCCTGACCCGCTGAGTTCCTCCAGCGCTTTGTATGTCATTTTAAAAAAAATCATCTCATTAGATGGAGCAGCCTTGAAGGGTTGAATGATCCATTCTTGTTCCATTTCCTAATTTTCGAACAAAAGTGGTAACATTGGGAAAATGGAGCACTTGGATAAAAACTCTCCAGTCACTAGCTTCTTAAGTGTCCATGGTTTCCCACAGGCTTTTGCCTGGTCTTAGACTGGACTGAGGATCATTCTCACAGCGATTATTATCTAAGTACGGATAGTGAAGAACAAAAGGGGGAAAGGATGGGCCAGCCTCTGCCTTGTTATATCAAGGCAAAGCCCTGATTGCCTTTCGTGTGAGTTACATGGCTATTCCTGGAAATGCTTTGTGTACTGATAGTAACCACAGCAATAGGTTTAGGAAGGCCAGGTAGAAGAATGCAATGCCTTGACACGACTGCTCTGACAGTGCTTGAATGCGAGACTGAATAAGCAGGGAGGTGGCTCCTGCTTTCTGTCAAACAATAAGCAACAACTGAGGCCGTTTCTCGATTGATTATGCTCCACCTCGGAAGGAAGTGATGTGTTCCAGTTCTCAGGGTTTGAGCCCAGGAGATCAGGACCTGCATGGGTTCCCAAATTATCCTCCTGTTTTCTCTTGTGGCACTTACACTACAGAATAGCTACAAGCACCACCTGCAAAGCAAAGTCAACAACCTGTGTTTACAGAGCACCTTTCTAGATGCCAGTGTTTTCCAATGGTTACATTTGAGTCCAATGAGAAATTCAGGGGAAACTCCGGAATACAGAAGGTGGTGAGAATATGAAACTTGCTCTCAGTGACCGAGGTAAAAACCACGGATACAGTTAAGATGCCAGGAGAAGTACATGAAAGACAGAGCAAGGAGTTGGGCTGTGTCTTGGAATTGGGCTAAAGGATAGAAGAGGGGGGTGGGCACAGAGATGGCCTGAGATGTGGAGGAGAAAGCTGGACTTGGAGTAGGGATCTGGACTCAAGATTAGAGCTGAGCTCAGAGAAGGGAGGAGAGAGCTGGACCTCTTGTGGAGTTGAACTGAGGGATAAAGGAATCTAGTCAAGTTGAATTTATTGTCACATGCACAAGAACGGTGAGGTATGGGTACAATGAAAAACTGATGCAAGGTGTCGACCCGAAACTTCAACAATTCCTTCCCCCTCCCCCTGCAGATGCTGCT